>NC_133617.1:377292211-377603044 GCF_048593235.1 Sminthopsis crassicaudata | reverse complement strand
AACAAATCATGCTACATTGAAGTGGCAATTACACATCCAATTCAGGCTCTCAGCACTTCTTGCCAAGGGTTACTATCCTAATAGTGAAAAACAAAACAAAGCAAAACAAAACAATGACCTCCTATTAGATCATCCTACTTTTACTATCTCCCTTCTCCAATTCATCTTCTACATATGGGCCAAACCATCTTTCTAATGCACATGTCTGATCTCCAAAAACCCATTCAGTTACTTTCCATAGCCTCTAGGATAAACTCCTCTGTCTGACATTTAAGCAAGGCCCTTCAAAATTTGGCTCATTTCTACTCTTACTTCACACTATCTCTTTTCACAAACCATATGCTTCAGCCAAACTGGACCACCTACAAACTGTTTCTATACCCAATATCCAAACTCTCTTCTCCACTTGTGCATATGGGCTACTCTCTATACTTAGACCATATTTCTCTCTTTGGCCACTTCATCTCAGATTCTCAGAATCCTTGTGTTCCTTGAGACTCAACTCTGATGGCCCACCCTTTCTGAAGCCTTCCATAAATGAACTCTCTTTGTTACTAGTACTTTTCCTCTTCTCAAATTGCACAGAGTTGTACTTTTTTTGTATTATATTTTTCCAGTAGAATGGAAATTTCTTGAGGGGAAGGAGTATTATCTTTTGTCCTTTCTTTTATTTCTTTTTTGGCACCTCCAATTTTTAACAGAGTGCCAAAAATATCATAAACACTTGGAGGATTTATCCCTTTTGATATTTTATTCTTGAATATCCTTTTTATATAATTTGATAAATTAATAAAGAATTGTGATTTCATAAAAAATAATTGAACTCTTATTTTAAAGGTAAAGTAATCAAGAAACCATTTTTCAAAGTGACATGAAGATTCAGTTACTTTTTTTCTTTCTTTTTAATGATTTAGACATAAATGGTGATATTGTAAAAGATTCAGTTATTCTTAATGCCATTGGTTACATTTCTATATGATCATCAGAAAGTTGTCTATGGATTTAAGTCAAAAGCAAGATTTGAAATTGTCCTTATTTCAGTAAAACACTGTATTCATGATGCCACAGCCATTTATAGGCTTTCAAAGCACTTTTATTTACATCGTCACATTTAATTTTTACAAAACACATCTAGTTAAATAAAGGAGGTAATGCTCCATTATTATAAATTGGTAAATCAGAACACAAAGAGGCTGATGATATTGCTGATGATTAGCAACTCAAACCAGACTTAGGAGTCAGGGGTCCTAATTTCTCAGTTCAGTTCTCATAATTATATGATGCTATTTTTAGACTGACATAGATGTCTATTAAACCAGTTACCTAAAAAAATGAATCCAGAAAATTATATCACCAAGTCTATAGAAAGATCTGACCTTCTACTAGAGGGTTAAAATTTTAATACCCTAGTTCTGCTCTCCTTAAATTTTGTCTCTTTATTTTTAGTTTTGGGTCTTCTTGACTTCCCAAACCTGGAAACTTCTTGACAAATCCATGACTCCTTGAGTACAAATATAATGATTGATTGGAAGATGAAAGAAATAAAAAAGCAAGATATACCTTGTATATTATTTTGCTTCTGTTTTATTTTTCAAGGCAAATGGCCTTTGAACTGAGAGTGATAGAATGAAAATGTTTAGCAGCAAGTGGCAACCCAAAAAAAGCAATGAGATAAACATGCAGTAGAGTTGACCTTGCTGAGTCAGCAAGTCTATGAGCTATTTCCTAAAATAGTGAGCAAAAGAAAAATGCCAGCTATGATTGCTGAGCCATTGGAACGGACTCTGTTCCAGTGAATATAGAATATAGAAATAACCTTGGTTCTGGAGAAAGAACACTGATGCTTATTACATGTGTGACCTTAGATAAGTCATTCTTCCTAAACCTTTTTCCTCATTTGTAAGATGAGGGATTTGTACTAAATGACCCATGGATCCCTTCTTTTTCTAGCGTGATCTTATGGTTAGAAAAGGGTAACAATTTTTTTTTTAATTTTCAAAAAGGGGAAACAATATATGTTATAAACCATAGACCCATGACCTTGATTTCTATAACCCATCATTAAGCAAATGACACATGAATACTTATGACTGGAGGCAGTGTTCATTAAAATCCAATATGGTTCATCAAGAATGACTCATGTAGAACTAATATAATTTTCTTTATTTTGACAAGGTAACTTGAGTTGCACATTTGGGAAATGATATAGACACATAATACTTAGACTTCTGTAAAGTAGTTTCATGGTATGCTTGCATAAAGCATTGTGAATCTTACCTCCTTTAGTATAATGCAATTCTTGTAATGGAAGAGTCTGTTTCTTTTTTTTTTTTTCTTTCTTTATATCCCTTGTACCTAGCATGGGGCCTATCTCATTCCAAGTGATTAATAAATGCTTTTGTGATTAAGTGAACTCATCAATTCCCATGATTTCAATTAACATCTTTATACAGGTGATTCCCAGGTCTATTAATCCAACTTTAATTCCCCCCCCCCCCAGACCTCACATCATATCTTGAACTCCATGTGTCCAGAACAGAAATTATTTATTTATTATTTTTTTCTTTAAATCCTTCCCTTCTTCCCAACTTCCTTATGAACATGAAGAGTACCGTTATCCTTCCAGGTCCTTCTAGTCACTGAGGCCTGCAACCCAGGTGTCATCCTTCATTTGATATATCCAATTTATTGCCCATTCTTGCTTTTTCTGTCTTCACAACATTTTTCACTTCTGCCATTACCTAGTTTATCTCCTCTTAAATGGACTGATGAAACATCTTTCTATAGTACTCAGTTTCTATGCTTTATCTTTTTTCTTTTTAATCAACTTATACTTAAGAGTCAAAGTGATTCTTTCCCCCAATCCATATATCTGACCCTGTCATTTTCCTGCTCTGGAATCAAATACAAAGCCTTCTGTTCAATATTTAGGACTCTTCATAACCTAATATCTTCTCAATTTCCAAGCTTCTTCCCTTCATTCCTCACCATGCAGTCTACAATCTAGCCACAATGGTCCACTTGCTACTCCTCACACATCATACTCTATCTCCCATTTCTGTGCCTTTGCTATTCATCATGCTAGAAAAGTTCTGATCTGAAATTTGCAGCCTTTTGTTCTTCTTAGATCCTTGAGATGCTTAATTCATGATCCAACTCCACAGAAGGTCTTTGAAATTGCCTTTAACCACCAGCTTTCATTTTTTATGTGCTTTTCTCCCATTAAAAAGCAAGCTCCTTGAGAGCAGTGTTGCTGCTGCTTTGTATGCTCAGTGTTTAGCATAATGATTAGCATGGATTAATACTTAATAAATGTTGGTTGATTTACCACTTGGTTTATTGTCTATATTATATCAAATTGAGGCTAAGATGGAGAAATATGGGTTGGATAATAGCATATTTAGGAATATTTAGACTGGTTACACAAATGGGCCTAAATAATAATAATAATAATAATAATAATAATAATAATAATAATAGTTTATGTATTAAAGTTTGAAACAGACTTTATATATCCATGTCATTTCACTCAAGTCTCACAAGATTTACCCATGATATACCAATTCAACAAATTAAGAAACTGATTTGGATAATTTCACCTTCTCTGGATTATACAAGTAATGTTCCAGAGGTGAGGTTAGAATATTGTTTTTCTGACCCCAAGTCTAAAATGCTGTCCATTGTACCATACTGCTTTCTCCATAGTAGCCAGAGTAAAGTCATTTCTCCAAAGTGGCTGTCAATCTGGAGAAATGTTTCAGAAATATATAGGTGTGTAATACTTAGATACTTAATACTTAGCAAGATAGATCACTGATCTTGTATATCCCTTGTCAAGAATATAACCCTGATTTTATTCAGCTCAACATTTCATCGATGACTTGAATTAAAACATTGATAATATGCTTATGAAAATACTATTTGAATTTGAAGGGATACTTAAACATAATCTTTATTATCATCTTCATTATTATTATTTTAGAATCTAGATTTTAAAAAAACAACTCCATAGGACAAAACATTGGGTCAAGTCAACTGTTCTAAAATTAAAAAACAAATATCTGTAAAATTCTACTCTTCAGTTAAAAAAAACAAAACAAATGTACAAACATGATATAGGGGAGATTTTAATTGGCATCCTTATTCAATATGAATAAATGGTGTGACATGAGAGACAAAAGTAAATGCTACCCTAAGCTATACATTCAGAAAGGGAGAAGTAATAAATTCGCCTATACTTTGCACTGCTCAGTCAACATAAGGAGTAACATGCTCAATTCTCACCATATTTTTAGAAAGACATAAAAAATGTTGAGACTGGGAAGAAGAGGTTCATGGGATGATAAAAATGCGGAAGAATATGCTATATAATGGCAGAAAGAACTGGGTATCTTTAGCCTGGAAAATACTTAAAGCAAATATGGTAATTATCTTCAAATATTAGAAAAGCTGTAACATGGGAGGTGAGTAGTGGTAGTGGAAGGATGAGGATTGTTCTTTCTGGATCCTTAAGGAAGAACAAAGAACAAATGTTGAAAGTTACATAGTTAGAATTCATCTTAGGGTAAAGAAATCCTTTCGAAATATTAGAATGATTAGAAAGGAGAATTGATTGACCTGGGAGGTAACAGTTCCTCGGTTTTAAGGGTCTTCAAGTAGAGGCTGATTAAGTTCTAAAATGGGAAGTCAATTGGTCAAGTATAATTAGGATTCCTTGATCCCTGAAACCCCTTCTACTTCTTGGATTATGTGACAGCATTCCAAGATTGGTATATCATGGACATGTCCTAGACAGAACAAATTTGGATTTCAGTAAAACATTTTACAAAATGTCTCATTCAATCTTCATGGATAAGGTGGGGGGGGGGAAATGTGAATTATATTACAGAATACACAGATGGATTTAAAACTGGACTTAAAGAGATTAATGTCAACCCAGAGGGAAATTTCTAGTCAGGGTCATAGAGAGCTGTCCTTGGGTCTATTCTGGTTAACTTTTAAGAGGTGATTTGGTTGGAGACATGTGTGACATGCTTATCAAGTATGTGAATGACATCAAGTTAGAATGATAGAGTCAGCATTCAAAAATAGTTTGAAAGGGTAAAATGATGGGTCAAACTCAATAAGAAATATGCCGTAAGGGCAAATATAAAATCCTACATTTGAATGAAAAATAATAAACTGCAGAAGATGACTAGTTAAGAGTTCATTTGGAGGAGACCTGGGCAAGCTGAAAATGGGTCACCTGTGTGATATGGCAGCCATAAAAAGCTCTGTGATGCTAGACTGCATAAAGAGAAACTTCACACCCAGACTAAGGGAGCTAATGATGGGTTTTTTGTCCATTTTCTACTGAGCTTTTAGAAATGAATTCATTTGGGTTAAATAGATATATACAAATTCCAATCATTTTTTGAAGTCTGAAGGGCAATGTGATAACTATTTCTTTCCATGCTGAGTTTTGCACTCTCTGTCTCTCTCTCTCTCTCTCTCTCTCTCTCTCTCTCTCTCTCTCTCTCTCTCTCTCTCTCTCTCTCTGTCTTTCTCTGTCTCTCTCTGTCTCTTCTCTCTCTGTCTCTCTCTGTCTCTCTGTCTCTCTCTGTCTCTCTCTGTCTCTCTCTTGTCTCTCTCTGTCTCTCTCTCTCTCTCTCTCTCTCTCTCTCTCTCTCTCTCTCTCTCTCTGTCTTTCTCTGTCTCTCTCTGTCCTCTTCTCTCTCTGTCTCTCTCTGTCTCTCTGTCTCTCTCTGTCTCTGCTCTCTCTCCTCTCTCTCTGTCTCTCTCTGTCTCTCTCTCTGTCTCTCTCTGTCTCTCTCTCTCTCTCTCTCTCTCTCTCTCTCTGTCTCTCTCTCTCTCTCTTCTCTCTCTCTCTCTCTCGCTCTCTCTCTCTCGTCTCTCTCTCTCTGTCTCTCTCCCTCTCTCCATCTCTCCTCTCCTCTCCTCTCTCCTCTCTCTCCTCTCCTCTCTCTCTTCTCTCTCCTCCTCCTCTCCTCTCTCTCCTCTCTCTCTCTTCCTCTCTCTCTCTCTCTTCCTCTCCTCTCATATTTCAAAATTCTCATTTGTCTCTAGACCCTACTTGAGGAGCGGAGCAAATGCATTAGGACATTTTCTAGGATCTCACTGTTATACCTAATTGGAAAATGAGACCCCTTCCCAAAGCACAAAATATAGATGACTTATAATTAAAGGGCAAGGGTTTTCAAACAGCATTACTGATTTGCTTATAATAGCTTGAGCTAAAGCTAAATTGTATAAATCCTATCATTTATCTGCTGGGATAGTACAATAGAAAAAGAGTTATTTCTGCCCTCTTCCTTCCATCTATTTCTGTCCTACCAATCTGCTTTAATCAACCAAAGAGCATATAATAATTTGCTATTCCCTGTAAAGGTTTACCCTTGTACTTTAGGTACTTTGTTCAGTCACTCATTCTAATATGAGAACACCCTGAAACTCCATTAGATGATGGGAGGGAGGAAGTTAAGAGCTTTTGTAAAATCCAGCTCACAGTCCTCAGATGCTATCAATCTGCTTCATCTTCACAGCTTTCTCTTGTGTGCTGATATTGTATATCAGGTCAAGCTTAATTACTATTGTATTTCTCACCAGGAGGATTAAACAAATTGAAATAAAATGATGAAATGTTTCATGGGAAACTTTCTCTTTGAAAGATTAAAAAAAAGATCCATTATATATGAATTCCTTCAATTACCATCATTCTCATGATCTGAGGTCTAGAGAAACATTTGATTAGCTTGCCTATTAATGTCAATTAGGGCTACGATTGCTTTTCAACCAGAAACTTGAAAGGCCACTTAAAAATTTTAGCAGGGTCAGCTTCATCTGTCAATGTAGATTTTTTAAACTTGATTTTTTTTTAAAGAAAGAACATCCCTTAGGGATTCCTTTTGAATAGAATATAATTTCCTGTCTGCTTGGCTTACAGTTGTTAAATCTAAAGTACATGTAATAACTGTTCAGTTAGGAGCCAGTAAGAAATTAGCTTTTTCCCAATTTTTATCCTGGTATCCTCTTTAATCTTCTGCCACCTATCTCCCTAATATATGCTCTCTAGACCAAGGTTCACAGCAATATCCTTCCATTTGCTCCCCTTTGAGAAGCAGCACAGTATGGTGAAAAGAGTATTGGTTTATAATTTGAAACTAGGTTCAATTTTTTCTTGATGCTTACTACCCCTATGACCTTAGGCAAGTCAGTTAAGCAGAACTTCAGAGTTTCTATCAGTATACAATCTTTTGAATCTATAATCTGAACTATCTTGAGATGAAAAATATTTCATTTGTGACTTTTGAACTCTTCCAAATCACCATCCTTCCATTCCTTTTAGGATCCATTCTTTGGCTCAAATCTGGAAAGGACCTTAATTTGGTTAAATATTTCATTTTATAGATAAGGAAACTGAGTCCCAGAGATTTTAAATCCATAACTTTCTAATGGAAGTAGCCACATGTAATGGGATTTTGACCTATAGGCTCCAACTCTAGAGCTAAAGTTCTTTTTTTTTACCCAGAATGACTTTATAAAAATAACCCATCTGCAAGTATGTTGGACTTCATATTCATAGTGAGTTTGAATTCATCAACTTGTGCATAGCAAGGTAATCAAGGTTTGGGAAAGGGGAGGGTAGAGCCAATGGTAGAGTTTCAAATGATGTTGGGGATAGAGTAGGGGATGGCAAAAATATAGACTGAGCAACACTTATAAGATTTATATTTATTCAAAGCTTCAAGAAAAATAAAGGATGGTCTCCAGTACACTGAATAAACTTCTCATGCCAAAAATTAAAGACAGACACAGGATGGGCAGAAATGGATGAGATGGGATCTGCATCATGGCAGAAGACATCAACCCTGGTGAGATCACAGATTCATCCTTCAAATATTTTCATGAATCATCACAGGCTCCTTGAGCAAACATTTTATACATTTGGACCCTGATTCTATTAACAAGATGCTCCTAGGAGCTACCTTTTTTTTCTTTTATGTTTTCTCCTTTCCTTTCCTTTCCTCTTCCCCTTTCCCATTTTCCCCCTTCCCTTTTTCCCCTTTCCCTCTTCCCTCTTCCCTTCTCCTTCCCTTCCCTTTCCTTCTCTTTCCTTTCCCTCCCTCCCTCTTTCCTTCCTTCCTTCCTTCCTTCCTTCTCTTTCCTTCCTTCCTTCCTTCCTTCCTTCCTTCCTTCCTTCCTTCCTTCCTTCCTTCCTTCCTTCCTTCCTTTCTTCCTTCCTTCCTTCCTTCCTTCCTTCCTTCCTTCCTTCCTTCCTTCCTTCCTTCCTTCCTTCCTTCCTTCCTTCCTTCCTTCCTTCCTTCCTTCCTTCCTTCCTTTCTTTCTTTCTTTCTTTCTTTCTTTCTTTCTTTCTTTCTTTCTTTCTTTCTTTCTTTCTTTCTTTCTTTCTTTCTTTCTTTCTTTCTTTCTTTCTTTCTTTCTTTCTTTTCTTTCTTTCTTTCTTTCTTTCTTTCTTTCTTTCTTTCTTTTCTTTCTTTCTTTCTTTCTTCCTTTCTTTTTCTTTCTTTTTTTTCTTTCTTCCTTTCTTTCTTCTTTCTTTCTTTCTTTCTTCTTTCTTTCTTTCTTTCTTTCTTTCTTTCTTTCTTTCTTTCTTTCTTTCTTTCTTTCTTTCTTTCTTTCTTTCTTTCTTTCTTTCTTTCTTTCTTTCTTCTTTCTTTCTTTCTTTCTTCTTTCTTTCTTTCTTTCTTTTTTTTTCATTTCCTTTCTTTTTATTTCTTTTCTCTCAACTTTTCTATGAACGTGGATGGCAGATGCCATCTTTAGGAAGATAGCTGATAGGTAAATATGCTATATTGAGCATAAAATTGGGTAATACAAAGACAAGATCACTAACCCACATTCCCCTGGTTTGGGCTTCTCTATGTTTAGAAAATATAGAAAGATGAGTCTGTTTCTTAGTGTCAATTATATTAAATCAGGAGGAATTAAAATTACAATGATTAAATTTATAAGCTTTGGCCCAGAAGAAGAACTGTTAAATACACACACACACACACACACACACACATATATATATATAGTTCCTTACAAAGATGATTCCCAGAATGGGAATAGGAAAAAGATATATATATATATATGTATGTGTGTATCCTCCAAATTTATATATTTATATATAAATATAATAAATTTGGAGGATACACACACACACACACACACACACACACACACACACATGCACATATCTTCGGAAATTAAGGTGATTAAAAAAGATATCTGCACCAAAATTTCATCTCCCAAATGTTAATAGCTTCTGTTTGAGCTATGTATGACCATAGGCAATTCATCTTCACATTAGTGATCTTATTTGATTTTTACCTCATTACAGAGAGCTAGGTAGTATAGGTATCGTTCTCTCAATTTTATAAAGAAATTGGAATGCAAAGAGATTGTGACTTTAATTATTGGTGGTCATATATTTTTCTGGCATTGAGATTATACAGTAAGTAAAGTGCTGATTCTAAAGTGAAGGAACAATGAGCTTAAATCAGACTGCAGATATTTTCTAGCTATATGATGCTAGGCAAGTCAACTAACTTCCATCTTTTCTATAAAATGGGAATAATAATAGCATCTACCTGACAGGATTGTTTTAAGGTTTAGATAATATAATGTAAGGGGCCTTTAAATGGGTGCCACAGCGCATCGGGAGATTGAGGCCCAGAAGAAATCTCTGTGGATATTAGGACTGCCCTTGGGCGGGGTCCTGGCCACATTGAGATAGCTTCGTAATGGGTGACTCTCTCACTGATTGGCTGTGTGTGTGACCTCACAGGCCCTATGTAAGCCCACTGCAGGCAACAGGCGGTCCTCTTTAACCTGGCGCTCTTCACCCTTGCTCCCTAGCCTGGGTGGCCAAGCCAAGATGGATAGCCAAAAGAGGTAAGGGTTTTGATAGTGAACACGTGGGTCTTCTGACCAGGTGTTCACTCGGGAACCAATAAGTCAGGGCATCAGTTAGGGCATTATGTGAGTAGGTATAATAAAGGCTTTTAAGATTACACGTGGCTGTTCTTGAGTGCGTTACCGGTTATTAAGCTAGTAATTGTAACTGCCAGGAGAGCACGTTACAATATAATATTTATAAAGTGCTTTGTAAACCTTAAAGGACCATAGAAATACTAGTTGCTATTATTATTATTATTATTATTATTATTATTATTATTATTATTATTATATGACCAATTATGGTGGAGCAAGAACTCAAATCTTACTTATGGCTTGTCTATTTTTTCCACCATTTTAGAAAGCCTATCCATGATCTAAAATTACCTCCTCCCCAATATCCTTCTTAAGTCATAGTGTCTGAAGTTATATGTCTAGAACTACTGTATGCTGATTTTTTTCCAAAAGATATTGAGAATTAACACATTCTTCCCTATGGGTGTAAAAGTACAAAAAAAGGAAATGTTAGAGCCTAATGAAAATAGTACATAAAGAATGTTATCTTTAGGGTGTTAAGTCCAGAAATTTTTCCTTAGAAAATACTCATTCATGTCAAAATTTTCACAGAAACAATAATTCTGCAAATTTGTCACCCTAAATGAAAATAATCAAGCCTTTATCTCCATCCTGAGTCACTATAAGATGTATCTATTAGTCTAAAGAAGATTGCAGATAAATAATGATTCTTTCAGGTGATTAGCGTTATTTCTTTTGACAACTGTTTTATATATTACCAGGGTTGAATGTTGAATGTGGAAAGGAGAGCTGACACTGTTTTATATATTACCAGGGTTGAATGTTGAATGTGGAAAGGAGAGCTGACCTGAAGAATCTTATTCTTTATTATTCAATGGTCATCTGGTGGAAAAAGGAATGATGACCACAAACAATAGAGGCAGTTATTTATATAATGCTTTAAAATTTAAAAAAAATGTAATTGACTTCTAGTATCCCCTTTGAGCTTATTAAAACTCTGTGAGCTAGATACTATAGGTATTTTTGTTCCATAGTAAAGATGGGAAAGTTGTAATTCAATGTTTAGAAATTTGTCTATGATTATACAATTAGCACATTAGCTATGGAATTCAAGTCTAAGTCTTGCCTGACTCCAAATTCTGTGGGCTCTTTCCTGTATATCCTAACATGAGCAGAAGACTTCCGGGAGAGGTCACTTTCAGGACTCCTGAGACTTTTGTTAGAACAATGTTAATAAAGACAGAGGTAAGAGATGAAGAGTACCCAAATATGCTATAGTATTTCTCATACAAACATATGTACATTTGTATGTACATATCTATATGCATATATATGTATATATGTATTTGTATGTGTATACATTTATTTGAATGTATATGTATATACATATAAGTAAATGTATATATATTCAGCACAGTACTTAACTACTGTTAATTAATACTGACTAATGCTTCTGAAATGCTTGTTGATTGAGTGATTGATAAGAATAAGACACATTACCTAATGTAATATTTCTGGTCCAATAGCTTGTGGATTATATAAATAATTATGTCAAATTTGTGAGTTATTTTAAGAAAAGAGTATAATACAAGGGGAAAAATTAAATATAACCTGCTTATTATAAAGACTTTATCTTTGAGATAAAAATATTCTTCCAAGGTACTCTGACTTTAGGCTAAACATCCATATTTGTTTTAATTTATGAAACCCAATGCTGAAAACACTTCAAAAGTTCTTCATATATTTCCTTTCTCCAATGTATCCAACTGCTACTGAATGATGATGAATTTTTATCAAATAATTGATCACAATTGAGTTTCATTTATCCATTTGACACCCATTATAAAGTGTCCCTGTCAATGGAATTTTGGCGGTAGACTTTCTTGCCAAACTGGTTAGCCTTCAGTGCAAATTCTTTTTTGTTAGCCTAGCTTTTGTTAATTCTTGTAGAATAGCCCCCAAATTGGCTCATTCTTTCACATTTCCAGAATTCTTATAAGACACTTAAGCCCAGAGTTCTTGGCATTTAAAGTCTAGGATGAATTTTAAAAAGACTTCAGGATTAACCAATTAATTATTTAAACTAATCCAATGAAATCTCATTTGCATACTTACCATTAAGTGTGCTTCTATCTATCAAATTTGTGTCCACCGGCCAATAGCCTCCATCTCCATGGCGACCTGTCAAGTGAAAAAGAGTGTCAGAAAACCCATGGCAAAGAAAAAATAAAAACTTGAACAAGACCAGCCCAGCCACCTCAGAGAGTACATGACAAATTCAACCATTAGTTGCAAGAAAAGGTTATATTTTCTCTCACCACCTCCTTGCTATTTCTCTCTCCTTTTCCCTCTCCTCCTCCCCTTCCCTTTCTTTCTCTCTCTTCTCTCCCTCCCTCCTCTCTCTCTCTCTCTCTCTCTCTCTCTCTCTCTCTCTCTCTCTCTCTCTCTCTCTCTGTATAAAACTGTCATAAAATAGAGTATTTTTAAGGAAGCTGAATTACCATCATATGATAAGCTTGACATTTTTTTTCAACTGTGCTTGTTAAAGTGTCACTAAAGGTACTGTTGCTATAGTAGTCAAAATGTCTCTTCTGAACCTGCCAGGACTTACTGAGTACCAGGGTCACACCTCACGGGGCAGGTGAAATGGCAATCATCTTCCTACCACCAACAGCTCTAGTTCATAGCTAGCTCCCATTTGACATTTCTTTGAGTGCAAGTAAATTGTCATTATTATTCAACAAAGTGACAGCACATTTCTAGTAGCGGTTTGGAGGAACCTACTTTTTATGTGCCACACAGAGTGAGTAAAATTCTCTATTGTATTTGGAGTAAGGGAAAAAAATGAAGTTTACACTGGCGTGTTCTCATCATTTCTGAGTGTACCAAGACTGGAGGAAGATTTGAACTGCTTTAATCAGTGTCTCACGATAGGCATTTTTTCATGAGTGGCTGAAACAGACTTGTAAAAGTGAACGGAGCAGTTGTCCAACCACCTTCCACATGGAATGCATGAATCTTTACTATGATTAATGCTTATGTAATTACCTCCCCCATTTGGTGCATTTTGACCATATCTGTCATTGATTATTGTCCCAGATGATCAGATATTGGTTACCAAATAATCTACTGGTAACATCAGTTTACGAAAGATAAGAGGAATGATTGAGATTTAAATTATTCTATACATTTTTACACATACCCACATCCACACAAATATATATCTACACAGAAAACTGATAGTTCTCTGTTAATATATCATCTACAGAATGTGAATATATCTTGCAAATATTTCAGCTGACAGCAATGATAACTGCAAAGATGGAAAGGTACTTTATCTTATCTCATTTGATCTTTACAATAACCCTGTGACAGGGTGTTATCTTTGGAGTAGGGAAAACCTGGTCTATATTACAATGGAGGCATCCTTTAACCTCAGTGAGTCTTAATTTCCTCTTTTGTAAAATTGGGATCACGGTACCTAGCTCACAGGGTTATTGGGTGGATGAAATGAGATGCTGCATATGAAGTGCCTTGTACACTATAATACTAAATAAATATCAGTTGCTAATATTATTATTACTATAGACATTATTTCCATTTTTAGATGAGAAAACTGAGGCTCGGAGATTTTAAATGAGTTGACCATATTCTCACAGCTTGTAAATGACTGAACTGAGTTATAAAGTCAAATTCTATCCAATTACAAAAACAAAGTTCTACTCACACTACTTCCTTGTAACAAGAGACTATAAAACAATGTTATTATTTTAACATTTATAAATCTGCTTTGTTCCAGTTTGATTTTTAAGTTCTAATTAATTTCTTTCATGTCTTACATCCCATACAAGAGAAAAACAAACACAATAAACTTTCAATAAGGATTAAAATTAAGTAAAAATGAAAAATTATGTTAACTATAACTACAAATAGTTAACTGTAACTATAAATAACTATAAATGACTAGCTGACTTTCTAAGATTATTGCAGGTAGTTCCAACTTACATTGGTTGAATGAATTTCCGCATCTAAAAGTTAATGCCACCAATGAAATAATTTTATATGAACTTTGTATTTATCCATTGGTACATATATATATATATATATATGTATATATATATATATATATATATATGTATATATATATATATATATATATATATATATATATATATATATATATATATATATATATATATGTTTTACCCCCTGCCCTCTAATATATTGTATGGTTTTTGATGGCATTAATTGTTCTATTTCTTCTAAATGTTCTTGTTGGTCTTTACTGCCACTTTATAATAAGCTTCCACTTTGGGGAAAATGTAAGGGGTCACACACAACCCCTATGCTTTGCCTTTCTAAAGAAGAGTCCATAAATTTTAGATTAGGCCAACCAGAAGACTAATAGCATCTACCTTGTGGAAGGCCTCCAAAACAAACAAAAGTTTAGAAAGTCTTTGTTTCCTCACCTGAATTACAACAGATTTTCTCTAAGGCCTTTTGTTAACCAATTTTAACCTAGCCCCAACTTGGTGTTCCTGTGCATTATAAGGAATTGTCAGCAATGGCTTATATATTAAGAGGCTTGTTTACTCTTAACAGAATCTCCTTTTCTGACGAATGGTAGCTCTTCCTATCTTGACTTGTAATAATGAACGAACATTGACTTGTATCTTAAATTATAAACTGAGAGTTTCCTTTCCATGACAATTTACACTAAATGAAGATTCTTTATGTTGAATTGAATAAAAATGTCCCTTTTTTCCTATATTAAATGAAGCCCCCAAAATAAGTTGAAGGCATGGGACATTATCACATAACCAATAGTCAGAAATTAATTTAAAATAATAAAAAATCAGTCTTGATCATTCTAAAAGAAGGACAAAGACAGCTATGGAAAGAATCACTTTTAAAAGTTCTCAACCTTTTCTAACTCTTTTCAGTTCACTGCTCTGCATATATTCAGCTATTTTTGCTATGTAATTTTTTTCTATGTAATTTTTCTATGTAAAGAAAGCAAAGATGACCAATTGTAAGACCAAAAGAACCACATATGTTACAAAGTATATTTGTTTGACCATTTCCCACTAGACCAATTTCTTTTTCTAGTGCATAATTTCATATTTGTAGCAAATACATGTTAGTATTTGTTGTGAGGGTAGATGTGATCCTATGAATGTGAGCTTGCATAAGTGGGGAAAAGTGGCTGCCTGTGTGCTTGGGAGGGAAGGAATAATGGGTAAATGATGAATAATCATTTTTTTTCCTTTTTTTCCTCACACTACTTGCAAGATTGAATTTAGGCATTCATTTAATAAGACTCCAGTTATATTCATGAAATATTGTCTGATGATCAATAGTAAGAAATTCAATGAGAAACAATAGGAATACGAATTAAACTTGTAATTTCATTGATAGAATGAATTCCTTGATGTGAAACTCCCCTGATGAATCTATTAGAATCTTAGCAAAATGCCTAGGACACTAAGAAGTGACTTGTCAGGGTCACACAGTATTTATCAGATATAGGACTTAATTTGAGATCTTCCTAACTCTGGGAACACAACCTTATTCACTTTGCCATGTAACCTGCTATGAAAGAAGTGAAAATGTGAGTTGCAAAAATGATGACAGTGGAAATAGACATCCAAAGGAAACATGGTAAATTCCATCACTTATAAGGTAGCACTTGAAAGAAGTGTAACATAGATTAAAAATTTAGGTAAATGGCATAGCATATTTTAACTCAAATATTTAAAAAATGTTTTATAATGATTTAAAATCTTCCTTTATACTTGTATGAATAAGATAAGACCAATACAAAACCACACAACTAGTTCATTGAGGCACAAATCTTGACTGTCATTCATTTTTGTAATCTCCCATAATATTAGCAAGAGGTCTTAGACATAGGTATTTAACAATATTGGTTGAATAGAACAGATTGATTAAAGCAAGAAAATGTTCATTGGATCTGGAGAGGTTGTGGAATAACGTGTTTCAACAAATAAAACTAGATGTAACATAAGTATGCTACTGGCTAAGATAAACCAATCCTGAAAATGTTTTTTAAATGAATGCAGCTAACTAATTACCCTGCTTTTATGCACCAGTGCATTAAAGTGCTTAATCAAATAAATTAAAATACTTTAATTTTTTTGGTCAGTAGTTATTATATTGTTAAGAGGGAGAAAATTAAATAACTAAACCAGAGAAATTTGATAAACTCAATGTCATCAATCAATAAGATTCAATTTATGATAATTTAGTTCTCCTGTAACTCTAGGGAAAGGGAATAATAAGCTATGGCTTCCTAGGGTGCTGATGAATTTAGGATCTTTTGGTCTAAAGCAAGAGTTGGCAAATTAGGTCTGTAGTCTCTTTGTATAAGGGCTGCAAACTAAAAATGAGTTTTACATAAAAAAAGTTGTGTCTAAAAATATAAAAAATTATGCTTAGCTTTTAGCCAGAATTTTGAACACATAGGATTTGGTCCTTAGGTCATAGATTACTAATCCCTAGTCTAGGACTGTGAATTAATTTTTTTAGATGTGTATTATTGGTATACATTGATTTCTTTATCATCTTGAAAACTACAGGGAGTCTCAGATTGATGAACATAACAGAAAAAAACAACAAATATTGACTAAGTTGTAAGAAAGTGGGGATAATAATGCAGTGTTTGCAATTCCAATAGACTTGGGATAGAAAATGCCATCTGTATCCAGAAAGTAAAGAATTGGATTGAAGGATAGTATTTTCACCTTTTGTTATTTTTTGTTTGCTTATTTTTTTCTTTCTCATAGTTTTTTTTCCCTTTTTGATTTGATTTTTTCTCATAAAACATGACAAATATGGACATATATTTATAAGAATTGCATATATTTAGTCATTATCAGATTTCTTGCTGTTTTGGGGAGGGGAGAAGTAGACAAGGAAGGGAGAAAAATTTGGAATACAAAGTTTACAAAGATGAATGTTGAAAACTATCTATACATGTATTTGGAAAAATGAAATGCTTTTTAAGAAATATTTGTTTATTGATTTTCTAATTAAAATAATCTATAATGAAATGGAGATAAAAATAGGTTGCTTAAATTATCCAGTTTATTCCAACTTTGACATTTATCATTCTAAAAAAATCTTTTCCTATTAAACTCAATTTTCAAGTTTGCTTTTGGATTTCTTTAATTCAGTCACTCATTGATTTAACAAACATTTATTAAACAGAGACTGTACCTAAAGGAGGAGACAGCTTGAGGAAGTAGAGTAAGAACCAGCTTCAAAGCCAACAAGACCTTAATTCAAGGCCTGCTGATGATAGACACTGGCTATATTACCCTAGACAAATAATTTTTAGCCTCTAAAAGTTTTAGATAAATTTCTAAAACTTTAAATTGTACATAATGTTCCAACCTACACTGGTAGAAAGATTTCATCAAATTATACATTTAATTCCTTTTCCTTTGTGTGTAGAGAAATAGGTAATTTTAAGAGATACAAAGATAAGTAGGGTTTGTGTTCTAACAGAACTTATTCCTATATGTACATATTATTATATATAAATAAAAGATAATTTGTTGAAACTATAGAGACACAATTCTCTGGTTGTTATATCCCAATTAAAACTATAATGTTAGATTTTTTCATTTGCATTCAATCTTTTCCAAACATTATATATTTCCCATGAAAACATTTAATGAAAACCATGAAAGCAATCCGATTAATAACAATGTCATTGAAAGATAAGACTTATGTGACTAATGTAATGAAATGCAATCTGACCTAAGTGGCTTGTGGTGAGGAGAATAGGATAACTCAAGGAATTAAATGGAAATTATGTTTGTCTCCCTTTTCTAGGTTTCCTATATCAGTAATGTTACGGTGGTATCTCAATATAGGATAAGAGTCCACTATGTAATTGTGTAATAAAATATATATTGCTTTTCAGATACAGCTTCCTTATGAACAAAAATGTGAGAGAATTCCTGGAGCTTTAGTAGCTAAAACAAGATAAAGTGGCTTTCCAGATAATTGAAGCAAAACCTGTTTCTGCCAGAAAATTTAGAGAATTGATTCTCCAGGAAGCTTTGAGACATGAAGTGCCTGTTATTAAACCCAAAGCAATAACTAACCTCTTCAGGAAGAGTAAAGGCATGAAAAGCATTGGTAAAGTAGAATAGAATACGACTACAGTAAGGTAAGCAAAGAATAAATGTGTCTATTTTAGGATATGAGAAATCGATCAAGATCAGTTTCTATTTCTTTAAGAAAACTGAAATGTCATATACCTAGAAGTGTCTAAAATTCTTTTTACTTTTAACTTATAAATTCATCAAGGGAAAAGACCACTTAAAATATCTACCACAAAAAGTCAGGGAATGCATTTCCCAGACTCAAAGAACAAGTCTCTCTCTCTCTCTCTCTCTCTCTCTCTCTCTCTCTCTCTCTCTCTCTCTCTCTCTCTCTCTCTCTCTCTCTCTCTCTCTCTCTCTCTCTCTCTCTCTCTCTCTCTCTCTCTCTCTCTCTCTCTCTTTCTCTCTCTCTCTCTCTCTCTCTCTTTCTCTCTCTCTCTCTCTCTTCTTTCTCTCTTCCATTCTCTCTCTCTTCCTCTCTCTCTCTCTTTCTCTCTCTCTTCTTTCTCTCTCTCTCATTCTCTCTCTCTCTCTCTCTCTCTCTCTCTCTCTCTCTCTCTCTCTCTCTCTCTCTCTCTCTATGTGTGTGTATCCCTTTCTATCTGTTTCTGTCTTTGTCTCTTTGTCTTTGACTGGCTCTGTGACTCTGTTTCTCTGTCTGTCTGTCTGTCTCTTTCCCTCTCTCCTTCCCTTTCTGTCTCTGTCTGTCTTTCCTCACACACCAACAGACATTGAATTCTGAGGATTGGCAAGAGGTAGCATATTCTGAAGAATATGGAAAATATAAATTATTTTATTCCATCACCCCACCTTGAGTAAACGAACAAAAGAAACACTAAATAAGCACTTAGTATAATGATTGTGACCATTCTAGATACATGCATTACAGAAATAAAATAATACCAGTTTGGTAGATATGCAGCATTTTTTACAGTCAAATCAATGCAAAGTACTTGAAGAAGAGTGAACACATTGATGAATAAAAGGATAAAGAAAGGCTTCATTGATGAGATAGCCCTTGAGATGAGTGTTAAAAGAAGATAAGAATTTTGAGAGGCAGATGGGGAGGACAGAAGAAATGAGGAAGGGACGGAGGGAGAAAGAAGAAGGAAGGAAGGACAGAGGAAGAAAGAAGAGGAGAAAGAGAAGGAAAGAGAGGAGAGTGCATTTCCAGAAATGGGCAATACTCAGAGATGGGGAGTGGGAAGTTGAGTTTAGGGAATTCTAGCTGTGCTGAAACAGAAAGTTTTTCTTTTCCCTTGTTTCACTTAGGGAATTTGTGAAAGACTTTATACTGGGTGAACAAAGGGTCTTTCTGGGTCTGGCTGTATAAGTAACTGCTGCCTGAGCCCAGGCTTCCTGATTACGTGACAAAGCTATTGAGTCTTCACAGGTAAACTTCTTACTTGGTAACTTCTTCAAGACCACTGTAACTCTCTAGGTTACTTAATTCAATATTGTTGAGGTGGTATCTTAACACTGGATGTGAGTACATCAATCATTATCTTAAAATCATTGATATCTTCCTTACAAATAAAAATTTGGAAGTTTCCATAGTTTTGGTAACTACTACAACATAAAGCAACTACCCAGATAAATGAGGCAAAAGCTATTTTTGCTAGAAAATTTAAAGAATTAATTATTTATTAAGCTTTAAGACTTGGAGTGACATGTTATTACATTCAAAATAATAACTGAGCTGCTGAGGAAGAAAAAAGGGAATAGTCTGAGTAAGAGGAACAATCTTGATTAGTTCCTTGAATCCATGAGGGAATCCATCTAGATCTATCAGGTAAATTGGGAGATTTCCCTGCAAGGAAGATATTTTGCAGGATCTTCACCAGGGCTTTCCATCTTGAAAACATGAAGTTATCCACCATTCAAGAAAAAAAAAAATGACACTATTTTTAAAAGTTAGACAAGAAGTGAAAAGGTCCTGATTTAGGATCTGCTGGATAGAATGAAGGGACAAGAAACAGAAGATGAGATATAAAATCAACATGACTGGTTGGATGTAGGAAGAGATTTTGTTTTTTTTAGATTATGAACACTCTCAGGGTTATCATGAGAACAATAGTGCCCTCAACAGAAAAAAAGGATGTCTGTTGATTTATTTGGGTCGATAATGATTTTCACTTTTTAAGCATGACATGTAAATGGAGCATGCAAGTAGATAATGATCTTGAATGTCAATTGATGGTGTAGGACTGAAGTTCAGAAGAGTTATTAGAATTGAACGTATAGATTTGAAAGTCATCATCATAAAGGTGATAACTGAACCAATGAGATGAGCAAGAGATTTATTTTAAAGAAAGAAAAGAATCTGGGACAGAGCATTGGGAAACATTCGTGATATTAGAATGAAAGAGGCCTGACAAGTGATCAAAGGTAATTGAAAAGGAGCTGTAAAATAGGCAGGAAGACATTTAAGAAAGAGCAGTGCCAAGGAAGCCAGAGTTGGAGAGAATATTCAAAAGGTGATGTTTGTCAGTATCAAAAGCTACAGAGATATCAAAGAAAGTAAAGAGAGGGAAAATGCCACGGGGATTAGCAATTAAGAGATTGTTGGTAAATTAATAATTTCATTTGAAGGACAGTGTGTATATGAAGCCAGATTACAAGTGTTGATAGGTGAGTAGGTAGTGAGGAAATGGTTCTAGTAAAGATTATTTTTTTCTAATAGTTTATAAGTGAAAGGCAGAAAAAAATTTCAACAATAATTTGGGAGTGGAAGGAATGAAGAATGGTTGATACTTGGACATGCTTGTAAGGCTGTTAAAGAAGGAGTTTGCATAAAAGGGGAGTTTGAAGATATAAGAGAATTAATGAAACGACCTCCCAGAGTAGATAGTAGGGCTTGGAATAGGTTGCAAAAACTAGAAATGTGGAGCACAGCTTGGGACAAAGTTCTTTTCTTCCTCAGAAACTAAAGGTAGAAAAAGAGGATAAAGGTAGAAAAGACATTTGAGATATAAATTAGAGTAAATTATTTTCTCCAAAAGTATAGAGTAAGATTATTTAATGTGGGGAGCTCAAAAGGAGAAGTTTAGAAGTTCTATGAGAAGTATGAGAGAGAACCAAAGGACAGGAAAATAATTTCTGTATAATAATGATGGCCTATTTGAAATCAGAAAAAAATTGTAAAATTATTTAGTCAGCCTTGCTCTATGATTTTTCACAAAACATATTGTGAAAGTGATACAGCATTTAAGTATCAAGGTCAAGTAGCAAAATAGGAGGCCAAGGGATTCAGGTGTGGAAAGCAAGGAATAGCTGAATTTTGAAATTAGGTAGTAAAGATTTAAATGAGAGGGTAGACTAAGATTGCAAGGAAAAGTGGAAAGCTTAGCAGTCATAGTGGGAATGCAGATAGGTTTAGAAGGGGCAAGGTAGAAAGAAAAAAGAAAGATATTTATATTGTGATCAGAGAAGGGAATTCAGAATTCAAAACCCCTTGGTTTTTTTTTTTTCCTTTGTAGGAATTGCAACTGTGTACAATTTAAGAGTAACTTAGCATGAATATAATTATTCATTCATTGAGCCAAATTTTGTAAAGAGTCTAGACCACATATCTCCTTTTTGCCAGATGCTGTAGGAGATCAAAAAATAGGAAGATATATAATGTACAGCTGTGAATCCTCAAGGATTTTGCAAGGTATTTGAAAGATTAAAACCTAGGCATATAAAAGAATTAGAGAACATTGCAAAATGATTTATGAAAAGAACATGCCAATATGCCATTTTTATGTAGAATTTTTTTAAAAAGCAAAGCGTATAGTCAAGAAATTATGGGTTTTGGAGACCAAGATCTGTTATCAGATCCTTTTTCTGATGTTTGCTAGTATGACTATGATCAAGAGACAACTACTGTGTGTTCTAGAAAATAACCTAGGACTGAGTTGCTAAGCATGGACCAGAGACTCTTCCTATATTCTGCTATATGGACTTTGCTAACAACAAGTATTGGGATGAAGTACATGGGAATAGTATTATGCATTTATTAAGTGCTTATCATGTACCAGCCACTGTAATAGTTTCTGGAGATAACGAGGTAAAAAGATAATTTTTGCCATTAAGAACTTCACATTCTATAAACATGATATATCTAAATAAGTACATACAAAATATATTTAAAATAAATACAAATTAATTTGAAGTTGGGAGGGGTACTCCCAACAAGAAGAATCCAGAAAGCTTCTTGAAGGAGGAAGCACTTGAGTCTTGAAGGGAGCTGGGTTCTGAGGATGGTGTTAAGGAAGAGAAGTAATTAAAGCCTAAGAGAACAGCCCAAATAAAAGCATAGATATAAGAAACTAAAATTACATGATTTTCACCTAGAATTTAGAGACTACAGGGGAAGAGATAAGTAATTAGCCTAAAAGAATGGGAAAAATTCATATTCACACTATAAATAGGTTTTAAGTGTTCTAAAAGGAGTTTATAATTTTTCTAGAACCAGTAGAAGACCCCTGAGGTTTTTTTAGATAGTAAAGTGACAAGGTCAGATCAATATCAATTAGGCAGCAATCTGAAGGATGGGTTAAAAAGATGGAAGGTAGGATACAGGAAAACCAACAAAGAATCATGAGATAAAAAACTGAATTAGAATGATTATAATGCAATGAATCTACAAATAGAATCTATAAGGTTTGGTAATTGATTGGATAAAAGTTGGCTCCTAGGTTGTGAATCTGAGAAATTGGAAGAATGGTGATAACTTTGAGGAAAAAAAAAGATAAAGTAGAGGATCATGAAAATTTAGGCAGGGCAAAATACCAGGATCTAGGAATATTTTCCCCTATATTATTATAATAGGACTGAAGAGGGGACAGTAGGAAAGGAGAAAGAGTAGGCTGCTCTACGGATCCTTATGAAAGTGTATTCTTTCACAGAAAAGAAGGCACATAAATTATTGCTTTCATTATTACTACATTAATGGATGAATTAATTATTTATTTTTTATAATTTTTTTTTAACCAAATGACTATCATGCTTGTATCAAATGCTAATTTGAGTTCCTAAGGGGAGATGTAGAACATTTTCCATAAAAAAGCAGCTACTTTTCTTAGAACTAGCAGAAAATTAGAGCTAATGGTAGGTCTAATCCTCCTCTTATATGCTAGCAACACACACACACACACACACACACATGTTCAGCAAAGGGGATAAAGGAATTGAACTTTCAATTTTCACAAGGAAGTAATAATTATAACTCTTGCTATTTTCTATCTTTTCCATGTAGGAGAAGGAAAGGGGTAGACAATAGAATATAGGGCTTGAAGTCAGAGAAATTTGAGTTCAAATCTTGTCTCAAAAACTTAGTAACTGTGTGATTCTGGGCCAGTCACTTAAATTCTCTGTTTCCCTGAAAGTTGAATGGATGTCCATCGATTGGAGAATGGTTGGGTAAATTATGGTATATGAAGGTTATGGAATATTATTGCTCTGTAAGAAATGACCAGCAGGAGGAATACAGAGAGGCTTGGAGAGACTTACATGAACTGATGCTGAGTGAAATGAGCAGGACCAGGAGATCACTGTACACTTCAACAACAATACTGTATGAGGATGTATTCTGATGGAAGTGGAAATCTTCAACATAAAGAAGATCCAACTCACTTCCAGTTGATCAATGATGGACAGAAATAACTACACCCAGACAAGGAACACTGGGAAGTGAATGTAAATTGTTAGCACTACTGTCTATCTACCCAGGTTACTTATACCTTTGGAAGCTAATACTTAATGTGCAACAAGAAAATGGTATTTACACACATATATTGTATCTAGGTTATATTGTAACACATGTAAAATGTATGGGATTACCTGCCATCGGGGGGAGGGAGTGGAGGGAGGGAGGGGATAATTTGGAAAAATGAATTAAAAAAAAATAAATTCTCTGTTTCCTTTTCTTTATCGTCCTCATATGTAAAATGAGGAAACCAGTTTTGATGATCTATAAGGCCCTTTCTACATCTACATTTATGATTCTGTGGCAAATCACACTTTTCACGAATTTCTACAGGAAGGAATTTGGGATCAGAATAAAGCAGAAGTGAACAGCTGGATCACCTAATTTAAATGGCCAATATAATTGTCACTAAAGGCCAATTTTGCTGAAAGGAATTAAGGGCTGTTCAACCTTCTTAGTCTTACAAAGCATCCTTGTCAGGTTTCAGGAATAATGAGAGTTGGTACAATGATTTTATGTATACTGAGTACTTGTGGTTAGAGCATATTCCTTTTCAAGCACTGTCAAGCTGGCACTATTAATGAGAATTAATATCACTTGAAGACAGCTTTGCTATTAAATACTCCCATCAAAGTGAAATAGATTTGTAGCAGGTGATACAACAGTTTAGAAGATATGGGGGGAGAATTATAGGGGGTGGAAAAGGAAAGTGCCAGAGATACCAGCTATCTATGTAACCTAGTAAGTATTTAATTTTGGACCCAAAATGATCAGAATGTAAGTCATTATGGCCTTTGGAATCCAAAGATTCCATTCCTTAGTTCAACCATCTGTTAGTTGGATGGCCCTGGGAGATTTGTCTTCTCTCTCTCTAAACCTAGGAATAATAATGTTTTGCACTATGTTATGGCACTGGGTAATTGTGAGGACCACATGAAATAACATATTTAAATAATTTTATTACAAAAAGATGCTATATTAGTATGAGTTTAATTTTGATAAATTATGTATTTAGGATTCAATGCTACAAGAGCCTGTAGTAGCAGTAATGGAAGCTAAAACCGACTTATATACAAAGAGACTTATGCTCACTCTTTGGAGTGCGCATAGACTTCTTAATCTTTTTAAACATACTTTTCAGGAGAGCAAATGACTTGAATATTATTATCACTGATCCCAAAAAGCAATGATGATGATGACATTCATTGATTATAGCATTTGAAAAGCATTCATTATGTACTAGGCAGTATGTGAAATACTTTACAATTATTATCCCATTATCCCATACATATACCCTGGAAGATAGGTATTATTATTATCCCCATTTTAAAGTTGAAAAACTGAGGCAAACAGTTGCCCAGAGTTACCCAACTAGTATCTACAGTTGTATTTGAATTTAGATCTTCCTAACTGTAGGCTCAGCACTCTTATTCACAGCATCTTATTCACAAGAAATGGAATAGATCTAAAATTTTACCTCTTAATCATTTTATAAAGATCTATTATCTTGATAATTTCCTAGTTGAACTTAGAAGGACTACAAACAAATGTAGTACCAGCTTTGCATGCAGGGCACAAACATTTATCATAAAATGATAGCTACAAAAAGCAAGACACTCATATGAAAAGGTTCTCTCTAAATCATTATTGATGGGATGCAAATTAAGACAACTCTGATGTACCACTACAAACCTCTTAGATTGGCAAAGATGACAGGAAAAGATAATGGCAAATATGGGAGGAGATGTAGGGAAAACCGGGACCCCATGTTGGTGGAGTTGTGAATGGATCCAACCATTCTGGAGAGCAGTTTGTAGATTGGACTATAAAATCTCGGGAATCTCTTACAAATCTACTTTCTGTGTCATTTGGTGAGGTCCTCCAAAATACTTCAAATCCATTTAAAACTAAAACTTTCATCTCCTATATGTGTTATAGGCAACTCAAGCAATGGGATACTTAATCCTTTGTCACCATATTGACCCTACTTACTGAAATATACCTTTGTCCTCTTGTAACCACACTGTAATTGGAAAAACTTTTTCTGAGAAATCTTCCAGAGCAAACAAAAAGAATATGACTATTCCTCTCTTTTCAAGCCTCCCAGAGAAAGAGATATTGTTCTACTCTGACTTGAACATTCAGATGGATGTCAGCCAATGAGAGGCTTTAGAATAATTATCCTACTAGCACTTTGCTTCTGAAGCACTCTGGCTGTCTCTGTGGGTTCTGCTACTGCCCAAATTAGAACAACTTAAAGGAAAGGTGAAAAAGGGAAATTACTAGGAAAGACAGGATCTTAATAGACTATATAACCTATTCCTCTGTGTTGGCACAGTACTTTAATGATTTAAGTAGACCTCTGGCTTCCTATTATTTAAGTATAATGAAAAAAAAAAAGAAAAAACCCAAGAAGAGAGAAATATGGAAATACTTTCTATAGATGCTCCATTGTCTCAGATCATAAATAATGAGACTGTTCCTCATGACTGACTTAGATATGTCCTACTTTAGTCAAGCTATTTTTCCTAGTCTTATCTTGATAAGAAATCTATTTGGTACTCACAAGTGACTAAAAGTTTGTTTTTTTTTTTATTTCAATTATCTCTTATTCATGCTAAGCTAAAAGGGGGTTTCATACTCCTTTAAATAATACTGATGATATGACTCTATGTCCTACCCCCATATCTTTATTGATAAGAAAATTCCTGTTTGATTGTTATATAACTATCAATTAAAGGGATATAATAGATTTGAACAATTCCCAAATAACTCTAATGAAGTTTCAACCAAAGGCTTAAACAAAGTTCAAACAACTTAGTAAATCATGTTGGCACAGAATAAAGTGCTTCAAGTCATTAGATGAAATGTATTGGAACTTATTGAAAAAATCATATCTACCTTTGGACCTATGTATATTAGAGAAGGGAATTCAGCAGGAATATCCAAGCAACTGCTTTGAGAAGTTAGATTTGAGAAAGTACACCTTTGGCATGTAATCCAAGGACAGGAAAGGACAAGTAAGCCCATAATCAGGATTTCAGATTCCTTTTTCCTTTCAAGGCCCTCCACATTAATTGTTTTGATGGAGAGACTGACTTTGTAACAGACCACATACCATCCTAGGAGCTGAGAAAGAACAAAGTGTATAGCTAAGGAAGGGCAAAATCAGAAACATGAGTAGCCTCAGGATTCAACATCCCTGGAGAAATTCATGAGTATTAGTAGAAAATAAACAGTAACTTTCAATTTAATCAGGAATTAAAAATAACCACTTTGCAATATATACTTTCTAAGCTTGAGCCTACTTTTCCCTTGAATTAGCATATATTTGTGAAAAACAGTGTTCTAGGCTTTTTGGGGGGTGTTTTATAGTAATTATTCTTAACCATCTATTTTAGTAAATATCTTTAAGATGATAAATACTCCTTATTGATTAACTTAGTAGGAAATACACTGGATGTCCCTAGTGAAGAAAGATATTAGAAACCCAAGTCCCTTAAAGTACTTCTAGAGCAATGCTTAAGGGGGCAAGTCAATGATTCTAGGAGTTGGCCCACCTGAATAGTGAGTTGGGAAAAGTAGGTCCATTCCCTAAGGAGTTTTATATAAAGAATTCTTTTATCTTTCCTTCATAAGTCAAAAGGTTTTGGGGAATATGTGTTTTCTATGTTTTGTTTATTTTTGAACTGCTAAGTATATGGGGTTTGAAATTAATACAGAAGTCTAAGTACTTTTCCTTATACTCACATAACCCTACTTTATCAATTCTCTTATCAATTCTCACCTGAAATATTGCAACCACATTTTAACCAGTCTTTTTCCAAAGTATTGGACTAAACCATGATCCTTTTTTATAAACTCAGAATCTTCCAATATTGCCTCTCTTATTTCAACTTTACTAAGCATTATATTCCTTGCCATAATCTACAATCCAGCTAAATTGACCTTCCGGCTTTTCTTTACATAGGATACTCCATTTCACATTTTTATGTCTTTGTACTGGTTATCCTCTACACCGCCTTCTCCATAATATATGTTCCTGATATCCCTATATGATAATGATTTTTCTATTGAATTTATTTTATTAAAATATTTTATATATTTACATATGTATATTTATGTATATATTGTTTTTTCTTACTAAAATCGAAACTCCTTGAGAGCAGGGATCTGGCAAGTAGTAAACAATTGTTAATTAATGAACTGTGTAGTATTGTTTCACATATAACAGTTTAGTCCAACTAGATTGTTCATTTTCTTTTCATTGAAATCCTATTTTCACTCTCAAAGTTTCTAGCATCACACCTGCCAAAATAACTATGTATATATGTTATATTTGTTCATTTGTTTACATGTTGTTTCCCTCAATAGAAAGTAAACTCCTGGACGGCAAAAGCTTTTAAAAACTTTTGCCTTTGTATCCCCATCCCTAGCACTTAAGTAAGTACTTAAGTGCTTGTTGAAATAAATCCTTCTCTATCCTTCATAATACCTAGCACATTGCTGAGCACTTAACAGATACTTGAAAACTAATTGATCTAAAATCAAAATCAGCTCCTTGGAAACATGTTTTGGAACTAATGAAAAGTCCTTGTTTATAGAGAGTTATAAAATATGAGCTCTTAAGCTTTTAACAATCTCGGGCATGATATTTTCTCTGAAAGAGATCATAATAGCCCTGAGTTCTAACTTGTCCAGAAAAAAAAATGCAACGAAATATTGTTAGATAGAATTAATTCTTAATCTTCCTTAGTAGCAGGAAATACAAATTATAGGGGTTAGAAGAGATCTTAGAGATCATTTAGCCCACCATTCTTATTTTACAAAAAAAAAAAAAAAAAAAAGGAAACAGCCTAGACAGAGTACCTACAATGTTTTAGATTATAGAACTATTTTAGGAACATAATTGGTACTAAAACCATGACATCTTAAATCTCAATTAACTCTCTTCTTGCATACCATCCTCCTCCTCCTCCTCCTCCTCTTCTTTCTTTTAATTCTCCCTTTCCCTTTCTTACTCTCCCTTTCTCCTTTTCCCACTTTCTTCCTCCTTTCCCCTCTAATTCTCTCTCTCCTTCTGTCTGCCTCTGCCTCTCTGTCTCTGTCTTTCTCTATCTCCCTTTCTCTGTCTCTTTTTGTTTTTCTTTGTCCTCTCTTTCCTTTCTCTCTTCTCTCTGTCTCTCCATTGACCTTTCTCTCTATTTCTCTCTCAAAATCTATGTACACATACACACATGTATAGATAATTGGAATGCACAATTTCAAAACCTTATTTTATTTATTAATTTTGATATTTATATATGTAAGCATATGCCTACTCTGATTTCTCTAATAAACTGTGTAGTGTGTTAGACAAAGTACTCCTTCTAGGAACCATCATAGTTATCTTCATAAAAATATGCATTGCAAACCTTTTTGAACCAATTTTCCAAAGCACAAAAGAAAAAAAAAACATAACAAAACACAACTAACAACAGGACCAGCTTTGTGAATTCAAGTTACTATCTGTTTCATATGTGTTTATTTATAAATACAAGGCACTCTGCAAGTGTTGGGAATTGGGATTGGATCTGGGATTTTCTTGGTAAAGTGAATCTCTGGTTGGGAAACTCCCTACAAAAAGTGGGTTGACACTGATAGCTCTAATTTATAGTTTGAGAGAGAAATTTAGGTAAAAAATTAAACCTGAATTGTTAACAAGTGTGTCAGGAGATAAGAGGAGATAGGAATGGAAGTGGAAGATGGGGATGTAAGAGTGAAATAAAAAAAAATAAATGTCATCCTTAAAATATTGGCAATCTAGTAGTTGAGGGTCTAATACAACATGCATTGAAAGAAGTTTTTATATGAGTACCAAAAAAAATTCCTTGCACCAATATATCCAATACATGGAACTTACCCATGAATCATACATTCAGTCTTTCAGTAGCTTGTATCTGAAAAGATTCTGTTGAAAGACTTTTTTTTTTTTCTAGTCAGAATCTCAATGATCAGGGGAGCTAGATGGCAGAATGGATAGAGCACTGGCCCTAGAATCAGAGGGACCTGAGTTCACATCCAGTCTTAGACACTTAATATTTCCTAGCTATGTGATTCTGGGTAAGTCACTTAACATCAATTGCCTTGCAATATAACAAGAGAAAGAAAAAAAAAAGAAAAGACTTGCAATGATCAAAAGTTTATTATTTGGGGAGAGAGAGAATCAGAAGAGACCTTAGAAATCACATTGTCCAATCTAGTATATTATTTAGCTTTTGCATAGCACTTTTAACTCTTTAAAGCTCTTTCATAAACCATCTGACTTGATCATTAGAACAACCTATGAAGTAGATGCCATTATCTTCCCCATTTAATAACTAAAGGATATTGAAGCTGCAAGAAGTTATTAGTTTGCTCAGTGCCCCACAAGACAGGAACTCTATTTAGCTAGAACTCTACCTACTATTCCACCTAGAGCAAATTTTATAGAGTAGCAAATTGAGAGCCAGCCAGGTAGGAACAGTGACTTGTCCAAACTCAAATAAAAAATAACCATATATATTTTAAGTTGTTTTTTTCTACCTCCAAACCCAGTATTCTTCCCATTATGCCAAAGTGCCCTTCATAGTAGAAATCAACATTGTCTTGGCAAAGAATCTTTCTGCTTGGCTTTCTTTCCCAAGAGATTGACCCTGTAAGAATTCAGGCAAGTGAAGTGTTCTGCCAAATCCAGACAAATTAAACAAACACATTTTTTGTTTTGTTTTGTTCAATACTACCAAGCAGAATATATCACATATAAGCAAAAGTTATGATGGCTGGATTACAAGAAACTGACTTCTGAGCTTGATTAGACTGCCTTTCAAGCCCTATTTCCTTGAAAGCAGAAACAATTAACATTCTATTTGTTCATGAGATTAAAATCACTGAGGTGTAAAATGGTAGGTGCACTGTTAAGTACTCAGCCAAAATATCATATTCAGGAAAGACAAAGTCCTTTTAAACTCACTTAAACTTAAATACTAATCTTATCTTCTCAACCAAATAAATTAAGCCTAGGATATACTATTAGATATTTAATATGTATGGGAATGCCTGCCATCTAGGAGAGGGGATGGAGGGAAGGAGGGGAAAAACTCAGAACAGAAGGGAGTACAAGGGATAATGTTGTAAAAAATTACCTTTGCATATGTACTGTCAAAGAAAATGTTATAATTATAAAAATTAATAAAAAATAAAATTAAATAAAAAATAAATTAAGCCCCTCACCAAGGTTATTGGCATTAAGAGAAAAATTCTGTGATATACTATGAAATAATTGTCCACTTGGGCTATTTATTATAACTTCTCTTCCCTTAGTAGAATGTAAGTTCCTTGAGAGAAGTTATGGTTTTGACTTTTCTTTGAACAACTATTGTTTAGAACAATGTAATTGTAGTCTGATACAGTTAAACAGCTTATTTCAGAGAAAAGTTATGAATGATTCTGTATAAATTTAGAAGGTTTTCCCTGGTGTTTTAAAGGATCTCTGATTGCTTTTGTGCTGAATATTTTTTATTAATGATTTGAAAAAAGATATGGAAAGTTTCAAAACACACTTATAAGACAAGAACTGTGTTTATCATGATGTCCATTTTACACCTTTTCGCTGAAATAAAAGCTCAACTTTTATAATAATAATAGCCCATTATTTTTTATTTAATATAATTTAATTGTATTTAATTTATTTATGTGTAAATATACATATATATATATATATAATTTATATAAATTTAATTAAATATAATAATAACAAATTAATAATGGGTATAGTTGTATGACAGTGAGTCATAAAATACTAGATTGGAGAATTCACAATGAGTATCAGAGAACAATTGAGAGATGATAGGTATGAGCTGACTGCATCATTAAAACTGATGAGCCAAATGTAAAGGATGTCATCAAATATATGAATGAAAAAGATAGGTTGTTCAAAATAATAATAATTGCTAACATTTATATGGATGTGACAAGTTCTTTACATAAAGTATATCTTTTGGGAGTGAGATCAAGATCTTAACTGGCCCAGGGTAACAAAGTCTGATTCAAGTTCAGGGTTTTCTGAGGATTCTATTACAAGCTAGAAATGTCAAACTCAGGGCACATGGGACTGTCCTGAGCATTTGAACAAGATGGAAATGTGAGTGGAAAATGTTTTATGGAAAAAATATAAAATAGAGTTGATATTAATTTGTGATTTTAAAAGTCAACATATGTCAATATGCGATGCATAATTTGTGGAGAATTCTTGGATGTGCTTCACTACTATTCCCAAGAAGTAAAGGGATTATCAAGAAAGGCTTCCAGAACATTTATTGTCAGTGGATAGAAGACTGGACCCGGATTCAGGAAGCCCTGCGTTCACATTTGGTCTCAGACACTAGTTGTGTAGTAACTCTGGGCAAGTCGCTTAATTCTATTTGCCTCAGTTTCCTCATCTGTAAAATGATCTGGAGAAGGAAATAACAAAACAGTATCTTTACTAAGAAAATCTAAAATAGGGTCACAAAGAGTACTCAAATTGTTCTTTTCAGGATGGTTTATCCCCCATTTACTTGTATTGTTCATTCCTATATATCCTAACTGAAAGGACTGAACAACAACAAAGGACAGTTTCTGATGAGATGGATCTTTGACAATTTAATGATGTGTTGGAATCTATAGACATAGAGGGAACTGCCAAGCCATTTATGCAATATATCTATTTAAAAGTATTTGTAGTTGTGTAATTTGAGGCTAGAGAGGCTAAATGACTTGTCCATAATAAAATAAATGACAAGAGGGATTTGAACCTTTAGTTTTCCATACCATTATCTATCACAACAGGCACAAAAATCTACATCTTGATTTTAATCACTGAAATTGTGATTTTCAAGGTTTTATTGAAATTTATATCAAGATACTTTTTAAAAAGTCTATTTGATTTCTTCATTCATGGAAAGACCATCATTTAAAAGTCAACTATTAAAAGTCATTTTATTTTCATAAAATGTTCATTAGAATTGCAATATTGGACAAAACCGTGCTTTTCTTCTAATAAAATATAGTAGAAACAAAAAAGAAAGAAATTGTGTTTTTTATCATTGTAAAGATGGTTACTATGAACTTTAAAAGTACCAACCAGAAGAAAGTAACAATCAGAAAATAAATTGGTCACAAAAATGGAAATAGATGGACAGCCATACAACTATGAATTGGATATCCTTCTTTTCTAGGGTACACTCATATACTATGTTAGAATAAACAAAAAGTAAGGACTTAAGACTATTTTAGCAATATTGGCATTTCTCTAATTTTTAAAAAATTGTACAACATAATGAAAACTAAATTTCTTTATGCATGTTGCACTAATGAAATGTATTATGTTCACTTGGGTAGCCCAGGTCCTACTTTACTGCCCAGTGACAGCCCAATTAGACCTGCCATTGAAACACATGCAGAAAACAGTAACTAGAAATCTAACAATACTAAGTGAAGATAAGAAGATATTCTCTTTTGCCTTCTGAGGTCCCTTGGAACTGTATGTTTCTCTGAATTTATAATTAAATGAATTAGAATGAGAAAATAACTTCTTAAATGGGTATGTAGGAATGGCCAGTTCAAGTAAACAGGAAGACAAACCATCTTGTATGGAACAATTTGAGGACAAAACTAACTGTGACTTTAGAGAAGGGAATTAAAAGTCACCAAATTTCATTAATTTTCTATTTCAGAGTATAATAGGAACACATCAGGAGGGAGTTGAGATTTAATTTCAAAACACTCAAAAGTATTAAAGATACATTTACTATTCAGAAAATACCAGCATTTATATTCAAGAAAATAATCAGGCAGTGAAATAGGACACTTTTGATGACCTAAAAGGTCTCTTCTTTCTTCAAATTATGGGATTTTATGAGAATAGTATTTTAGTGAATAGATCCTTTAATGATTTAGGGATATTACATACCTATAGCCTGTGGCTCAGCATACTAAGACTTGGGTTTTCATGACTTGAGTGTGATTCTATAAGAAACTATCAATTAAATTATAAATCCATCCCATCCTACAAAACAAAATCAAAGCTTTTTCTTGCTTTACCACTACCTAGAGTTGCTATACAGCTTATGTCTATATTCAAACTGTTCATGAACCCATTTAGGATTTTCTTAGAAAAGATAATCAAAGTAATTTACCTCGAGAGTTAAATAATATATAACTGAGGTCATATTTGAATTCAGGAAGATAAATTTTGATTATAGGCCCAATACTCTATCCCCTGCAGTACGTAGCTATCCAATCTATATCTGAATTTATATAATTGTAGGAAAAAAGTTTCTCCTTTTCCTGTATAAGCACTGAAAGAAACAATTCAAATCAAGTAGAAGATATCTTGCATATAGAACACTATAGAACATTTGGAAAACACAAATCACATATAAAAATAAATAAAAATATTTAAAAAATAATAAAATTATTTTCCTATTCCAGGGAAGAGACCCATATCTGCTTCTAATAACATGGTAATACACTAAGGACTTGTATTTCCCTAGGGTGGAGAAAGAGATGACATCGACATTGTCCAAATAATTCATGTTAAAAACAAAAGTTTAAAAAAAAAGTCCCTCACTCTTTCGTAGCACACTTAACATTTTTCCGCCTCAGTTCCATAATCTGCAAAAAGGGAATAATATAGGGCAAGTAAGTGGCGCAGTGGATAGACCACGAGCCTTTAAGTCAGGAGAACCTGGGTTCAAATTTGGGCTCAGACACTTAACACGGTCTGGCTGAGTGACCCTGGGCAAGTCAATTACCTCAGGGAAAAAAAAAAAGAATAATAATTATACCTATTTCACAGGATTGTTATGAGATAGCACATGTAAAATGCATTGCAAATAGTAAAATATGATACAAATGGTAGTAAAGTAGTTTTCTTGTATTACACAGAATCTACTCTGAGTTTTGCTCCTCTCTCAATATCTGACTGTATAAAAAAGGATTATATGTGTGAAGAAGACTTCTTTATATAGCAGTAGAAAAGAATGGCTCCTCCCAATTCTGTCCATTTGACAAGGATTGAGTCAGTCATTTCATCCTTAATTGTTTGATAGTGAATTGAAAATACATAAATGGATATGGCCATATCTTTCATAGGAGATGTAATCAAAATTCCAAAAAAAGTTTACTTTTTTAAACTGATTAGAGAATTCTTCTGATCAATCTCTTACATGTGTTATTGTGATTACATTTTGTGTGCAAATATACATATTTGTCGATGTATGTGTTGTAAGCTCGGATTTTCAAAGCACATAAAACCAGGCCTTTGTTTCCATTCCTACAGAATTTGAAAGTATTCCATGAATTATTCTCAAAGAAGTTACATTACATAAACAGTAATTAGTAATGGAAACTTCAGAGAATACATGCCAAGACCAAGATAGTGTTAACATTTCTAAATCCAAACAGCTTCATAAACCTAACTGGGGATGAGACAGGTGACATACATGGTGTCTATTGTCAGCCCAAAATCAATAGCATGGAGCAGCATTATTAGATGTGGGCCCAAGAATAAGATCTTTTTGTTTGAGCACTTATCATTGAAAACATTTATCCAATGAAAACAAATACCTTAAGATTGCAGAATGATAGATTTGGAGATGGAAAAACAGTTTTAATTTGGATAATGAAATTGCCACAGGATCTTATAGTCACAGGGTTGACTCCTGCGTCCATGTAATTAACTCCATAATTTCTTAGTACTCAAGAAATGCCAAACTGATGAATTGTTCTTTAAAATGTATAAAGAGATAGCCTACAACAACCTCTGTTGTTTTATAATGAGTTCAACTATATAGGTATCTATAGGCTACTTGCATTTTGTTTCCTACTCATTTGCTTTCCCGTTTGAGCTGATTTTTCTTGTGCAATAAGATAATTGTATAAATATGTTTACAAATATTGAATTTAACATATATTTTAACATGTCAAATATATATTGGATTGCTTGTCATCTAGGAGTGGGGATGGAAGGAAGGAGGGGAAAAATCTAGAATACAAGGCTATGCAAGGGTCAATGTTGAAAAATTATCCACGCATATGTTTTGAAAATAAAGTGCTTTAAAAATAAAATAAAAATATTTCTGTCATACATCTCTGAGACTGAAAGATATGTCATAAAATAGAAGAAAAATTAAGAAAAAAGGAGCTTTTGAATTACACATAGCAAATGTGATTTATCAAGAGGATATTTTCAAGAATTTCAGTGTCACTCCAAGTCACTCTGTCTTCTTTCCTGCCTTTCTTTCACGTTCCCTATTTTCTCTCTGATTAATTCAGTACGTTTATTAAGCATTAAGAAAATGAGAATATGTCTGGTTCTCTCAAACTTACATGAAAAACAAATTGTGATGCTGTTAAATTCTGAATGTTCAATTACTCTTTCAAACCATAATTTTGCCATTCTCTTAATTCTCCTTGACTTTCTAATTGGTGATCCTTAATTCTTATTGTTCCTTTTTTGTTTTGTTTTGTTTTTTTGTTACTAAAAGTGATCTCATGGATATACTTATGTTGAGAATTGTAATTTCCACGATTATACATGAGGCTTCAAAATAGAAAGCAATCCTAAGTGCCCAGTATGGAATTATGGGTCCTTTTACAAACTAATTGAAAACCATCAAGTCCCCTGGCCTGTATTTTGCTGATTTAACCTTTTCTCCTTTTCCTTCTTCTTTTTCCTTCCTCCCCCAACCTTGCTCATTCTCTCTTAAATCTTCTAACTGTTCCTTCTCTTTCTCCTCCTTTTAACATTCACCTCTCCCAATCTATGTTGCCTCTATTTGCCCATAAATTTTCTCCAATTCTTTTGGTATTATGGGATTTTGTTTAGTTGGGCCAGATAATCTTGCTTTATCTAGGACAGTTAACTGCTATGTTATTCTCTCTCAATTTATCTAAAATTTCAAATTTCTATTATCAGGGTTTTTATTGTTGGTATTATTCTTTCTCTTTCAACCCAAATATTATTATTTTTGGTAAAAAAAAAAAGAAAAAAATTAAAAAGAAAATATATTGCTTAAAATCAAAACAAAATAAATAAACTAATTTTTTCTGTTGTCATGAGTGCAGCAACCTGAGCACATTCTGAGCTTTAGGATGCCTGACATTGTGCTTATAAGGCAATGTTATTAATCACTGTTGTCTGGTTTTATTTCCATCTTTGTTATACCCAGTTGTTTAGAAAAATTATCAAGTATGAAGTGTTGTTCAAATGTAAGATATTATGATTATAAAAATGACCTCTTCCAGTTTATTAACAATTGTCTGGCACTTCATGCAGACAAATTGTCAATTCCTAGGTTGTAATTCACTCCACTGGGTTTAAGGCAACTTGCTTTAAAAATGTAAATGTGCTTTCTGTGAAGCTTATGTAATGTGTCAGGGTAACATTCAGATTTATTAGGAACACATCCCAGTTGGGTATTATGACAACAACCTATATAAGGTATCCCAAAAGTTTTAACATAATTTTAAGTTTTGCTAGCTTAAAATTGTCTACAGACTTTTGGGATGGAGAGGATTCTGGAAAGATGGAAGAATAGATCAGAAAATTCCAAGCTCTCCAGATCTTCTTCCCCCCAAAAAAGACAAAATAGTGCCTCAGGGGAAAATAGAACAGTTAAAAATGAACAAAATTGGGGCAGAACTGTGGTTCTACTGGGACAACTGCATCCTGAGAAGATCCAAAAACATATACCAGGTTAGTGATTTGCCCTATGAAGTGTAAGCACCCCCAGGCCAGTTCTGCTGAAACAGCTAGCTGTAAGTCCTAGGGCTAGCTGGTTTGGGAGGTAACCTTGGCCCAAGGTATAGAAATTTTTACTTCCAGAAATCTAGCATTGGAGTTGGGGAGGATTGGGAATCTGCTGATAATGGATGCTAGGCCCAGTTGTGCTACTAAGATGCATCCCTGGGCAAGAAGGAACCAGTCCATGTCTGGTGAAGTAGAAGCAGTGAAAGTGAGCCTGTGACTATGGGCACTTACTGGGCACAGTTCTTGGTTTCTGGTTTCAGGCCAAAGGGAAAAATAAAAGGAGGACCTGGAGCCAGGCCATTCCCCCATACCCCAAAAGTAGAGGTGATTTTATTATCAAACTTCTATAATTTTTTTAATGAGTAGACAAAGAAGAAAAAACTCAACCACAGAAATTACTAAGGGAATGGAGAAGACTGTGGTTCATCTTCAGAAAAGGATACAAAAGTTAAAAAAAAATTTCTCCTATTCTCAAAAGTAATGTAAAATAGAATCCTACAGAAGAAGAATTTATAAAATAACTCAAAACTTTAAAAATCAAATGAGAGATTGAGGAGAAATTTAAAAATAAGAACAATCCAAGAAAAAAAAAACAAACAAGATTACGAAAAGAAAATCAAACAATAAGAAAAGGAGATCTAGAACCTCAAGGAAGAAAATGTCCCCTTGAAAACTAGAATTGGGCAAGGGATAGCTGGCAAAGTTATGAGACCAAGAAATAATAAAAACAAAATACTAAGAATTAAAAAATAGAAGAGAATGTGAGACATTTCATAAAAAAAGACTGATCTGGAGAACATATCAATGAAAAAAGACATAAGAATTATCAGACTATCTGAAAGCTACAATAAGAAAAAGAATGTTGATACACTAATATATAAGAAATAATAAAAGACAATTTTTCTGAAATGCTAGAATAAGAGTGGAAAGTAGAATTAGAAATAGAAAAAAATCCATTAAATAACACTAAGAGATCCCACAAGGAGAACTTATAGAAATATCATAACCAAGTTCCAAAACCCACAGTTCAAGGAGAAAATATTACAAACAACAAGGAAAAAAATCAAACATGACAGAGCCATTATTAGAATAACACAAAATCTAGCAGTGATTACATTAAAAAAAAACAATTTCTTGAAACATTATATATTGAAAAGCAAAAGAACTAGGGTTGTGTCAGAAAATATCATCTCCAGTGAAGTTAGCATAATCCTGAATGAAAAAAAAAAAAGATATCCAGTGAATTGCCAGATTTTCAGGATTTTGTTTAATAAAATTTAACTTATAATATCCAAGAGAAATACAAAGTAAACTTCAAAAGCTAATTATAAGGGACTCAATAAGGACAGATTATTTGTTCCAGATACTGTACTAGACACTGTAATTTTAGCAACTTATTCTTTAGTCAAAATGATTGAGCAAATTCTCTTTTGGCCTGAGGGGAGCCTGAAATAATTTCCATAGTGAAGGTAATGGCAACTGTTATTTTAATTTATTAATTTTAAGGAAACTTTCTATTCTCTAATTTCTCCTAAAATTACAGTTCTTAGGAAATAAATAGTAAGCACTTAAGAAATGTTTATTGGTTGATTTCATGAACATCTCATTGGTTTTGGTCAATTTATAGATATTTCTCTTTATTTCCAAGAATTAAAGAGGGGAGGAAATAACTTATTTTTTGTTTTTTTCTTGGACTATTCATTATCTATGGTCCCTTTCACCTCTAAGATTTATGTTTCTATATTACCCTACCCTACTCAGAAAGTTGAATTTTGGAGTCTTTTTCAGCTGTTTAGTTTGTACATCTCCCCAGAACTTTCAGAATCAGATTAAGATGTAATTGAGAAATGTTCAACAAAAATCAATAAAAACACAACACACCATAGGTGATATTAATTTGTGGTTTTCTAAATCAATATGCATCCTGCTTGGATCCATATCTATTTGAATTTCATACCATTGCCATGTATAACCCTAAAAATCCAAGGATTTTAAGGCTTGAAAGTACTTCGCAGCATGAGGCATCTTTTCCCCCCATTCTCCCCTGTCTTCCTACTACCCATACTTTTTATGTTTTAAAATTTAGAGAGGGTATGAATTTAAAAGGAATAAGAGAGAAAGAGAAAATAAATAATAAGGAATAGAGTTTGAAAATGATGTGAATGATTCAAGCTGAAAATTTTTGGCCAAGAAGTAAAACTTCCAAAGAATCTCCCATTAAAGAAAACCATTTGCAGACAGGTATAAGAGGCTTATCACAAACTATTTAATATCTTCAAAGTAGCACTAATAGATTGATGAATCAGAGACTTCCTCCAAATTACTATTAAATGAAAAATATAGATGATTTTTATAGATTATTAGATGTCATAATTATGAGTTTTCTGGAGAAGGAAATGGCAAACCACTTCAGTATTTTTGCCAATAAAATCCTAAATGGGATAATCAAGTCAGATGTGAATGAAAAGACTGAACAACACAACAATTATTCATTTTATAGATAATTAAATCGTAGTTATTTGAAAGCAGGGACTCTCTTTCACCTCTTTCTGTATCCCTAGAACTTAGTAAGGTACTTGGAATATAGCAGATGCTTAATAAATATTTATTGATTTATTGTTACTTTTTGATTGTTTGCAAGGACATTTCACAGAACAATCAAAACTATTTGTTTTTCTCTTCTGCTACTCAAAATTGTCCTGCTGCATATCTATTTGGGTTTCACTCTGACCCACAGTGCCATATTTTCTCAGAGGAAATATTTTTCTGAAATCCTGTCATTTATAATAAGCCTCTCAGATTAAGTTAAGGAGGGGAGAATTAGTCAAATAATGAGGAAAATAAAATCTACCCTTTCGGTTTTGGCATATATTACAACTTGTATATTCAGATCAATATTCTCTTCCTATTTAAACTGGTTTGAGGTCTGTGTGTGGAGTAGGAGAGATGGGTATTTAATTTATGTCTTTTCTGATTTAATATCTATTTAGAAGACTGATGTTATGAATAGAATATTTATTTATTTTTAATACTCAGAAAATATCAAGTGCTTTCTTTGTAAGAATTGAAAGATCTATTTTGGAATCACCAAATTGTAGTCAATTGATCCCCATGGAACATCAGAATGACTTGAGTTTGACTTAAAATTTAGAATCTCCAAACTTGACAAATTATGTTCCCAGATGTGTTAAAATAAAGCACTATGGGGGTGATAACGTGTACTGGTCCTTTCTAAATCAAACAGAGGAAATATAAGGTGTATTTTCTTCAATAGAGTAATAGGAATATATTGGCAATAATGGTTCTTAAATCTCGCTGTTCTCTCTGCCTTTCTCAATCCAAAATCAATTGAGAACAGGTGAGAATTAATCAGAAATACCAGGTAAATAAGAACACTGAGCATTTTGTGGTAGAAAGATAGGAAGGTGCTCTGTCATTATTTTCTATTCAGTGTCATGCTTACCTGGCATTCCATACATGCATGTTTATGTGTAATTTCAGCTTCCAAGAGCACAGTCATTCTGTAGGATCACAGGATCTTACATTTAGATTTAGAAGGGACTTCAGAGATTATCAAATGTAATTCCCTCATTGGATAAAAAGGAAAGAAAAGGTGGAGAGAATAAGTAATTTTTCCACTTAGGTAGTAGTAAGCACTTATGGTAGGATTTGAATGCTAAGCTTCATGACTTTAAAACTACTCTATCTGCCTCACAACTTAGGCAGGAAGTTGGGGAAAGATGTGTTAGGTGAGACTTATTGTCAAGGAAATGGAAGAAAAAATGAAAATGTTTAATTGGGATTTTAACATCATTTTTCTTTTTCCTGATCAATTATTTGAAGCTGAAATTTCAGGTAGCACTATGTATAATTCACTCAAGTGAATATACAATACCCACTAATTATTAGTATTTTGCAGGAACATTACTATTTAATAGATATGGAAACCGTGGTGAAATTTTAAATAGAAACAGCCAGAATAAAACATGTGTGAGGAATGATAATAATCCCTATCTCATTTATCTTTTATATACTTTAATGGCTTGATTTCTCTTCCCTTTAAATCTTTTTTCTACATCTCATTTTAAAAGTATTACGTGGGGAAACAACAATGTACATTCTCCTACAAAAATTATTTATATAGATTCATAACAATTGCTCAAAAAATCACAAATATACTTGTTGGAGTTTTTCTCTTCCCTCTAAAAAAAGAAAGACTGGGGAAAATAATGCGTTTTTTTCCAGTCTTCTAATGGAACCCTATTTGATTTTAGGCTTACCAAGAACGTTCTGTTAACAATTTGGATATGCTATATCCAAAGCAGAAAAAAAATTGCTGGCATTGCCTCTTTAAATTAAAGAACACCAAATTGATCTGTTCTGTCAGGCATTTAAAAACTTACCTTTCTTGAAATACCCAAACTCCCTGCAAAACACAATGCATAAACAATCCTTTTCTGTGTACTATTCATTGTTAATATAAAGAGGGATCCAATACCAATTTACCAAATGGCCTACAAATCAGAGTAATACTAAACTCTGTTCTGCTCCTGGGTTGATAAATAACTCCCATTTACCTTTATGTAGAATCATTTCAAAGACATCATGTTACCACTCTACACAACTTTTTAGACAAAAAGAGCATACAGATGATAAAATGTTTAGAGTAGAGAAGGCTTTTGATTCGAGCAATGGGAAAACTTATTGTTGGAATTAGCAATGCCAAAGCTGGTAAAAGGTTGACTCCACTTTGCTTTCTTTTAATAAAAAACACTGATTGGGGAGAAGGGAAAATGATTTATAGTTTTCTGCCATGACTACAGAACTTTAATCTATAGCTCAGGAAAGGGTGCAAGAGCAGCTTGAAAATTATGCTGAGCTTAATTATACTTAATGTGAATTATTCAGAAGTGCAGACAGAGACTAAAAATTTATTTCATACAAAGAAGCTTGACATTTTAATTGGTCCTTCAGAAAAGAGACAAAACAATTTCCTCTCAAGAAAATTTACATCTTCCCCATCAAAGCAGCAGCCTCAACTGAGCAGAACTTCATTAACAAGATTAATTATCGCTCCAGTGTCTGCCTCATCAGGTGTATAGCCCAGGTGAAAAGCAGAATGCAAAGTGACATCTGACATCATTTCAAACATATAGCATTGATTCAAGTAGGGGAAAGTGACAGATTGAGGTCACTGTACCTTGGTCATTAGCCATTTTGTCAGGGTGCTCCACTGCAAGCAAAAAAAAAAAAAAAACAGAGAGAGAGAGGGGAGAGAGAGAGAGAGAGAGAGAGAGAGAGAGAGAGAGAGAGAGAGAGAGAGAGAGAGAGAGAGAGAGAGAGAGAGAAAATATTATTAGATTTTGACAGCTCCCAGCAGAGAAACTGACATATCAAATGAACAATTTTGTTAGCAAGTTTTCATATCAAAACCAGTACCCCATTGCACTGAAAATATAGTGGCCAGAATTAAAAGTAATAGTTATATTTTCATTTGAAAATGTCTCCCAAAAATTGAAAAAAAAGATGCAATCATTGTAATTGTTATAAAATCCCCAGTATCCACCCCTCTACAACAGAAAAGTTAAGGATGTTCATATCTTCCCTCAATATGATCTGAGAATAATTATACAGAAATTTTAATTAAAGGTAAAATTAGGGGAAAAAAAAGTAGGAAAAAAATGAGAGCTCAACTATGAAATAATTATTACCTAAATAAAGAAAGTTCACTCTGACAGATATTTTGCATTGTCAATGATCTTCATAAGAAAGTTTATCCCATTTCCATGATGATGCCTCATAATGTCATAAAATATAGTACAATCTAAGGTTTGATAACACTTTAGAATGTGTAGAGACAGCAACAAATTTTGAGCTGTCAGAGTCTTAGATCATTTATGAATATCATGTAGGAAACTATTTCTTCATTACTTGAACAAAAAAAGCAGGTACCTTTTTGTTAGAAAAAATTAAGACTAACAGAAGAGATAAATCAGAACTATAATATTACATTTCTAGAAACTTGATATGTACTGCTCTACTAATCTTATTTTTTTTCTATAAGATTACAAGTTTCTTAATGGCAAGGACTATATATATATATTTATATCATATCCTGAGGTCTGGCAGAATTTGCCTAGAATTGAGATATATACATATACATATTCATATACATATACATATTCATATACATATACATATACATATACATATACATATACATATACATATACATATACATATACATACATATATATGTGTGTATATATATATATGTGTGTGTGTGTGTGTGTATATATATATATATATATATATGTATATATATATATATATATATATATATATATATATTTGTTTAATTGAATTAGATTGAATGTTGTAGATCTTTGGTCAGTTAATGCTAGCATTGCATGTTAGGGCCTACCTAATCCTTTCAATGTTATACTTTAACAATTACCTCAGGGACACAAGACTGCCTTTGGAACTTCTGGTATATCTGCAGGAGTTTGTTTAGTTCCTTAGGGTACTTCTTCAAGGATTTGTTACATCGATCTGGGAATGCAGCATTGGCTCAAGTCACTGAACCTTTTGGGACCTTAATTTCCTCAATAATAAAATGAGAGGATTGGGCTATATGACTTCTCATATTTCTTCTGGCTTTAAAGCTATGTTCTATGTGCTAGTTACGTTTATGCAGGAAAAAAAAGATGGTTTCAGGTTCACCTATTTCATTCTATTCCAGAGAGCTATCTCACAATGTATGCCCTTGGTCACAAGGAGATCAGACAAGGGAATGTGGATGGACAAAAGCTCCTTTCATATTAATAGGATATATGTGTTTGCATGACAAGAGAACAGATTTGAGAATTAGGTAATCCACTTTTATATTAGTTTTCAATGACATGAGGAAATAGTAAAAGCAGAGGGAGATTTTATAGGAAAATGTGCTTTCTATTAAATCACAAGAAACATTTTTTGAATAATGAGCTACTTTTAAAAGAAAGTTTTAAAGATATACATAAATTAGATTTGTATTAAAACTGAAGTTTACTTATTAGACAGACTTTTGTTAGATAAATCATAAGGCTGTCTACCACTTTTTCATTTCTCTTCCTCATCATTCAAGAGGGATAAAATTAAACTTCTCTTTGTGCCCTCAAATATAAAAGTATTATCCTATTGGTTGGTAGTTTAGTAGGGCAGACTACAGAATTTAGTTCTTATTTTGTGTCCTTGAGAAATACAATAGTGATGTTATACAAATAATAATACACTATTATTCTCAGGAGAATTACAATTACAGGTGACCCAAAGTACAGTGGAAATACACATAGTAGGTGTAAGTAAGCTAAAACAAAGCTTTTTAAACTGTGGATTATAACCCCATATGGAATCTTGTCAGTAAATGTTTCTTTTGTATACCTATTTTACATACCTACATACCCAGGACTGTGTAAAAAAATTTTGGGTGAAAAACTGTCATGAGTGGAAAAAGTTTTAAGAAGTCCTGAGTTATATCGCATATTGTCACATGTCTCTGGGATCTGATTGTAGGAAAAGACTCCAAAGAACATGGAATACATGGCATTAGGTCTGGATAAGAATCTTCTCATAAAGAAATATGAAAAGTAGTCTTCTAGCCTTTGTTTGGTATATCTCCTAAGAAGGGTATTTCACCACTTCTTGAAGCATCTTATCCCACTTTTGGAGAGGTGTAATCATGAGGAAGTTTTCCTTTATCTTGAGACTATTTAGAACTTTTCCTACTAGAATCAAGCAAAAAAAAAAAACCCTATCTTTTCATCTGATAGTTCTTTAAATATTTAAAACTATCAGTCTCCTCCCTTATGCAAGTCTTCTTTTTCCAAGCTAAATATCAACTGATCCTTTGATATTTCTCATAGACATAAACTCAGTCTCTACATACCCCCTGGTGGCTTCCTTCCTCCACAGATTTGTTAGCCTATATTCTGGAGTCTGAAGTCTTTGATAATATCTTTTAAATCATTTGTTTATGATGATATATTTAATTTCATTTATCAGTTACAAGTCAACAATGATGATACTGTTGTTCAACAACAACAACAAAGGTCTCAGAGATTACAAATTCTAGGCCAATAAATTTGACTTAAATTCTTAGTAAATTCTGTAATGCATTATTTAAAAGGAGTAGGAGAACCAGTGGTAATTGCTTGTCTCAGGGAATATCAACTTACCCAGCTCAGCTTTTTTGTGTGTGTACGCCCATGGTCTACACATGATTAATTGTCTAGCTTATCAATATATATTTTTAAAAAATATGACACCCTGAACTGAACACATTTCCCTTTATGTGATCTGATTGAAGCAAAGTATCTCAGGTCTAGTGCCTCCCCATGTCTGGATTGTTTCTCAATAAAATTTAAAGATTGCATACATTTTCTTATCTGCCACAGCACACTACTGATGAATAGTGAGTTTGCAATCTACTAAAATGCTTAGATGTTTTTGTATGAAAAAGACCTGATCATGGTTTTTTGAACCCATATTGTAATATTCAATCACAAACATTAAATTGTATTTTATTAGATTCAGCCTTATATTTTTACCTCATACAGATCTTTTTGAATTCTGGCTTTGCCATCTAGTATGTTAGTTAACTCTGTGGAATATTCAAATGTGATAAGCAAACCATTAATGCTTTTTTTTCCAGCTGTTAGTAAAAATGCAAAACAGCAAAGGGCCAATCAGGAGTCAAGTCCTATCATTTGTACCTCAGTAACAACTCTCATTTTGTGAGAAAAAAGCCTCATTCTTTCCTTTGACACTGCAACCATCCTGATACAGGCCATCTACCTCAAACCTGGATAATTGCCAGAGCCTAATTTTTGCTTCAAATCTTTCCCCATTCCAGTCCATCTTCCACTCAGCTTTCAGTGTGATCTTTCTAAAGGTCAAGTCTGACCATATCACCTTTTGACCACCATTAAATAAAGTTTGGTGACTCCTTTCATAACCTGGCCTTTTTTTTTTAACCTTTCTGGGCTTTTTAGCCCTTATTCTTCTTCAAATATTCTGTGACTTGGTCTTATTAGCCTTGTTGCTGTTTCTTGCTCATAAAACTCATCTCGCTCCTCTGAAAATTTTCACTAGCTGTCCCTTATGCCTGGGACTTTATTCTTCTTGATCTTTGCTATCTAGCTTTACTGGCTTTCTTCAAATCTCACCTTCTTTAAAAAGACTTTTCAAGTTCTCCTTCTAAATGCATTCCCCTAAAATATTTTATTCTCTCTCACATATATATATGTGTGTGTGTGTGTATATGCAGTATATACATTTTAATGTATATGCTGTATATCTATGTATATATGGGACAGTATATACATATATATACACACACATATATACATATTGTTGTCTTTTGGTTTTGAATAAACGACATCACTGTTACAATCTAGGTAACAATCTAGTGTGTGCAATTGTCACTGATCATACACATATACATACATGCACAAACATAATTAAATATATATATATATATATATATATATATATATATATACATACACACAAATGCAGAGACACACAACACACACATGTAATACAATGAGCACTGCATACATGTAACACATGGGTTACATATATGTATGTTTGCACACATGCTTATATGTGTGCATGTGTATATGTAGCTTTAGATACAGGCATTTGCCTATATCTTTGTTGCTTGCACATAGTTGTTTGTATTTTATTTACCCCTTTAGACAGGGAGCTCCTTGAGATGAAGGATGACTTCTTTTAATCTTTCTTTGTATATTGAGTACAATGTTGGACACATACTTTGGTACATAATAAATTTTAATTGATTGACTAACCATGGGGACTGTACTGGAAACTTCCTTCCAATATGATGCCAAAACACTAATGATTACACCTTAGATTTATATATACAACTCATTTTAAATCCACTTATTTGTACTATCCCATATGTTTCCATGTGTTCAACAAAAATAGCATAAAATACTTTGTGAAATACATTAAACTTTAGGTAAACCATGCCTATAGCATTTTTCTGCCTTACCAACTTATTAATACCATTGAAAAAAGTAAATAAAGTGAGATTGGCAAAAATTATTCACTGATTTTAAATGTTGCTTCTTTTCCTCTATATTCACAAGCTATCTCTTTAATATATTCCAGAATCTACTAGAAGTTAGGGTGAAACTCATTGTACTATAATTTTCAAACCCCATTTTCATACATTAAAAAAGTCATTAATACCAATCATGTGCTTGGTAAGTGCCATAAAAAGATTTCATCAAGGGCATGTATGAATATAAAATGAAACATTTGACAAAGTTTTTCCTTATATTTTTGTGGAAAAAATGGTGAGATATTGGATATATTCCCCTACATTCAGAGGAAATTTAAACTGATTATATGGCTGGATCCAAAAAGTGGTCATTGCTAATTTAATGTCAATTTAAAAGATCTTGATTGCAGTACCTGAGAAATTTCTAACTGGCCCTGTGGCATTTAACATTTTTAGTAACAAAAAGGAAGTGACCTGTTGATACATAAAGGGGGATGGATAAGAGATGCCATTTCTTCCACAAAATGTATGTTTTGATACATGGGCAGACTTGTTTTGGAGGATTTATGTCAAGACAATTATTAGTCTAACAGGATGAGACAGAGTAGAGGCAAAAGCCACACCAGAGAGATGCAGAGATATTTAAGGATCAATGAAAAGATAGGGTAAAGACTTTAAAACAGTACCCCAAATATAATATTAGAAGTTACTTTGCTGCCATAAAAGCTACTTGTGTAGAAGGAAAATAAGAAAAAAAATTCTTAGACTTCTCAGTGCCCAAATTGTCAAAAATATAAAAGAAGTAACAGATATATGGCCATCTAGGTTTACTGTCTAGAGACGTTCTTCAATTTTTTTTTGTTTGTTTTTCTTCCCAGATTATTTTTACCTTCTGAATACAATTCTTCCTTTGCAACAACTACAACAACAAAATTCGGTTCTGCACATATATATTGTACCTAGTATATACTATAAGATATTTAATATGTATGGGAATGCCTGCCATCTAGGGGAGGGGGTGGAGGGAAGGAGGGGAAAAATTCTGAACAGAAGGGAGTATACAAGGGATAATGTAAAAAAAAATTACCTATGCATATGTACTGTCAAAAATGTTATAATTATAAAAAGTAATAAAAATAAATTTTATTTTAAAAAAATAGAGATGCTCATCAGCACATACTCATTTTAATGGAAATATTTGTAGGTGGTTAAAAAAAAAAACCTGCTTCATGTTCTTCATTTTCATTATTCGTTTTTCCTTTTGTCTTCAACTTAGTGCATTCATTATCCACAGACTTAACTAAAAAGGTTTTTTTTTTCTCTTCAAAGTGACTAGAATTAATGTGCATTTTAATGGAAATTCCATATTCACTGTAACCTTATGGCTCTTTTCTGTAGTTATTAATGGCTGTCTCAATATAACTTTGATTTTCTTCAGTTAAAGTACCTGACTCTGGTGATTATTGTTCCAAAGGAGAGCTAAACAAATTCTGAGGTTTAGATTTTACCAGAGTTGAGAAAAATATTATTTGGGCAAAGGATTTGTGTTTTCTTCTATCACTTATGAGATTGTCCTCTCAGGGAACATAAAGTAGTGAATTTATAAGATCACAAGAGGATAGTATTTTAGAAGCCTTAGTTTTTCTTTTGTCCTATAACAGCTTTCATGGCTGAAAGAAACTCTCAGTTTAAGAAACTCCTTTTAGCAATGTGCACCAGTACATGTTCTGCAACTGTAAGCTTAAAAAGTTGCCCAGGACCCTACGAATTTAAATACTATAGCCAGTACATATTATAAGGTGGGATTTGAATCAAGGTTTTACTGATTTGGAATCCAAGGAGACCCAATGAAAAATCTCTGATTTCTCACTACATCTTTCAAAGATTTTCCAATTCCCTCATTTTATAGATGAGGAAATGAAATTCTTCAGAGAGGTGAAGTGACTTGTCAATACCATAGACTGAAATTACCAGTTATTATATAGAATAAGGATTTAAGATAATGTAGTATGAAAGAACATTGGTATAGAAACTTAGAGAAGAGTTTTAGTCCCAAGTTTCCTCTAAGTAATTGGGTAAAAATTTGCAAGTCACTTTTTTTCTTGAATCTTAGTTTCTATTACTGAGTGGTTGGACCAGTTGTTCTCTAAAATCCCTTTCAGTTTCATCATTTATGACTTTGTGACTTCAGAAACTTCGTGACGATTAGAATTCATCTGCCACCAAATGATAGGGTTGGTAGCACCAATAGTCCTACCTCCTATTATTTTCTTATAACTTATTCACTATCTCCCTTTGAGTAACATCCCCTAAATTTAACTTCCAATTTTCTTGTTCTCATCCTCCATATTCCTCTCTCCTATGACCCAATCTTACTATGTCTATACCTTCTGCTGTACTCAATGGAATTTCCAATCAATAATAAATAAACTTCGCTTCATTCTGGATTTCTTCCTTTTTCTTCATTTCACAATCTTTTCATCTACTTGCACTCAGAAAATTGACTTCACCCAGAGGATAATGTATCCCTTGCCATTTTTCCAGTTTTTACTATGCATTCTCATATCCACGGACACAGTAGTTCAGGGAGGAGAGTTAGAGACTACCTGTTCTTCATGACCTCTTAGATTTTTCCTTTTTGGTTATCATTCAATATATTCTCTTTCAAGGTTTCATTTAGTCAAAAAATTTCACTGTATGTAGATCCTATTGAATACTATCTAGTCCTATCCTCCCATATTCCATCCAAAATCATTCCCCCTTTCTTTCTCAAGAAGTTTTGTACTTAGCTCAGTTTTTTTCTTTCCCCTCACTTCTGCCCTTAATCTACATTTATCTTAAAGTTCCCTTAAACACTCTGACATACCAATTCCTCAGTATCCTTAAATCCTATTATTTAATTTTCCACTTTAAGTCACATTCAGGACTGTTAATATCCCAGATCTTAAAATGACTCACACATATTCTACTTCTTTGATCAAAGGTTTAGATATTCCTTTAGCTGACTATTATCATATTATATCACTATATCTCATTGTTTTTAAACATTTTTGCACTCACCATCATCTCTAATACTTCCTAATAAATTACTAATAAATACTTTCTAAATCTTGTCAATTCCTGAAATAAGCCAAACCATGAAGAGAGGAATAAAATGTATTTAGTTGTGATAACAAGATAGCAAACCTGCCATTTTCTGTTGGCAATAGATTTCCCAACTCCAAGATGCATGCAAAAAATTCTTATATCTTTAGGAGGAGAGGGAAAGAATGCAGAATGAGGTAACAAAGCTTAATCAAGAGATTCTTAGAGACTTTTGACAACCAAGACCAGGAAAACCACTTCATCTTGGCTATTTTGCCCTTGATGCCATAAATCTAAAAGGAAGGGAGCAAATACAAGAATCTGAGATCCAGATTATGCTATATTCCTATACAAAGTAAAATTTCTAAGGTGGAGTAAATATCTAGTCAAGAGTAAATATCTGAAAAATACAAAGACATTTATGAAATTCTGACATTATAAGTATCATTAAGGGAGTGGCATTCCATATTACATTTGGGATTAATTTTTTATCATTATCTTTATAATTTTCTGTCAATCTCATACTCTGGTTACATTTTCTTTCCTTTTCAATTGATAGTCAATTCAATTCCACACTGACTTATATTCCCAAATACATTGCTCCCTTGTTTACTGCCACTCATCCCTCTTAATACCCCAGTCCTGCATTACTTCTATTGTTCATCTCCTTTACTCTTACTCAGGTGTTTACTAAACAAACCTAAAGAAATTCAGACATGAAGTTGACTGTGTCTATGAGAAATTTATATTATCCAATTTCAGCTAGTTCTTAGCTCCACACTATTCCAAGGCAATCCTTTTACTCCTCTTTGATTGAATTCCTATGCCACTTCCCAGGAAAAAAACTGATCTGACATGTTTTCCTCTACTTATGCTTTTAAAAGTTGCTCTTCTCTACATCCTCTGAAATGGTATCAAACCTTTTAACTGTCTGTAAACTCCTTTCTCTAAATCCTAAAACTCCTGACATTTCCTAGTGTCCCTTTCTTTTCCTCTCATCTCTGAACAATAAGATTGTTCTCCTCTTTTTCAATATAAATTATCTACATGAGACTTTGATTCCATCCACTTTTTTAGTTCCTCAATAGATTATATTTCTCAAAGCAATCACCCTGCTGGTTTCTCTTCAATTTTTCTCTGCTTAATCGTTCTTTCCCAACTTCAAGGAAACATGATTAAATTTTCCCATTAAAAAAATAAAACAAAAAACCCTCTTCATAAGTCTTTCAATCCCCTTAACATACAATCTTTTATTTCTCCTTCCTTTCAAAATCAAATTTTTAGTGGGGGGGGGGACAACAAATAAACACTTGTTAATCCATTTCCTCTACTCTCATTCTTTACCTCTTTGCAATGTAGCTTGTGATTTCATCATTCAGCAAAGCCTTTCTCCAAAATTACCAGTGATCTTTTAAATGTCAATTTTTTTAGTCATTTTAAAAATCTTTATCTTTCTTGATCTCTCTGCTGCACTCAACAATGTTGACCATCCTTTTGTCTAGAAAACTTTTGCCTCCCTTGTTTTCTTTGGCATTGTTATCTATGTGTTCGTTTCCTATGCATTTTCCTTCCCCTTCTCAATTTCTTTTTTTTTTTGGCTAACTCTATATCATATTCCCTAACTGCTCTGCTCTGGGCTCTCCTTTTTTCTTTTCCTACTTTCTCAGTAAACTCATTAGCTATTTAATTATAATATCTATCCAAATAACTCCCAAATCTATATATACAAGCCCTAATCCCCAAATTCCAGTTGTATATCACCAATTGCCAACTAAACATTTTGAGCTGAATGCCCTAAAGATATCTCAAAGTTAACATGTCCAGAACAGAACTCATTAATGTTCCCCCAGAAATTATCCTCAACTAAAAGTTCCTATTTTATGTAATAAAGTGACTTCAAATTTATACATTTTGAAGCTGCTATTTTCTTAACTTTACATTTCCTTTGACTTTATAGAGATGATGATCTAATCTTTTGAATATCAGTACAGAGCAGATGAAACTTAGTTTCAGCAGAAGTATGGAGTATCTTCAAGGAGGCTTAATTATAGAAGAAATGGACTTGGCACATACCTATATGGAAACACAATTAGCAATGAAATACTGTCCTGTTAGCAGCATTTTCAATAGATCCCTTTGAGCTTCCTGATTTCAGGACTACAGATGAGACTCTCAAAGAAAACAAAAAAGGTTACATTCTGATAAAATGGAGAGAGGATTATTAAAGCAGTTTTGTGAGTTAAATAAATTTAGAGTTGAGAAGAACTGAAAAAATTTCTTTGAGGTTGATTTAAATTATTTTGTCTTCATATTTCTTCAGATGGATGAATTTTTCTGTCAACAGAATACTTGTTATGATAAGGGACATGCAAGTGGCTTACATATCCTTTGTTAATTATAATTTTGTGCAGGAAGCATCAACATTTTTGTTCATCAGAATGAACTCAGGATTTCAGAAACCTTTTTTTTTTTCTCTTTACCTTATGGGTTAGAGACAGATTTGTAAAAATTCCCAGACTCTTATTGAACATGACATATTTAGGAGGGCAGACATTAAACATTCATATTAGAGAATTGGATTTATTCCTCATGGACTACTACAAGTTATAACAACTTCCTAGATTTATCTTTGTGGTATATTCTGATATTCTCATCTCTAGGAATCATTTCCCAGATGGATTTTAATACTTTAGGAAAAACATATTTGGAGAGGATATCCAGTTCATTAAATAATCTTTGGGGGCTGATTATCTATCTCTGCTTGTGAAACTTGTGATGTCTCATTACCCTGCCTGCTTATTATATTTGGATGCCTTGATTCATTTTAAGCTCTCCCTGAGATCTTTTAGTTGGCACAAATTGAAAGCATGAAATTAAGCTGGCACCCATCTAGGTGATGGAGATGAAGCATTTGTAATATACTATCTAGTCACATTTCATGGCAGCATAATGAATAACCAAGATTTTCCAAATAATTCATTTGGAGTGAAAACTGACTTGGTCACATAAGTCCTAAAAACCTGACTAGAGCATAATAAGCTCAAAACAAATGTATAATTTTTTTTTTCTTTTCCTTGTTCTTAATCTTTTTCCTAGCTTGCTCCCCCTCCTTGACCAGAAGAAAAAAAAACATAACAAAAGACTTTTCCTACTTTATTAAGAACTGTCATATGGGATCCTATAGGTTCAAGTTGAACATTTGGTGGTGTGCTTGCTGTGGACACTCATATAAATTAGATATAAAAAACCAGACTCCTGTTGAGTTTACTAATATATACCTCAGAACTATAGGTTTTCCTGGTCCATTTCCCCTTAGAACATAGGGAGCAGGGATAGGGAGAAGCTAAGTCTGGTACTCATAAATGATCTGAAGTTCTTTTTGGAAAGCCAAATAATTGGGTGATGATTTCATTCATCATTATCATCATCATCACCTACTTTTCTATTGCTTTATCATTTCACAACATACAGCCATTTTAAAAATTTGCTGAAAGTGTCAGAAAAAGGCATTTTAAATGAAATACATATAAAAAGAGTTTGAAAAAGTATCTGTTGTCATATCAAACAAAAATATGTTTTTTTGAGTTCCTCAACCTATGTGGATTGTTACTTTACATGAAGATTCTCTGATTTGAGGTATTAGAACTCAAATTAGAGGATAAACATCAGAAAGTAGATCAGGAATCAGTGACCAAAAAAGCTAAATGTAGGAGAGAGATCAGAGAAGCTGAGAAATTTTTTTTTTCAAGAAGCCAAGATATCAGAAACCACTGGAGCTAAGAGACTGACAAAAACTGATGCCAGCTGACTTTTTTGCTTTTAGTGTGGGAAGTGGATCTGATTTGAGAAAAGTTCTATTTTTGAAAAAAAAAAAAAACTCATAGGGGAAAGGAGAATCTTCTTCAGTGCCTGAAAAGCTGACCAGGGGAAGGGCTGCCTCGCTCTGTAGAATCATTTTCGGCTTGACAAAAGGAAACCTTTCAACAATCTACCTCCATTTCTCTCTACTTTGCTCTCAGATTCAAAGACTTTAGAAAGCAAAACATAAAAATCTGTTTAGGAATTAATAGTATTACTCATCATAAATTGTGATTATGGGAAGCACACCAATGAGGACTCAGGAATAATTACAGTATATGAAGACGTGTATTCCTTCCACATGAGGGTTGCCCATTATCACCTTTTTGTAGCCACTGATAACCCTACTCTGTGAACACCTCCTCCCCACCTACATCCCAGACTTCCTAGTGTGAGTCCAGGATGAGTGATGATAAAGAGAGAAAAAGGAGGTTTATGGAGTCACTTTTGGTAACCCACACCCTATATACTAAAATGGTCCCATGGGATTATAGATATAGATATTCATCCCTCGTTCTCTCTCTCTCTCTCTCTCTCTCTCTCTCTCTCTCTCTCTCTCTCTCTAATGTAGGATTTAAACCTAAGTTTACTCTTCTTTCCAGGTCACCATGTTTAGTAATTTAGAGATCAAGTAAACCTTCCTTTGAACATTTTTCATCATCTTAAAAACATATTTAAATATAATCTAGTGAAATTTCAAATTATTTCAGCTATCTACAAGGGATTAAAAATTCCTTTTGTTTCTTTTAGGGCATGGATAGCTATGATTCTTCTGGGAGCTATTTTTAATCTCTGAAGCATGCAGCACTTTTCTCTGGAAATTATACAGTAAGAAAATGTTCTATGTTGCCCTAGTTGCCTAAAATAAACACATCACTTCCATATGAAATTTTCTTCCTTGCCATTTTCAAAACTTCCTTTTACCTACATGGACAATAGCCCCTGAAAGAAAACACTTAGACTTAGTTCCATTACAACATTCACATAACTCACTGCTTTTCATTTTTATTTCTTTACATAAAATGGCTGATGGATTTCATTATATTTTTAATGCAGCCAATACACATGAAATCAATACAAAAATTTCAAAAGGACTCTATATGGGGAAAGTGAAGTTAAGTGTGTCTGTCTTACTGGAGATTGCCGAAAACTTGACCACACAATAGACTGATCTTTCACGGTTTGATTTTGGCATAAAGGGTGCATGTTAATTTGCTATGAATTTTCATCATAGTTCTGTTGCCTCTGTACATATTATGGAGAAAAATTTCTAAACCTCTCTCCAAAACTCCTTGAGAAAAATCTCATAGAAGCATATTGATAACAGGAAAAGTTTCAAACCTTTCAATGTTCTGAAAACAATAGGGTCGGAGAGAGGTCCCACTCCTTTGGAATTTCGGGCTTGAATTCTAAAGTAGTACACAGTGTCAAGGTTAAGATCCATAATTTGATGAGTCAGTCGATCACCACTAATTGACTCCATAATCCAGTCATCAATTGGTGTATTTTTGTCCAAAGTATAGAAGAGGATATAAGCTGAAAAAAAATAAATAAATGAATAAATAAATAAATAAACATTGAAGGTATTTTAAAAAATGGAACTGTATGTTGCCATTTTGGTTCAAAATACATTTTCTTTCCTGTTACCATTTATAATATTGATGGTACATTAGAAAATATACCAGAGTATTATACCTATAAGAAATGATTTTCACCCCCACCCATATATATCACTGGAATTAAATAAATAATACTGCAACAATCCTCAATATTTCTATGAGGAAAGAATCATTAGAAACAAAATAAACTGAATAAATTTCAAAATAAATTATATGTTATTGATAAATTCTGGCTGTCAAGTATGCTGGTAAGATGAAAATAGGTGAATGTATAGATGAAAGTTTTTTGTGCTTTGACTGTAGAGGGATAATAAAATTTATTTTCCTATAAAAATTCTTCTCAAATGTTGCGTTAAGGTACAGCCTTAACCAAGTTTCACTCCAGAGCAATGAAGTATAGACAAATACAGTGAGGTTCTTTAGTAAGATAATCATTAAGTGATAAATTATTTGTGCAATAAAGAAAAATACAAATGGACCTTAGTTTTCAGGAGCACTATTCTGTTCTTGGAATAGTGATGGAAGAATGCTAAAAAAGAGGAAAATGGATAATAACATTGTATTACCTCAATGCTAACTCAGTAATTATTGTTAGCAGGTCTCCTCTGCTGGTCAATACTTAGTGGATATGAGTGAAATAGTGAAAATGCTGAGGACATTGAAGGACAAATTACTTCATGTAGAATAAATGAAAAAGGAGAGTGAAAAGTGGGGGTATTATCTGACATGAACCCTAGATTTGGAGGAAATTGATTACAAAGAATTTAACAAGATAACATAGGATAATTCAATTCAGAAAAGGTGAAAATTTCCTTAGATGAAAAGAGAAGTAATTTTAGAGAGAAAAAAAGAGAAAGTCTAAAATGATTAATATATATGCATAGAGTTCACCAACTAAATAAGATTTTATAAAGATACATACTGAAAATAGATGCAAAGACAGGTAATGGATGATGAATAGAAAAGTGCAGCAAGATCTTGTAAAAATATAGCCTGAGGGCATGAATCACAGAATGAGCTGAAGTGATTAAGGAAAACTAAGAATAACAAATTTGAAGCTATACTGGGGAAAAGAGGTGGATCATGGTAGGGTTAGTTCTGTTGCTGAAGATGAATAAGAAGATAAATTGATAATGGAGAAGAAATGGAGTTTCTTGTATCTTTTTTTGCTTATATTTCCAACCTTCCTTTTCAGCTTTTTTATGTGTTGTTTTCCATCATTAAATTGTAAATTTTTTGAGGTAGGAACTGTCTTTTGTTCATATTTATATCCCCACTACTTAGTAAAGTTTCTGGCACATAGCAGGCACTTAATAAACGTTCGACTGTGGACAAATTCAGTTCCCAAGTCAGTGTCAATGACATTGGAAGGTTCTTAGAGAAAGTACCCTGCAGTTCCATAGCTGAAAGCAATAAGGATCTATGGAGCCTAGAATGAATTTCAAAGAAAAGACATTTGCTAAATGATGATGGCAGAAGAGGGCCTGAATGTGTTAGTAGAGATCAAATATACCAACTCTCCTATCCTTGAATGTTAAGGATTATGAAGAACAATAGCATTTTTTAAAAATCTAATTTCATTGAGCACCAGAAAAAATAGGTATTTTCAAATTAAAAATGTAGAATAGTGCTCTTGTCATTGTATCATTATCATTTTGGCCTGTGTGCTAATCCATTGGCTATTTCTTATTCTGGACAAATGATGGACCTATCTTTCTTCACTAGGCCTTCATCATTCTAATGATACTTTATAATGGATCCTCCATGCTTTTATTCATTAGTTGTTTGTTTCATTCAAGTATACTTAAGCCCATCATGCTTCTCTCTCTCTAATTCTGCTTCTCTGATTCCAACTTTAATTTGTTGATGACAGTGATGTTCCTTGATTTGAAAACAGACACTTAGGACAGTATGGTGGCCAGATAGATAGAGTCAAGGAGACTAGGCTTGGAGTCAAGAAGACATGAGTTTGAATCTAGCCCCATACCCATAATAGTTGTATGAACCTAGACAAGTCACTTAACCTCTCTCAACCTTAGTTTTCCCATTTCAAAGATGGGGGAAATAATAATTCTTACCTCCCAGGTTTATTGTGAGGATCAAGAGATATTATAAAAGAAATACTTTACAAAACTTGTATATGAAAACAATATACAAAATGCTATGAAACTCCTTATTTATATCACCCTTAAAATAATACTTATGTTAAAAGTTGGGTCTTTTTTTTTTTTTTTTTTTCAGAAAAAATCTTGAGGTTATTTAAAGCACTGAAAATTATCAAAATGTAAACCAGCTTATCTCCTATTGCCATATAGTTCTAAGCCCAGCTCACTGTTCACACGTGGAGCTGATATATAATATCTATCTGTGGCCATTGAAAAAAAGGATCATCTATTGTAAAGAGCAGGAACTCAGCATGATTGATTATTAAACAACAAGGTGTTAACTCAGTGGAATAGATAAGATAATGGTAATCTAGTTTAGCACATAGTTCTCTAGTTCAGTATGATTGATTTAATCTTACAACAAATAATGGTTCCCTAGTGATATAATGATTGGTTTACACTGAGTGCACTGTAATGATGTAATTGTAACAGAGTACATAAACTGGGAAAAATTCAACCTGAGACAGACTTCAAGATAGAGACCCTCCTGGTGGCTCTCCTATCTCCTACACTGAACTCAAGACCCATTCTGGAGGGCCTCCAGAAAGCTAGCCTGGCCCCAGAAGAAGGAGACAGACTGTGAAGGAGACAATAAAGACTTTGGACTGTATCCCTGCTTTTCTAGTGGTGATTACTGCTAAACAAAGGTTGGTCCCAAGACTTCCAGAAAGCTAACCAGAACCTTACAATCTATAGTTATACAACCCTGGAAAATAGGCACATTTTTTCTTAAACAAATAAAACACTTGGATAATTGGAGTACAGAAGTTTAAATTACACCAAATTTCCTCCTGAAGCCCTGGTTCACACATGCCACAGATATGTATTAAAATATTTATGTATATTCTGATGGTTAATGGAGATTAGAGTATATTCTATGACTCAATGAAGAATTAAAGGTATAGGTCACCTAAAGGACAAAGGAGAAGAATGATTGGACTGAAGATGCTGAATCATATTATGAAAGTATGCACAGATAAGTGGTATAATGTTATCATCAATCAAAGATATGGCCATTAAAAAGTGAGCTGATTATTTGGTAAAAATGAGGAATAACTCGCAAAAAATTGTATATTCTTTTGGTTTCCAAATAATATCAGAGAGAAAAAGGAAGGCCGCCAGTATGTTGAGTTAGTTTTCTAGTACATGATTTATGCCAAGACATAGATAAATGAAACCAAAGATTTATCACAGCTTAAAACATATTTATCATAAGTTAACATAAAATGATAGGTCGTGTGTAAAACACTGTGTACTTTTAAAAGTTCTTTCTACATACATTCTCATTTTTCTATTCTTAGTTTTAGTGCTTTCACTCTGTAGATTACTTCCAAAATTTCCTATATGTAACTAATTTGTACATAACTATTTTTGTGGTATCGCCCTTATTAGACTTATGGTCTTAAGCTCCTTAAGACCAGAATCAGAGTCAATAAACATTTTTCTTTAGTATCTGCTATATGACACACACTGTGCTAAGCACTGGAGATACAAAGAAAGGCATAATAGAGTCCCTGACCCCAAAAAGTTCCCATTTGGAAGGGGAAGACAACACATAGTAAGAAGTTGAAAAATGCAGGTGAGGTGGATTACTCAGAGCCTTGAAATCATGCAACAAGGATATGACGTGATCCAGAGAATTCAGAATTTCAGAAGTGATTTCAGTTTGCAGAATGATGAGTTTCTGGAGAAAATCAAATCCAGGTATAAAATGATAAGAATTTCATGTTTGTCCTCCTTAAATGGTGGAGTATCAGAAAGAAGCTTTCCAAATTCTACTCTCTACTCTTTTCAAGCAGAAGGAAAGAGGGATCCCTGGGTGAAAAGGTTCTGAGAAGGTGAGAGTTTCAGAATTAATTTAAGTTTTCAGAGATGGTGAAATCTAGGAGACAGGTTGGAAATGGTGATAATAGATTTTTTTTTTAACCTTTCTCTATATCCTCAGTGCTTACCATAGTATCTGGCACAAAGCATGTACTTAATAAATAAATTCCCCTATTTCCTTCCTTTATTAAATTCTGTGGGCCTAGGGCTTCAGAATAAATGTTATCAACATATGAAAATTATTCTCTAAAGTACTTACTTTACTTAGATATATCAAAAGAAATATTCAATTATTTATGGAGATAGAATGTAAGTGCTCTTGACTTTGAATTACAATATTTGAGTTTTTGTCCTAAACATGTTACTAAAACTTTGTGTCACTTTGGTCATCTTTTAACTCCAGTTGTGATTTAGTTTTAACTGTAAAATGTCCATAACAATACCTTTCTAGCCTAACTCACAATGTTTTAAAAAGTCAATCAGTAAATTAGTCAACAAACTAGCATCTCTTTTTGTGGTGGCAAAGAATTGGAAAAATAAGTAGTTTATTGGGATTGCCTTGGATCACTATTCTACTGAGAAGTATCAAGTCTTTCATAATTGATCATCACATAATCTTGCTGTTATTGTGTACAATGTATTCCTGGTTCTGCTTGTTTTACTCAGCATCAGTTCATGTAAATCTTTCCAAGCCTAAAATGTTTGTTCATTATTTTTATAGAAAAATAATATTCCCTTTTTTCATATATCATGACTTATTCAGCCATTCCCCAATTGCTGGGTACCTACTTATTTTCCAATTTTTTGTCACCACAAAAAGAGATGCTACAAACATTTTCATGCTTGTGGATCCTTTATGATTTGTTTGGGATATAGACTTTGTAGTGACACTACTGGGTCACAGTTTTATATCCCTTCGAGCATAGTTCCAAATTGCTCTCCAGAATGTCTGGATTAATTCACAACTCCACCAACATTGTATTAGTATCCCAGTTTTCCCACATCCCCTTTATTTTATCATTTATCATTATATTTTCCTGTCATCTTAGCCAACCTGAAAGATATAAGATAGTATCTCAGAGTTGTTTTAATTTGCATTTTTTAATCAATAGTGAATTAGAGCATTTTTTCATATGACCATTGATGGCTTTAATTTCATCATCTGAAAAATGTCTGTTCATATCATTTGACCATTTATCAATTGGGGATTTTTTCAATTTTTCTATATTCAAATAATCTGTTACTGATATTTTACAAAAATGAAGAATAATAACTCTTTGGTATTATATTAAAATTAGCTAAAATTAAAAAAGATATTGTTTAAAATCAAGATATCATGTGATCTCACATCAAATGATACTTGAATTATCACATAATCTCACACACATAATAAGTCTTTTTGCCTCTATTTTCCTCCCCCTCTTTATTACACTGAATTGTTAAATGTTTACAATAGATTCCTAATGCATACTCCTTAAAGAAAATCCTTGACTGGCCTTTAAGGCTACCTACAAATTAGATCCTGAGTTAGTTCTCTAGCTATATCGACCACTATTTCTTAACAGAATGAAATATTCTAATTAGCTGATCTTGACACTCCTTCTTGCTACCCCCTCAAAAAATTGACAGTTGCTTAATTGTTCATATGTCCCATGGTAAATGTGTTCAAAAGACAATTTCAAAAGAGGAAAGAGTTACAAGAAAGGTATCTAGCAATGAGGAGTAATTGACCTTCTAAGATCATTAATTTGAAGGGAGAACATTCAATGTTTTGCAAATATAAACTCTGGATCATTCACCGGAAAGTAAATAAAATAATTTTTAGTCATAGTTCTTAGGGCCTAATGTACAAAAAATTCCATATTATATATTTTTCCCTTTTCTCTCTGCCTCTTTTTGTCCTTCTTGTTCCCTTTCTTCTTCTTCTTTCAAATATTTGGTTAGATTCCAAGGTGTGACATTGGGAAATAGCCTGAGAACTTCTAATGCCTTGAGTGTCAGGTCATCGGAATTACTTTTGTATGAATATGGAATATATGGTCTATGCATTATCATTTGTTCCATACCCCTCCCTGCCCTCACCCACACTGGTGTTCATGGAGTCCCAGCAATGTCACACTCCAGAATTCAAACGTGTAGAAAGATGAAATACAGCATACATACACAGTTCTGATGTGAATAAAAATACTCAAGTGGTGTTCAGTGTTTGAGGAAGCCTTTTTTATATAGATAATTTTGTTCTTGTGAAAGTGTAAATATATGTAGAGAGAATGTGGAATATTTATTTCTTTTTCTAAAGTCAACTTATCATGTTAGAAAGTTGCTAGCATGACAGGGTAGAATGTAAAGCTTTATTTTTAGTAAAAATAATATAGTTGGTAGAATTGCCTACACCTTCCTGGAATAAGGTGTATAGTTCTAATGACAGAAGTGTTCCATATTAATTTTGGTAGTTCTATTAAATGGTAGGTTCTGGCTATCTATTTCTGGCCATGCCATTAAGAGGTAGTTAGATGGCACTATGAAGAAAGAGATAAATCTGGAGCCAGGAAAACCTGATTCCAATCTGGACTTATACACTTACTAGCTGTGTGATTCTGGGTAAGTCACTTAATCTTTGCCTAACCATTCGTTATATGAAGGGAGTAATAATAGGACTTCTGGTCATGAGCATTAAATGAAATAATATTTTTAAAGCACTAAGCATATTGTCTAGAATATAATAGATGCTTAATAAATGCTTATTTTATCCCCCCTCCACCCAAATCCTTCTGTTCCAATTTCAGACTAATAAGATGGATGGGCAATGATATGAAAGATGATCCTTATAAGTTTTTGAATGTCACACACTCTTTTACTTCTTAAAAGCTATTTATATCAAAATCCAAGGGAAGAGAGAATATCTAGGAGAAAGAGATAATTAACAGCTGGAAATACATCAAAGATTATGAGCCCTGAGAAAAAGTCTTTGGATTTAGTAATTATGAGAGAATTTTTTGTGAAATTGGTCTCAGTGACCTGGGGTCTAGAAGTCAGATTTCAAAAAAGTTGAGAAGTACATGAGAGGGAAGAATATGGAGGCAGAAAGAGGTAGAAACCTCAAATTATTGTTTTAGCAAATAGGGTAAGTAAAGGAATCTTGGTAATATTAGAGATATACACAGACACACTACATACACACATATGTATATAAAGAGATACAGAGAGAGGGAAAGAGGGAAAGAGGGAGAGAGAGAGAGAGACAGAGAGAGACAGAGAGAGAGAGAGAGAGAGAGAGAGAGAGAGAGAGAGAGAGAGAGAGAGAAGGACGAGAAGGAGGAGGAGGAAGAGGAGGAGGAGGAGGAGGAGGAGGAGGAGGAGGAAGAAGAAGAAGAAGAAGAAGAAGAAGAAGAAGAAGAAGAAGAAGAAGAAGAAGAAGAAGAAGAAGAAGAAGAAGAAGAAGAAGAAGAAGAAGAAGAAGAAGAAGAAATAGCAGTAGTCATAGTAGTCAGAAGAGAAGGAGAGATGAAAGATGAGAGAAGGAGATAAAGTGATTAATAGGATCATCTTTCAGAGGAGTTGGCACAGAAGACAAGAGGGACCTTGGAAAAGAGAAGAGGCACATCATCCTCAGAGCCTGGATCATAGGAGGAGAGAATGAGAAACAATGGAGATGGATTTGAGGTATGGAGTAAGGGAGAAAAAAAATAAATTTTTAATGAATTTCTTAGTGAAAAAGGAATCTGTCTTCTAGAGAGAAAATCATTAAAAACTTGAATTTTGAGGAGAATATTTGGATCAGATTGCAAGAATTATGACATAAAGTCAAGCAATAAGGAATTAGTTGAAGTATCATACTATGAACTCACAAGGGACTCAGTTGGTGCAGTTGTGCCATTTCTTCCATCTGTGTACAATACCACCACTATAGAACTGGAGAAAATGGATATCTCAGAATAATCAGATTTGAAGTTTGATAACAATAAGATGAGGGGGCAAGACATTGAAAGACAGATGACAATGTACCACTGAGTACATCAACTCTAAGCTCAGAACTATGAACAAGAAAATGTTATCAAAGCAGGGGTGATAGAAAGGAAGAACAGGGAGTTATGAAGAAATAAAACACTAAAGAAAGATAAACCTTCTTAGGAAGATGAAAAGGATATATAGAAGGACAGGGAATTATGAAAATTCAATTTTGGATCATGGAAATGGAAAGAGGAACACCATAGGTTTACTATCAAATTTCTTGAGAAAAGAGTAGGAATCACCTATAATCCAAAAAATTAAAACAACAAGAATTTAGATCGGAAGGTAAAGATAGATGGAATGATCCTCAGAAATAAAATGAGTAAGGGATGGCATCAAAAGTAGGCTCTAGAAATGGGAGTTTACTGAAGAGAAAGTATCTTTTACTTTTGATCAAGAGATTCAAGGTCATGAGAGGAGAACTAATTTTAATGGAGAGGTGGCAAGAGATTCAGCATCCTTCAGATTACAAGGGTTTTATAAGTTCAAAAAATAGAAAAAGTATAGGAGGATGAAATCCAAGATGAAAGATATTATGAAGAAAATGACATTATTATTTCTTTTTCAAATAACAGATTTTAAAATTATAATCTCCTTGAGCTCAGAAAACATACCTATCTGTATGTGTATCCTACTCTAGGAAAATTCATCAGAATCTGTATATAATAATTGTTCACATGCTAAAAAGTGGCTTTACTTTCCCAATACATTCATTTTACATGCACTAATTCTAGAAGGACCATATTCATTTTTGGGGGGAAGCCAGATTGCCAATTGGTAATTATTTAGTTAACAAGCCACTGATCTGAAATATTTAGTACCATCCCCAAAGATGCTTGAATTAAGATGAGATAATTTAGGTAATGATAACATCTAGATCATCACGAATTACCTTTACTTTCATAGTTCTAGACTAGTTTTTAGATTAGAATATAGTTCTAGTTACTTACAAACTACTATAAATGAATGTTGTCTTTTTTCTTAAAAGGGATAACTTGGTGGTACAGTGGAAAGAACCCTAGGCTTGAAACCAGAAAGACTCATATTCTAGAGTTCATATTTGGCCTCAGACACTTACTAGATGTGGGATGTTGAGTAAGTCACTTATGCCTATTTGCTTCATCTATAAAATGATGAGCCTATTATAAAATGTACATGAACTGATGCTGAGTGAAATGAGCAGACCAGGAGATCATTATATATTTCAACAACAATACTGTATGATGATTAATTCTGATGGACGTGGCCCTCTTCAACAATGAGATGAACCAAATCAGTTCTGATAGAGCAGTAATGAACTGAACCAGCTACACCCAGTGAAAGAACTCTAGGAGATGACTATGAACCACTACATAGAATTCCCAATCCCTCTGTTTTCGTCTGCCTGCATTTCTGATTTCCTTCACAGACTAATTACACACTATTTCAAAATCCAATTCTTTTTGTACAGCAAAATAACTGTTTGGACATATATACATATATTGTGTTTAATTTATACTTTTACATATGTAATATGTATTGGTCAACCTGCCATCTGGGGGAAGGGGAGAAGGAGGGGAAAAGTTGGAACAAAAGGCTTGGCAATTGTCAGTGCTGTAAAGTTATCTATGCATATATCTTGCAAATAAAAAGCTATAATCATAAAAAAATTATATATAAAAATAAAATAAAACATCTGGATGGCTAGTTGACTAGTCTCTGCCTGATCATTTGCAGAAATGGTGACTCATATCTGAAGTGTCTATCTATCCCTCTTTTTAAAAAAATTTTTGAGGCATAATTTTCCCTTACATTGAGCTATCTCTTTGCAATTCCCTATATTTCCCCCATCTCACTCTTACTTTTTTTTTTTCATCCTAGTTTTATATGCTTTTGGAACTACAGAATAATTCTAACCCCTCTTTCATGATAAAATATATTTTAGGCATTATTCAGTTATAATATTACAATTGTAAATACCACTCTTTTTGCATCTGAATATACAGTACTTAGCTGTAGTATTATAAAATTGTCGGTGTTCTGCTTCCCAAAATAAGGTGTTCTAAAGATAGATTTTAATCTTATGAGGTTCATTTCCAGAGAAGACCCAGCATAGTCTTCTCCCCACTTCTCATCACCTATATGGCATTTAGACTTCTCCATCATATCCCCTGATCGGGTACCTTCTTTCCTCATCTGTTTTTATCTTCTTTTTGATTGTTGTATTTTTCCATTAGATTGTAATCCCCTATATCTTTTTTTAATTGGTATTTTTATTCTCAGCACTCAGCACGGTTTCTGGCACATTGTAAAATTTTATTAAATATTTTTGACTGAGTGATCTCCTTTTGTAGTAAGAATCTCCAACAGAAGCCAACCAACAACAACAACAACAAAAAAGAAACAAAAAAACCCAAGTTTGGAACTGTTTAATATGAAATATATAAAACCCCAAAGGTGTCACAAAAGCATGGATAAACTAATTAAGAAGGCATACAGGTATTTGACTTTAATAACTTATCTGAACTTTTTTGTACTTTGTAACAAGAAGAGAAGGAAGCAGTAACATATAAAACCTGAAATCTTTGCCTACTGATTTGGAATCATGAGAATTTTCCTAGACATTTTTTCTTAGAGATAGTTTATCTCAGAATTGAAGAATAGAAGTCCTGGATGGTGGTTTGATCGTGCATACTTTCTGGCCTCCCTCCACTGTGCAATCACAATACTTCAAATGAATAAACTTACTCTCTTTGAAAAACTGGGTGCCATTTAAGGGCCTTTGAAAAATAGTCCTAAACATTACTGTAGCTTTTAAATGTCTTCACTATATGTGAAAAGCTGAGTAGTGAGTACAATGTGAAAACATAGGGGCAATATGTATACTGATAAGATTTTTCATGTTATATAATGTAAATTCACCAGGCAAAATTTAGTAGTGTAGATCTATAGCTTATGATTAAAAATGTCAGTTTTTAATTTTCTCTACAAAATTACTGTTTGAGTAACCTTTCAGAGTCTCACCAGTTATTTTGAATTTGAGGAAATCAATTTAAATAATCATTGATAATTCAGTGGTTGCTAACTTTATTTCTTAAAATAGAATACATGGACCCTTTCAGGAAGAACATATTTTTAGGTATTGTCAGTAAATCAGTTAATAAGGATTTATAAAACACTGAATTATCTGTCCAGTACTGGGCCAAATACAAAGTAAAGCCATGAAAATAAAGTCCCTACCCTCAAGGAGCATATTTTCTGAAGGAGGAGACAATATGCAAATAATTAGGTCCAGTGTAGGCATAGTAGGTAGGAGATTGTTGTTCATCCTTCTGTTCATCCCTCTAAGGGACTAAAGACATCACCAAGCTCATTTCCTGACATAAATGAGTGAAACAGAGATACCCAAAGTCATCAGCCTCAATTGCTTTTCCAGAATCACTGAAATGCATTGTAAGATGGTCATTATGACTGACTATGGCTCGGTATGCAGTGATTTAGGTTTTTAAGGTAATTAATTGGAAGGAATCTCAGAAGGGAGAGCAGTGGGGAGTAATAGGACCTAAAATATCTGCAGCAGAAGGGTGTAAAGTATTGCTTGTCAACTTATGTCATAATTCTTAATAAACTTGCTATCTAAAGATTTTCCATATGCTTTTGTATAATCATTTGTAAGACAGTGCAAGAAATTGTGGGGTATAGTTAATAGAGAATTGATCAGAGAAACCTGTATTCCAATCTTGTTTTCTGACTTAAATGGACTCCGGTATTAGCCCACTTCACCTGGTGGAGGATGAGGGGGTGAGGAAGGAGAGAAAGAGAAAGTAAGGGAGAGGAGAGGGAGGGAGACAAAGCAAGGGAGAGAGAGGAGAGGGGGGAGAGACAGAAAGAGAGGGAGAGAGAGAGAGAGAGAGAGAGAGAGAGAGAGAGAGAGAGAGAGAGAGAGAGAGAGGAGAGAGAGAGAGAGAGAGAGAGAGAGAGAAGGAGAGAGAGACAGAGACAGAGAGAGAGAAACAGAGAGAAGACGAGAGAGAGAGAGAGAAAGAGAGAAGGAGAACAGAGAGAGAGAGAAAGAGAGAGAGAGAAAGAGAGAGAGAAAGAGAGAGAGGAAAGAGAGAGAGAGAAGAGAGAGGAGAGAGAGAAACAGAGAGACAGAGAGAGAGAGACAGAGAGAGAGACAGAGAGAGACAGAGAGAGAGAGAGAGAGACAGAGAGAGAGAGAGAGACAGAGAGAGAGAGAGAGAGAGAGAGAGAGAGAAGAGAGAGAGAGAGAGGAGAGGAGAGAGAGAGAGAGAGAGAGACAGAGAGAGACAGAGAGAGAGAGAGAAGAGAGAGAGAGAGACAGAGAGAGAGAGAGAGAGAGAGAGAGAGAGAGAGAGAGAGAGAGAGAGAGAGAGAGAGAGAGAGAAACAGAGTCATAGTCAGAAACAAACAAAGAGATTCTTTTAGAGTGCTAAATCCCTTTTAGGGTTTAGCCTGCCAGCTAAGGGCTTGTCTGAACCTCATGGGGTGTTCACTTTCTCCTGGGCAATTGTGAGTTCCTCTAAGGGATTTGTCTTCACATCATTTATTATTTAAAAAACTCCTTCTTGCTAACTCTATGCTCTCCTACTTTATTTCATATTTACCATTCCTGGTATCTATTGTATCCCTTCATTTTGTCTTTAACCTTTTCTCCTAAATAAACCTATCTTTTGCCAAAGAGAATGGCTGTTGTGAATTATAAACATGATCAAACCCCAATATTTGGTGCTCCTAAAACACATCATCTGGTGCCCCATCATTTGCTACATTCACCACATCATACACATATATACATATGTATTTTTATGTAGATACACATAAACACATGCAGATACAATGAGGAAAGTGAAATTAAAAGAAAAAAAAAATAGGAAGAACTAGTTTGATCTTCCAAATGCCTGGCACATTGACAACTGAGCACATGATATGTGAAGAAGTTTTATGCCTCTTTTGCTAAATCTGACAGCTCAAATAAGAATTCTTTTTGGTGACTGTAGGCAGAGGGATTTCTCAGAGAAAACAAGTATTCAAGTTAATTTAAGTCACAAGATGAAGTTTCACATTATTCTTTCATTTTGTAAAATTCTAGAGGTTACTGGCATGAAGATAAGTCTATTAGCTGACCCACATTTCCTAGATCACATTTCTATCTTCAGTGCTTCCATCACTTTGTTAGTATGTAATGGAACCATCTACAGATTGCTTCTGCTATGGCAACAAAAAGTAAAACTTGCATGTGCCTAACCCAGTGGTTCAAGTTAATTAGACTATAATGTGCACATTTCAAATTGTATAATATTTTTTCATAATAATTATATGCTATGGAGACATCTATTAAAAGCCTAGAGTGATAATTTAAATGCAAAATTCCTGATAGAACTCTATTATATTTTTCATACTAAATTAACATTACAGGCTTCTAATGGGTGCTTTAATTAGACATTGATGTTATCAGCAATATTTGGCCAAATAAAATCTGCCATTGGGAAACATTCATTAAGCTTAATCTGTGTCAGTCAATAATAGTAAGCCTTTTCTTAGTCTTGTGATTTTAAGGTGGTACCAAGGAACTATCATTTTCTCAATAACTCTGGTTTTCCCTTAAAATGCTAAAATATGTGATCATTATATATCTTTTATACTTCATCATTTTCAAATTTAATTATTAGACATTTCTAATTGCTTAGAAATATATACAAGACCCTTTTGACACAAAAGCATTACACTAAAAATTGTATCATTATTTTTCTGCAATCAAAGAAAAAGGATAGCAGCACTTTTTGTGGTAGCAAAGAAGTGGAAATGAGGTATTTGTTCATTGAATGGATACCCCTGATCAATGTACGTGAATATTTCTGTGCTGTGTGAACTGATGAACATGATGGATTCAGAAACACATGAGAAAGCTTAGATGAACTGATTCAAAGAGAAGGAAATAGTACCAGGAAAACAAGATACACAAAGGATAATAATGTAGATGGAAATAACTATTATAATGACCAAACTTGACCCCAAAAGAAGATATGAAAATATATCTCTTCCCTGACTGTCTACTATTATCCTCTTAGAATAGAGTGGAATATTGTATATAACTTTACACCTTCAATGTGTTGCTTGATTTTGTTGAATGTTTTCCCTCTTTTTTATTATATATTATAAAGGATGGAACTCTGTAAGGATGAAGGGAGATGGAGAGTAATGCAGAAATACATGTCATGTAAAAACAACAACAATTTTATATTTATATACATATACATGCATAGATTTGTATAGAATTAGCTTTTATTTTATACATATATGTATGTGTTTATATGTACATAAATTGTATGTGAATATAATTGTATATGTTACAGTTATACATATATACATACATGCTTTACACATGTATGTATAAAATGCGCATATATTTTACTTTTTTTGGTATTTTTACATCTCCTACAATTCTTCCTATATTCCTTCCAACTTGAGAGCACAATTCTTTATAATACAGACTAAAATGATTTTTAAAAAATCAGCCAAATAAAACAACACATTGATAAAAAAGTTAGAAGCAATGCTTCTACATATACATATGTGTGTATATGATATATACATAGAGGTTTATTTTATATATATATATATACACATATATTATATATTTGTAAGTACACATTCAGATACACATAAGAAAGTATATGTGCTCTTCTCATTCCACCCCTTTAAGCAACTCTACAAATGAAAGTTCATTTTAAAATGGCATTGGCACTGGTTGGTGGAGGAAGCAGAAGCAGAAGTGAATCACAAAGTTCTCTGATAGACTGTGACATGAAACAACAGACAATGGAAAAAGTAGAAGCAGCCCTGAAGTAAACAGTCATGAGTGGAAGAAAAGAATTGGCCAGATTTGAGAATGGCCACTGTATCACTTACCAGTAATTTTCCCATTGGCTTCTAAAGGAGGCTGCCAGCTTACAATGACAGCTCGAGGCTTCCCTTCCCGAGTAATGACTGTCAGATCCTTGGGTGCAGAAGTTGGAGCTGCAAAATCAGATAGAAAAAAAAAAGCCTTTATCACTGAGAATGAAAGAAAACACACACCCATCAATCATGATCATGGTTTGTCATCAGTTGGTCAAGTACACTAGGTTTATTTTGTTATTTATTTCCCTCCCTTCCTTCTCTATCTATTCCCCTATATCCCACATCTGAATTTAAACCAAGTAAAGAGAAATACTCAAGATTATTTCATGAAAACAAAAGGTATTTATGGAATAGAGCACTGAAGTGTCTTTAGCTGATATCTACACTGAAAAATTGAGAACAAGTATAATTGTCTATATGTATAAGTAATTTAGCATATGGATTAATTCATTGCTCTATACTTTTAAAATTATTTATTTATTTTAATACACAAAGCTTTATGGATCATGTTGGGAAATAAAAATCAGAACAAAAGTAAAAACCATGAGAGAGGGAAAAAAAATAGACTCCATAGTTCTTTTCTTGGATGCAGGTGGCATTTTCTGTCCAAAGTTTAGTTGGACATTGCTCTATTTTTTAAGAAATGTTATTTATAGTAATCCACCACTCATAGTATCACAGATTTTAGAGCTAGAAAAGACAAAGAAGGTATCTAGTCAAAAACTTTCATTTTACAGTTAAAGAGACTAAGACCCAAGGTCATAAAAATAATAAGTGGCAGAGATGGAAGTGAAACTCAGGTCCTCTAATTTCATTTCCAGTCCCATAACTCTTCCCTTTGGGAGTAAGTTTGGTATTTTAGGACTTGCAATTTAAATTGAAACACCACCAAGCTCTACCTAGCCTTTGCAGGGTTAATCAAAGCAGTGGCTTAGAGTCATAGGATCCATTACAAACTTCTGACTTTTGTAAAGTCCTGTGTGACTTTGGGGAACTCATTCAACCTGTAAATTAAGCTTTTTTGGAGTGGCTAAATCTATGATACTAAGATACCTACTGAAATCTAAATAAAAGAAAAAGGGCTTCATGAGAGCAGAACAGATTCAGGATAACAGGACAAATCCCAAATCTATTTGGGAGGCTACTGCAGCTAAAGAAGTGTATGTAGATTAAGGTAGGGTTTCTACGTAATCTGTTAAAAGTTCACTATAGTTTTGTCTTGAAGCAGAAAGACATTTTTTCTCAATGGTATTTTATTTTTTCTCTCAATTGCATGTAAACATAGTTTTTAACATTTATTTTAAAATATTTTAAGCTCCAAATCTTTTTCTCTCTCTCCCTCTTTTCCAAGACAGCAAGCAATATTATATAGGCTATAAATGTGCAATGTTAAACATATAAGAAGACATATTAAACATCAATTTGCAATCGCTGATCTTTCAAGTTGGGATCATGAAAACTATAGGTCTTTTCTCCAAAGAGTTGGAGCAGTATGATATGTGTGTGTGTGTGTGTGTGTGTGTGTGTGTGTGTGTATGTATGTATTCATATGGATGTGATCATATCTCTATCACCTATCTCTATCTATTCATCCACCCATCTATCCTGCTACTTTCCACATGTACTTGTTCTCACTCTCTCTTATTAGATCACAGTTCTAGAGTGAGAAGTGACTCCAGAGACCATCTAGTACAATCTTCCCATTTTACACAGGAGGATACTGAATCTCAGTGAGGTTAAGTGACTTGCCCAATATTCAATATCAATGAAAATAATTCTGGGTTTCTGACTCCAGAATTTGACATTCTTTCCCCTCTATCATGTTGTGTCATGTCTCTTTTCAACCCCTTATCCTTCCCATTTCTTCTACTACTTTCCTCTTCCTCCTTACCTATTCTTCTCTCTCATCCTTTCTTTTTGTTTTTTCCTCTATCTCTTTCTTTTTAATTCTTCATACTCTTGTCTCATACAGCTTTGACTTCCCTTTCTTCTCCATAATTTAACATTTTCAGTCCAATATGCATAGCCAAAAACTGTGCATAAACAACCCCCCTCACATGAACACATATACATGTATATAAATATACACATTTGAATATTTCTCAGCTATATACGGTAGCTAAACCAAATCCTAGATCCAGATTCACATACAGTATCCCTTTAAAGTAGTTATTTTTGACCTACTTAGAGTATATTATATATACAGGTGTGTGTGTGTGTGTGTGTGTGTGTGTGTACATATACATATATACATAGATATGTTTTCTCTTCTATTAGAATGTAAGCTCCCTGAAGTCAAGTTGTTTCATTTAGTCTTGATATTTCTAACACTCTAGGCAGTGCTTGGCATACAGCATACACTTAATAAATACTTGTTGATTGATTTTTATATATGATTTTGAGACTGACATTGTCTAAAGCTTGATTTTCCAATGTACTTAAAAAGACCTATCAATCTATCCTTCACCTAGAAACCCAATCTGGTCCCCAAATCTCATGTCTATATGCCTGATTCTCAAAGTCATTTGGGGTTCCAATACTACCCAAAAGTATTTCTATTCAGTTATATCTACAGGAGTTATATAATGTAGCTTCCTGAGATATAAGAAATAGTAAATTAGGTCAACCCTAGATTACTAAGGAAGAAGGCTAAGAGCTTATATGCATCATAATGAAAGCCCTAGACCAAGGGAAGCTGCCAATGGGAAAGCAACCCTGCCACCAGAAGATAACACAGAAAACAATTCTCTCTAAAAGAAGGGATTACTAGACAGACTCAGAAAGAAACATTCACAAGTAATTTTAAATAGTAGCTAACCTATGAGAGGATGTGATGTAGTCATGAACTTCCTGGCCTTTGTCTGCTATTAAATGCATAACAAAACATTTTCAGTTTATATTAGTCATTAGATAAAAGGCTGCCTTTTAAATTAGTCAGGATGAACTACTTTTTCTTCTTTATATTAAAAGCCAAGTTGATGACTGGGTAAAAAGGAGCTCAAAGGTGATGAGCCAGCTCATTTTGCTAGATGAAGGCATAAAATAAGATAAAATGATCCGTCGACTTCATCTTTTTTTTTTCCCTTTTGAGTATAAAAATGAATCATCCAATTAAAGAAGTGGGTTATTATAATAAACTTTAATGTGTGCTTTTTATAAGATGCCAACAAACAAGACTGATTAAACATTTTCATCTCTTTTTTAACGATCTTACTTATTCATTTGTTGTTTTTTTGTCTGTCACGTGATTTCACCAATATAGAGTAAAAACTAATAACTCTTCTATAATTTGTAGTCTTGGAAAATTTACCTGAGTCACTGCAAGGTTAAATGACTTATTAATGATCCACATGTCAGAGTCAAAACTCATACATCTTTACTCCAAGGGCAGAAAACTATTTAATGCCCTCTGAGACTTCTTGCTTTTGGTTCCATAGTGATTACAAATAACAGATATCTGGATGCTATATTGGTGGCAACTAGGTGGCTAATGGAATCAGGAAGAACTGTATTCAAATCTGAGTTGACCCTTACTAGCTGGTAACCTTGGACAAGTTACTTAAACTCTGTTTTCCTTAAACCCTGTTTTCCTTAACCCAAGAAAATGGTAAGGCATTCTATTATCTTTACCAAGAAAATCCCATGGACAGAATTGGTATGCTGTCATAAAGAGTTGGACATAGCTGAATATCTGAACACAAAAAAAGATGCTATATTATGGGTTTTTTTCTTTCCCAAAGATTAATTCCAAACCATTTCATTTATTCCCCAATATTTGTAACAATAATATATTACTTTAAGATTCTTTTATGTGTCTATCTCAATCTAATATACGTCTGCAAATATAACAATCCATTGATTTTAAGAAAAGCCAACATGTTTCTCATTTCCCTCTCAACATTAGTATCTATCACTTTATCTTTGTGCCATGAAACTGAAGTGAAAAGTAATAGATTTACAGAAGTGAAACAAAGAGGTTAAGTGGTTTCTTGTAATAATTGGCAGAGCCAAGACCAAAAATCCAAGTCATCTGACATGCTTGAAATTCAATTCTTTTTAAATTAGAGTAGATTGCTATTATGGATTCAGTAGAGCTAAAAATAATTCTGGTATGTATAAAAATGTAGTTAAATTTACAATAAATTTTGATAAACATTGTGAAGGGAAACAAAGACAAATAAGGCATAGGTCAAAGGTCTCACTTTGCTCACTTATGTAGGACAGAAAAGACATACACAGAGATAATTATAGTACTAGGCAGTACATGTTAAATCATTTATGAATAGTATAAATAGTCAAAGCAGCAGAAGGGGAAAAACAGGTTATTAGGTGAAGAAGATGACTAGGATTTTGATGAATTGTAGACAGGAAAGTGTAAGAGAATATACCATATTCATGAGTAAAGATACACAAAGACAAAAGGGCAAGTATTCATCAGAGACAACAAAAAAACAAGTTATGGCTGAGCAGAGAGTTCATTTAGAAGAATGGATGACAGACTTTGAAGAGATAAAACCTGTAAGTTGCAGTGAACAGGCTTCAGAACAAGCCCATAGCAATGGATTTCCCTCTCTTTCAAACTATAAGAGACTATTAAGATGTTCTCTCAATTTTGCTAATAGGTACAATAGGGATGGCTAAATAAGCTGGTTTCTGAATGTCATGAAGTATATGGCATAGAGTTTGGATATTCAGAGGCTGGAGAATTAACATTTATTTTGAGTTCCTGTATGGTTGAGGAAACAAATGATGAGTATACATAAATATATGGAAGCAGAGGGAATATGAAACAGTAGGTAGTGGTATTTCAGTGACTGAGTCAGTGAATAAGGACATATGATTGCTGGATAATTTGGAGACATATTTGGGACTATTGGATGTAGATTTCAGAGTATCCCCTTAAGATTACTTTCATTTAGAAAGTATGGAATAATTCATTCCATATTTCCATATGAGTTAAGGCGTACTCCTACTCTGTGTCCAACCAACAAAACTGAGGCATATTTGGTCTTTATGCTGAATCTCATGGATTCTAGCATTTGGGAAAATTGATAACAAAGCCTTAGCAGATGTAGATACTTGATAGATAAATTTCTATACTCCTAGTTGTCTTTGAACATAAAAATATTTGGAGTAAGAATGAGGATGGACATAGTAGGAGACCAGTACATGGAGAATGACTGAGTTTGAGATCATATGTGAGCAGATCTATGTTATTACCAAGAAAAATAATTTGAAAGATACAAACAAAACTGCAAGAAATATTGACCACCAGACCAGAGTTTCTTAAATTGAGGATTGTAATCCTATATGAAGTTGCTCAAGTGAATGTGGGGGTCATGAAATTATGATTTATTAATAGTAAAGTTTAATTCATATACATATTTTATATATCCAGAGTCATGTAAAAATTTTGGAGGGTGAAAAGTTTTCACAAAAAGAAAAAGTTTAAGAAGTCGTCATCTAGACCATCAACTTTGGACTTTCAGCCAGAAATTCAGTAAGCAGTTGTTATTTTCAGTCATATCTAACTCTTTGTGACCATTTGGGATTTCCTTGGCAAGGATACCAAAGTGTTTTATCATTTTCTTTTCCAGCTCATTTTAAAATGGAAAAAAACTGGAAAACTGAGGCAAAATCGCATTAAATATCTTGAGCAATGGGAAGCTATACAAGGTTTATGAGCCTATATTATAATAGCAATGTTTAGGATAGATTGAAACATGGAAAGCCTGGAAACATCACTCTATTTGGATTTCTCCAAGTAATAGAGTATATATTATTACTTAAGACTGATGAAGTGATTAATTTGACTTCCGTATCACACATATATGTTGTGAATTACCAAATATATAAAAGCCAGTAGATAAGTAATTTTCACACTTTTATTTTCTTTCCTTCATTTATATCTCTAGATACTTATGAATTAGTCTATAAAGATCACACCTGGATACCCAGCCAAATGCTCTTTACTTATCTTTGTAGATCATTGCCTCATTTTGTAGTTGTTCTAATCATTAATCATTTTCTCCTAAATTTTATCACTTCTTATAAGCAATTTGCCAGGGTTGTTACTTTAAGGGTCTGGAATAGATGAGAAATGAAAGGAATCTTTTTTTACACACATTGAAATCTGACATGGCTTTTCATGTTAATAAGTGAGGTGCTTGTGTAAGGATTATATATGTTTAAACCAACCAATGGCATCATTCCACTTCATTTAATATAAGTAATAAGATGTTAACCCTGATTCTTTTCTTACATTAGATGAGGATAGTCAACCAACCTAAAAGGATGAACTATGTATGAATAAGACTTAGATATCAGACAATCATAAACCTAAGCTTTAGACTAAGAGTGACAGGTTCTCTGTCAGTATAGAAGTCCTTGAAAGCCTTTGGATGAATTGAAATGGTATACTGGAAGTGTGATCCTGTGGTTTGGGAAATGTGGATGCCTTATCAGTGCTCTTCATAATATCAGACCCATCACAAATTTGAGAACAGAAAATCTTAGTGGTTTTGTTGTTCAATATTTCAGTTGTATCTGAATTTTTGTGGCCCCATTTTTATTTGTTTTTGTTTTATGGCATAGACATTAGAATGATTTGCCATTTATTTCTCTAGTTTGTTTTACAAATAGGCAAACAGGGTTAAGTGATTTTCTCAGTCACACAAATAATAAGTAAATATCTGATGCCAGATTTGAAGCCAGGAAGATGAATCTTCTTGACTTCAGGTCTGGTACTGTTTATTATGCCACCTAGCTGCCCTTAATGGGTCAAGCCTCTGTGAAGAAATCATTCCTAGGGGAGGGAAGAAGGAAGAAAGTACCTTGAGTACCACCCTCTCCTGTTTCACCCCATTTGACAATAGGAAGACCTTGTCAATTTTATTCTTCATGCCAGCATCATAGCAATATTCCCTTGGGATAACAGTGATCCAAGGGATTACTTCCAGGAATTTCATTTGAATAGGACATTGAGTCAAAAGTTTAGATTCATAGAAACTGGAGAAAAGAACTAGAAGATAGCAAAAAAAAAATCTCTATCACTTCTTAGGAAGATGGTGTTTAAAAGAAGTGTAAGCTCTCTGTGATGAGTCCCCTAATGGATAAGGAAGTGTTTGATATAAGAAAACAAGATGGGAAGACCACAGTTGATTATTCATAGCTTTTAAAATTCACCTCATCTCAACAGGAAAGTGAGCAATTTCATAAAGCAAACAATCAAAAAATCAAAATAAACAAAAACTTTTCAAAATTCCATAGTATCATTTCCCACAAATATAATGTAAAGTTACAAAACTAATAGGAAAACTAATACTTTCCTAAAAAATAGGAAAGTATTTTAATAGCTGCCCTCTTTGGATGCTAGATTTCTATGAACTGTAAGTGCCAACCACTGTATATCACAATTGATTTAAGATTATGAAGTCTATAATTACAACCATGGTAAATAAAACTGATAAAATTTCAATGAATTTCATTAACATGAATTTGAACTATTTTGAAGTGAACAAAGCTTTGAAGTGTTACTCTGTTCCCACTGAAGAGAGAGCTCTGGCATATATATCTAGGTGGGGTTATTCAGGGTAAACTCCAGTGAAGTATAAAAGTGTCACTAATTTTGAACCTAAATTTTTCTTTCTTCCTTTTTCTTTTTTTTTTGTGGGGGGAAACTATTACAATAATTGCTCTCAACTTAATATATCTATTTTAGGTTCATTCCAAGAAAGTTAATTTCGGCTTCTAGCCAATCTTCCTCTACTTATAGTGACTTGTAGGACTTACCTCGGAGCTCCTGGTCTTTTTAAGAATTAGGAATAAGCAGTTTTTTTGATAATAGTTCAGTGGGAAACTTTTCTAATAATCTGGGAAGCTCTTATACAATATCCTTTCTTGATATATTAGTTGCCAGCTTCCTGGAGATAGAGCTAGCAGCAATAGCGGGGACAAGACTAGGTAAAACCATAAGTATCAACTACCAATTTCACTATTTTCCTCTTGGGCTCACCTTCCATCACCAGATCAACCTCCTTCAGATCTTACTTCCTCAAGGAATAAACATCCAACTGACTTTCCTCTAATCCCTCTTTTATGCTAAGTCCTACTTATACATTTATTGTGCACTATATCATCTGTTACATTCTAACATGCTTCATTCAATATTCAAGGTCTTTTTTTTTTTAAACTTGGATTCTCTTATAAGACTGTTAGAATTTTGAGGAATGAGTCTTCCTTTTTTATATATTCCTAAATAACATCCGTGTAAAAGTAAATACCGGTATAAAAAAGTAAAACAGCTATTAAACATTAGTTAGGTAACTGTGGACAGACTGAAGTTAGGCTCTTTTGAGTTTGTGTGTACAAAATACAAATAAAGAAAAAGATTCAAAGAGATAAGATGGGGATTTTCCTGTATCAGAATATACCAAATTTTCAAACCACTGCAAGAAAGCGTTTATCTTATCTCCTTGAAACAGCAATGTGACTCAGTGTTTAGAATGCTGAACTCTAAATCAGGAAAATTGGAGATCCAATTATGCATCAGTATTAACTATAGTCACATAATTTCTGTTTGTCTCAGTTTCCTCATAGATGCAATTGGGATAGGAAAAACACTTCCCTTACAGATGACCTAAAGTGGATAATATTTGCAAATAGTTTTATGAATCCTAAAATATTATATAAATGCTAGTAGTTATCACTTCCACCACTATCATCATTTTGTTATTGTTGTTTTTGATAGATCTGTCCCTGTTTCCCCAAGTTGTTATGTTCAACTCCATGAAATTCCACATTGTGACTGATTTACTGTAGCTGCAAACTATGTAGATGCCCATAGTCTAGAAAACATTATAAATGTCAATTCCAATAACAGATCATTTAAATATTATCTTTTACTTACCTGCTTCATATGTGGTAGCGTGGGCAGTCATACTCCACGTACTTGATCTTTGACCTTTGGTTACCATGACTGAGAATTCATACATAGTATTGGGTTTAAGGCCTGTTGCTGTGTGACTCAGAGATGTTATATCTGCTGACTACACATGCAGGAGGGAAAAAGCAAGTAGAAAAATACTGTGAGGTGCATTAACATGGTAAATCAATACATGGAAAAAAACTATCAAATAACCCAATAATAGGACACAGAGACTTCCTGACCATCAGAGCATTTGCTAACACAGAATATTGGTTCTAATTTCTTTTTGGGAAGAACAAAAATACAGTATTAATTTATATTCTGGTAAACTGTAAACTATGTTCAGTAAAGCAAAATCTTATAATAAAGGGTGATTTAGCATAGTAACCATTCTTGTATAAGACTGTCATGTTCTTAGGAGAAGGGAACTATAATGACAGCCACAGGTCCCCTTATTCTAGATTATTTCTTCTTACTTTAGAGAACATTTGTGTAGAATAGATAATCACAATGAATTTGATTTTGTTATAATACATTCAAATTATATTTATCAGAGGTTTTTAATATTGATCATTGATTATATAGAGTCATCACTGAATTTTGTAAGATTGAGCTTCAGGATGGTATTTTGGATAGTAGCTGCTTGTGGAAGTACAATATTTCTTTCCAGATTGATCATTAGCTCTATATGGGTAGAGGCTGTCTGAGTTAATCTGTATGTCTCCCTGAGGATCTATCATATTCTTCCACACAGACTAGGAGCATAATAAACATTGGATGAAGATAAAAATAGAAATAATTATTCTGCTTTTTAATGCTTAAAATATCTTTGAAGTATTCTCTTTAGGAAGTCTAAGCTTGTCAAAATCAAGTTTGTTCATATATACATATATATACATACCATATGCATATAAATACACAGACACACTTGTACATTATATATATATATACATATTATATATATACACACATAAAGATCTGTATATATACATATATGTGTATATATATACATATATACATATATGTGTATATATACATACATACATACATATATATGTGTATATATATATGTATGTATATATATATATATATACACATATGTGTATCTGCCATTACATCCTATAGTTAAAACAATTTTTTCCCACTTTTTGGTGTGGAAAGTTGTAGACCAAATAATGCTAAATCTCTGCCTAGTTCACATTCAGGTCAAATATCACTTTCTGCATGAGTCCCAAAGAACCCCTATCTTTTAGTTTCTTTCCCTCACAGATCACCTTCTATCCACTTTGTATGTATTTGTATGTATGAATGTATATATGTAGCTATCTAGTTATTTGCATGTTGTTTTCTCCATGGGAATGTAAATTTTTTAAAAGTAGCGATAATTTTTACTTTTCTTTGTACTGTCAGAACTTAGAACTCTGGCATCTAGTAACATTAAATAAATGCTTGTGACATTAGAAGAACTAAACATAAACACTTAAAATGATTGCTTGAACTGTATAGAAAAGGACAAACAAATGACATTTAGGACAAAAGGATTTTGTTGGTTTGCTGAGTATTGCAACCATTATTTAAATGTGATGAATCCCTTGACATTTCTTGACTTTTGGCCATGGGTTAAGGAAACATTAGTGGAAGGTTGAATTTGTTTTCACTGTTTACTGTTTTTGATGTTCAAAGGAAATCACCCCGTCTTCTGAGCTATTATGTATCACTTACAAAAAGAGGAGAGTTTGAAACTTATAAATATAGATTCATATCGGGTATTTAGACCCTAGCTCTTCTCACAGACTTAAATATTTATTTTACTTTCCTATTTGATACATGTGTTATTTTCCTGACTGAATTAAGATGATCAATGAAGTGGCATTCAGACTTTTTTCCAGTCTCCATGCAGTACCTCCCTACTCATTGATTCAGAACATGATATATAGAGAAAAATTCTATTTTTGTAAAGTATTATTCATATATCTGTGAGACAAATGATATGAACATGTAGTATTAATAAGAACCACTCATGTGACCATTGTCATAGACTGACTCATATTTTATCTACCTCATATTTAGGTACCTTATTTCCTTGAATTGATTATAACTGATTTGCATGAAGCCATAGTTCTTATATATCAAGTACTACAAACAATCATAAAGTCTTCAGTAAGTACTCAAAAATAATTGTTGGATTAATTAATGATCTATTTGGTTTGCTCTAGAACATTTTTATAGAGACAAATAAAAGATTTGTGCTCATATTGACCTGGATTTTTAACTCTCAAAGAGTGATTATTTGATTTTTGTGTGGATTTGAATGTTTTTTGTTGTTGTTGTATTGTTGGTTTTTTTAAATAACCCCAAGTTGAGTATTCAAAATATAGCTTGAAGGAAGTAGAAGTGAGCAAAAATGATATACTGCAGAAACAAGGACTCCTGACTCGTGCAACTAGACTGGTTATTTGGCTCCCCTAGGACTCTTTTCCCATACCTATAAAAAAAGTCATAACAAATGCTCAATGTCCTTCTTAGGCTTAAAGGAAAGATGAAAGGAATTGATCATTATGAAGATACTTTGCAAAGTATTGAAATGGGATATCTTTAGAAAACTTTACATCAATTATATCTTTACATGAATATAAAATACTACGGGATATACTGTATAAGCTAACTTCTAACATCACTCACATGTCTTTTTCTTAATTTATTTTTCTTTCCCTCTCTGTGATTTGGGGGAGAGGGCCAAGAGTAGTAAGGGCTGGTATTTGGGCTAAGGAAGGGGACCAATCTTGTTCCATTTTGCACTCTTATACTATGATCCATAAGAGGAGGGAAAGGAAGAGAAGAGTTCTCGATTTATTGTAAACAATAAATGGGGACTTAGCATGGGAATGCTGAATCTAGCTCTTCTGATTCCCAAGATAAATTTCTTTAATTTTTTATGTGAAAACTAATTCTTTAGAAACAGGAGAATATTATAAATAAGGGTTTGATTAATCATTTTTTGATTGGCTAAACTTAAGAAAATGATGGGAGGAAATGTCAATAATGCAGACTAAAAAGTATATTATATATGTATTTTTGAGAACATAATTAAACACTTATAGCTTACTGTTGGCTATAGGATACTAAATGTTTTGCTTTGTCACATTAAAGAGTTTTTAAAATATCTGGATGGAAATGGACTTTAGAAGGCCTTTAGTTTAACCTTTAGCCAAACATTCAACAGATAGTCATGACAAAAAGCCATCTAGACTCCATCTGAATACTTCCAGTGATGTGAAACTCATTACTTTTTAGGTAGGCCACTTGAGGACTATTACTTAAATTAATGAAAGACTTGTTTTCTGAGAAAAATGTATGATGGCTTAATTATGCAAAAGGATAATCTACATGTCCTCAGAAAATTTAGGATCTGGGATTAGCCTGATGCAAACTATCATTATTCTGCTGCATTTTCCTTGTGCTTTACTTGACAAGGTAGACATTTCCATTCTCTGTCAGGAATTTTTACAGCTGTACTATAGTTATATTTGAAAGCATTCATTGAGTTGTCATCTTCTAGGTTTATTAAATCATTGCCCTCCTCAATGGGTATAAGTGATGGACACTGAGTGGTTGTATTTAAAAATAAAGGAGGGAGAAAAAGCTTATTCTCAGTAAATTCAAACTCAGTTGATGGCAGCTTGTAGACTGTGTGTTTTTTTAATGTTACAAAATATTCTTGTGTATATCTTGTTTGATAATATTCCCTTTATTTATGGTTTCCTTAGCTTTTTAGGTTAATACTATAAGGACATAGGCTACTTATTCCGTATCCTTATATCAGCATCACTATATAAACTTAAGTAGTAAATTTTCCCTAATCCCGACCTAGCAAGTTAACAGAACTTTTAATAATTTAGACTAAAATTATCATGAAATGCAGATTCTCTACAAGTTTAAGGACAGGAGATTGAGAAAAAATAAGTGAATTATCATTTCTTCCCTGTAATATCTAAGCTTATCTATAGGGAGAAATTTTCAAAAGATACTTGTCTTGAAAATGGTCAGAATATGCATTTGAAGTTGTCTTTGTTCAATGGGAATCAGAGCAGAAGGGAAAGGAAAATGAAGCCATGGCTGAGCCAAGCTGCTAATTTTTCTTAGTGGGTTGCTGAAGCTTATAAACTTATTAGCAAGGCTACATTAGTTCATGCAATCTCTCATTTTTTTCTTAATGTTTGAAGCAAATATCATCTTAATATCCAGAGAAGAAATTAGGCAATAACCACTAAACTGTGCTTCCTTTCTAAATAACATCAGTATCATTCAGCATGGGGCTCTCATTTACTATTTGTTGATAATGATTTTCCCCTCTCTGTAAATGGTAAATGGTCATTTCTCCAGACAATGCTAATTGAAAATATTTAAAGGATGCTGAAATTTTCTATATATATATATAAACAGTTTTTCAGGCAAGGGGTCATATGTGACTTCTATGTTTGAACACATTCCCTTCAAATGCAGTCTGATATTCTTTAACAAGACTACCTTAAAATTATCAATACTTTCCTTTTAAAAAAAAGCAAACAAACAAAAACCAAATATATAAGTCCTTCTGAAAAACTGAGAGTTGAAAATAATATTGCCATCTCCACCGCCAACTGTGGGATGTAGAATTCAAGTAATACATATATTTCTGAAAGCATAAAGATGACTTCTCTTTTATTCTCCAACAACCATTAAAAACAATGCAACAATGGCAGAAAGAAAAACATTTTGTAGATAATACATAACATTAGTTAGAAATTCACCTTATATTTTGCACTTGCAGAAAAGCTGGTTCTCCATCGGACAGTGTAAAATCGAACTTCAGTTGTTTTTTGATTCTTAGGGACAGAGTTGTCTGCCCAGCTGACCCTCACGGCATCATGGGTAAGTGCAACAGCCTGAACACCTACTGGTGGGAGCATGGGGGTGGAGATATCTGGGACTGAGGTAGGGAAATCATCAGGTAAAGGATAAAAATCAGCTTCCAATGGGTCAATGGGATCTGGGTTAAAAACCCACCAAATGAAACAAACAAATAAATAAACAAAATAGTTTAAAAATAAATATTGGTGATAACACATCACAATGAGTTAAATGCATGGCAATAATGATGAAGGAAAACATGAGAAGAACAGAAAACATGTCATTAATTTAATCATAAAACATTAGAAGTAAAACTGCTACTTCATAATAAGTGATTATTTCCTCAAATCAGCTGTAATCTTTTCTTCATACATTTTGTATTTATATCTATAATTTTTATTCAAAAGCTAATATCTTTTAAAGTACACATTGATATTTAAAAGACTTTTTTAAAAACTGATTTCTGATAATACCTACAGCTAAAAATTAAAGGATAAAAGGAAATTTGAAATTGGCAATCTATTTCCTCATGTAAAGGAAAGTTTTCATCTTAGTAATTAACTTTTTTCTTTTTTTACTTTCACCCATTCCACCTCTCTCTCCTATTGTAACCTTATTATGTTTTTATTCTTATTCACCCTGTCAGTATTCATATTTGAAAGTCACAAAGCAAAAAGAATAAAGAATGAAGAAATATGAATGTCACAATGAGTAATCTATGACTAGTGACTCCAAACTTTACTACAGTGACTTCCACTTCATACATTAATATTCCATACAGGAATTTACATTCCAAGCTGATTTATGGTTTGGTTTCTCCCAAGTGAATTATTTTCTCTTGAGGACATCATCATACTCAGTTATATAACTATCAATGATGTTGTCTTTTGTAGTAACTATAGTAGCTGATCTTAGCCAAAGACCCACATAAATAGGTGTGGAGGACTCAATTTCAATTTTCTCAATACTCTTATGCAACAGGCTAAGGCATTTAAGAAAACCCAAGAGGCTATTTTCCTTATTATCTAATTTTGAGAACTCTTTAATTCTGAAGCAAGCACAGAGATAATATCTATTATCTTATAGACAACTGGCATTTGGGAAATGCATCATTTTATTCATGGGTAGGATAACTGAATTTGCCTAATGATGGAATGTCACTAAAATTATTCTGAAATTCTTTCATTACATTTTAGTGTGAGCAAATTAGATTTATAACTGCTCATTTGTGACAAAATTAATAATTACATTTCTACATACATCAGATGGGGAATGGAAAGGAAGAAAAGGTCTTTAAATAGTATCTTAATTCTTATTATTTATCAAGGAGATATGACATTATAGGTCTTAGCAGGTTATTTGAAGAGACTAGTTGGAATTTAGCACATGTATTGATATATTCCCATAACATTACAAAAAACCAAAATGGCTTAAAGCAAAGTCTTTCTGATTTCTGTTGATTGCTTCAGTTTGTCCAGACTATTTCATATGTCTATCCCTACTTCATCATACTGTTTTCCATTGAATTATTTAGTAGTTGACTGAGCACCAGTCTTTGGAAAAGGAAAAAAAATGAAAAAGAAAAGAAAGGGAAAGAAAAATGTGTGTTTAAAATTTAATGAGAGAGTCCAGGCTCTTCAAATTTCCTTTGATGCCTCTTTCATTAAGGCATCCTTTAAACCCAAATGGATTTATGAAATGATTGGGAGAAATTGAAGACAGCACTGTCTCAGTAAGGTCTTATATATCAGGTGGATATCCATCAAGGTAGTATAGTACTTGAAAGTTTTTATTTTCTTATTGTTGTTGCTTTTTTTAGTCATTTTGGGAGGATATGTTCTAAGCTATAGCAAATGCTGTCCCATTCTATGGTTTTTAATTCTCTCTTCATTTTTTCAGTTTAGTTTTCCAAAGGTAGCACAAATAAAGCAAACCAAGAACTGTTGGCTTAGGATCAGAGTTTATTTCTTTCTCCCGTTCTTAGGTTGACAAGTAACTCAATTTTTCAAATTTATGTGTGCTAGGAAATATACCATTTCAGGAAATATTGAAGAGGCTAGGAACTACCAAAAATAAAGGATTAGACATCCTTTAGTAGCAAAAAAATATTTTTATAACCTGAAATAAATTATTTCTGGATTTCAAAATTATCTATTTAAAATGATCTTTTGTTTAAATGATTTTCAATTTCTGATAATAGATTGCTGATTGATTCTTTTATGTTTTAAAATAGCTACCTTTGCTGATGTTTCTGCCAGCTGTGATTTTGGAATTTCTTCCCTGGAATAAAATATATCTGGACTTTCTAGTACTTTAAAATGACATGAACTTGTCATTCATTTGACACTTCCTCTGGAGACATACTTGCATACAGATCTTGTTAATTTGTTTTTCCACTCAGGCCTGTCAGGTCAGAGACTGCCTAGGAAGAACAATTAAAGGGCCTTCTGTGGTTGCAGAACAGTTTTCCAAAAGCTTATCCTGCAAGTGCTCCATGCTTCTGATTGTTTAGTGACTTCAGCCAGGAAAGAGCTAATGTCAGAGGAGATAAATTAGAGAGTACTGAGGCAGGATCCTTTTGGCTAAAAATTTGAAACAAATCCAATGTTAGACTGCTATGTCAATAGGTTTCCATGCTCTCTAATGTATAAACTAGGTTTGAAGAAAATAATAGTAATTATCCTCATTTCAAATAACAGCAACAACAAACAAAATCTCTCTCACATCCTGGCTATATTTCATTGGAGACTTGGTGGAAAAGATAAAATTCAAAAGCTCAATTGATCCAGTAGAGATTTTAAAGGATATATAGTTCTTTTGTAACATGCTTATTAAGTGGTTATAACTCCCTTCCACCATGTACCTATCTGTTCACTAGAGGAAATCAAAATTTAGGAAAGGAGGCTTGTGCTTAACTTTACCTAGATGTTATTTTCTTGTCTTTGTGTATGTGTACATGTTTTTATTTTTGTTTTCTTTTGTTTTCTTTGTTTTTGAATTAGTCATATTCCAAGATTCCTCAGAGGAATACTTCTGATAAGGAAAAAAAAACAATTTTTTTTTCCTTTGTATATAACCACTGGCCATTCATTTGATAAAGTTACTCTCTAAAATTCACCCCCTCTGTTTCTTTATTTGTCCTTTTGTTCTCAGTGATTCAGATATCCTTCTGCTAAATAGTTTCTGACAATTAACATGAATTTTAAGGAAAGAATCAAGTAATACTATAATCCTCCAGGGAAAAATACTGAATGAATATTATTTTTGTCCATTTTCATTTCAAAACATTAATGCTTTCTTTTGATTTTTTTCTTTCATTGGCTTTCTGAATCCATTCCATTTTTAAAACTGAAATGGTTTTGCTTCCCAACTCATTTAAGATTAGAAATGCAAAAGAAAAAATACATTTTATGAGCCATAGCCATCTTAGGAACTATGTGTGGAGAAGGGGATAGATATGCTTACTGATGAATCAATGAGAAAGCCTGGGACAGATACGGAAAGCATAGGATGTTTAAAAAAAAAAAAAAAAAAAAAAAAAAAAAAGGTTGAATGGCTTACTAAACTACTTTCAGCTTAATGGAATCTTTGTATTATTAACTATTAACCCTGGCATTGGAGAGTCTGGACTGTCCTTATCATATGAATTTTTATTGCTTAACATTCCTAACTTGCTAGTAGCCACAGATATTAAGTCCTGTATTTGGACCAGGACAGATGTTGGTAAACTAATCCTATGCATAGACCTATTGAGAAAAAATTAAGCTTGACGTAAGCCAAACATGTTAATATCAGTATGTCTTCTCACAAATTTATTTATATAGCCTATTACTTAGAAAGAAAATATTTGACAAAGAAAAATATACAGATCCGTTTTTCAGTAATCTCTGTTGATGAGAGAGCAAGAAAACTGGGGAAATGAAAATCTTGGGAAGTCAAAAAGAACTTTGAGTTTCAACCAGATCATTAACATAAGTTATTAAAATTTTATTGCCATCATTTTATTTGGAGATGAATATTATTTGAGGTGTTTCAATATACACAAGCCATTTATCTAAAATCTGATTCAACACAGTCTCACAACTGGTGCAAAACTAGCAGTTTAACTGTATTTTATCAAAATATTTGTGTCACATTTATATTTTAAATAATAATTAGGGTTGACCCTTACCTAATCTGTAAGACAAAGAAAATATTCCAAAGTACCTGAAATAGGCTTATTTTCTGAGTATTTTTCCCTCTTCCTTTCCCCTTTAGATATTCAAGATTCTAGAGATCCTCTTTATATAAAAACAGCTCTAACATCTTGGTTAACATTAGGGTCTATGAGTGGTGATTAAAAAAAAAAATTACTTATTCCAATGGGATCTGCATTTCAAGAGGAAGCAAAAGCCTTTCAGAAAAGATAGCTGAGAGTATAGGACTTCAAAGAATCAGAAATTTGGTGCTAGAGAAGGGATTTCATTCAGGATCTTGAAAATACATTGTAAAGGTAGATTTTCCAGAATAAGATTTAGATAAAGCATTGTAAATTAGTAGGTCACAGTAATATGATTAAAAGTGACTTCCTCCTTATCCTTCCTTTTTTCCTTCTCAAGACTACCTTTCTTCTTTTTCTGTTTTACCTATAGGCATATAATAGAAATAGCATTTATAAATACTAAAGTCCAATCTAGATCAGGATAGATAAGATTTTTAGAGTTCTTGTAAAGAGTCAATACATCTATGGATCATTCTTGCCCAAACAACTCTGAGACAACCTAGTACTCAATCATGTGACCATTTGAATGGTTTCCCTGGCAGATTCTAGGAACCAGCCTTCAAGGGTGAGTGAAGAGACATTGACTCTAGAATACTGCTTAACTAAGAGATAAGTGAGTCAAAATACAGTCCCCAAACCAGCAACCAAATGGTGAAGCCCTAACAATTTTTAAATATTTAAGAATAGTGGAATAATGCTTCTCATTTAAACTAATTTTTTCATTCTAATTTTTTCAAAGTAAAACAGTTTTTCTATTAATCACGTTCAACTAAAATGAAATAGGGTGCACAACAAAGAATTTTAAATTAGATGAATTAAAGTTAAGTACAGTCAAAAGGATTAGGACAACAGCTTGCATATATACCTGTGTACTAAATTATAAGATTTGGTGACTCCCTTTTATTTACATACTAAGTTGCACACACAGAGATCAGCATTTTTAACTTACCTGTCATAGATCTGGTGGTGGCACTTTCATAGAGAGGAACTCCCTCTCCTGCATTATTAAAGGCTTTTAGGGAGATTACATAATGGGAACTTGGCTCTGCAGATGAAATAACAACAAAACATAGCCATCGCATTAGTCAGGTATCAAAATACTTAGGGTGAACATTTTCTCCATACAAATATAGAATAAAGTAATCAATGAATAATATCTTCAAGGAATAAGTGAATTTTTTGTCAAAGCTGAGAGGTCTTTGTTCACATGTTTCTTTAGACCTGTTGATTTTCTAATCCTTTACTACATGAGTGCAGATGAAACATATTGGAAAGAAAACTAGAATGGGATTTAGAAGACCTGGGTTCATGTCTACCTTGTCCATTACCTTTAGGAAATAATAATCTAACTATATATAGCATGTTTGTGTGTGTATGTTTATATGTTTGTGAGTACATGTATGTGTGTATGTCAGAGATTAACTTGCTATGCCTACAATTTTCTAAATTCATTCCAGTCTGCTTTCCCTATTGATGGTTTTTTTTTTTCATTAAACATTCATTAGTGCCTATTCTAAGATGATTGGACCTTTATAGCTTAACTCAATAGGCCATAATTTGGAAAATAGGAAAATTTTCTAAAATTATAGCTTTTTATTAACAAAACATATGCATGGGTAACTTTTCAACATTGATCCTTGAAAAAACTTCTGTTCCGACTTTTCCCCTCCTTCCCTCTATTCCCTCCTCTAGATGACAGGTAGTCCCATACCTGTTAAATATGTTAAAGTATATGCTAAATACAATATAAGTATACATATTTATACAGTTATCTTGTTGCACAAGAAAGATCAGACTTAGAAAGAAGGTAAAAATAACCTGGGAAGAAAAACAAAAATGCAAGTAAATAATAACAGAAAAAGTGTAAATGCTATGTTGTGATCCACACTCATTTCCCAGTGTTCTTTCGCTGGATGTAGCTAGTTCTGTTCATTACTGATCAATTGGAATTGATTTGGGTCCTCTCATTGTTAAGAGAGCCATGTCCATCAGAATTGATCCTCATAAGATATATTCTGATGGAAGTGGATATCTTCAACATAAAGAAGATCCAACTCACTTCCAATTGATCAATGATGGACAGAAATAACTACACCCAGAGAAGGAATACTGGGAAGTGAATGTAAACTGTTAGCACTACTGTCTATCTACCCAGGTTACTTATACCTTTGGAATCTAATACTTAATGTGCAACAAGAAAATGGTATTTACACACATATATTGTATCTAGGTTTTATTGTAACACATGTAAAATGTATGGGATTGCCTGTCATCAGGGGGAGGGAATGGAGGGAGGGGGGATAATTTGGAAAAATGAATACAAGGGATAATATTATAAAAAAATTACTCATGCATATATACTGTGAAAAAAATTCTAAATAAATAAAAAAATGTAATTTTCTCTCATAAAAAAAAAAGAATTGATCCTCATATAGTATTGTTGTATAATGATCTCCTGGTTCTGCTCATTTCACTTAGCATTAATTCATGTAAGTCTCTCCAGGCCTCTCTGTATTCATCCTGCTGGTCATTTCTAACAGAACAATAATATTCCATAATACTCATATATCACAATTTACCCAGCCATTCTCCAATTGATGGGCATCTATTCAATTTCCAGTTTCTAGCCACTACAAAAAGGGCTGCCACAAACATTTTTTGCACATACAGGTCCTTTACCCTTCTTTAATATCTCTTTGGGATATAAGCCCAGTAGTAACACTTCTGAATCAAAGGGTATGCACAGAAAATAGAAAAATGTTTAAAAATCCATTTAGGTTTTTCCACATGTGTTGTTTATCTGATTTCTTTTGAAGAGTTTTGGACCTCAGTGATGAAACTGTGGGCTTATTGCAATTAGCAAAATGTCATCCTCCAAAGGAACATCTGGAGGATTTTGCCATCCATTATTTTTGGACTTCAATATCATGATCTCCAGAAAAGTAGTTTTGGTGATCATGCATTTGTTTTATAGCTAGCTGGGTATTTCTTACTAAGAGATTATTTCAAGATACTTCTGCTGTGGTTATATAAAAAAGACTCATATTATCCAAACAAATAAGTAAAATACTTTACTGATGAAGAAACTTCAAAGGGTCATTTTGTATCACTTAAGTCAAAAGTAGTTTTAAAAAATAGCAAATGATAGTCACTAAAAGATCTTAAATTCTCATTTTTAGTCAATTGAATAATTGTCATAATGTGTTCTTTTATTGAAGATCATCTGTACCTGTTCCTCCTAATATATTTTATGTGTAACCAAGAACATTATAGATACAAGAGAAATATACTAAAATAAACAATTTATATACATTACAAAGTAGGTTTAAGAGTTGATAATTAGTGATTCCTTTTTCTCCTCTTGGTCACCTAATTTTCAGAGTAATAAAGGTTCAAGATTTTTTTTTCCAACTATATAGTGTTCTGACCTTTTAACTATTTTGACAATTGATTCCTCAATGCTTTTTAAATTGTATCACAATTATCATTTGTTTATGTAGTATGTGTGTCTAATAAGTTATGGCTGCTTTTCATATCCATCTTTTACTTGATAAAATACTTACTGTAGTAGTATTCAAATATGATGGTTCTGTTGTGATCAATATTATAGACAATTTGCTATAAAAATGACTCATCCTTTTCATTTTATGTAGCTGTTGTCCTATATTACTATCTAGAAATGTCATTTTAGACTAGTTTCACCCCAACTTTTCCATAGATTCATTTTCCCTTTTTCTGTTCTTTCTTTTATATGGCTGTTTGAAATCTTTTATCATCCCATGTCTTAAAATCTTGAACATAAGTATGCTTTTCTTTTGGAAAAATGATCAAAAGATTGCTCTCTAGGATGGTTTTTGGACTCTTTCAGTTGGGTTAGAATGCTACAGGAACTAGTGATAGTCTCTGTGATCTTGTCCTTCCCCCACTTCCCATTTTTTTTCAATAACAATAGGTTGATCTAATAGGTCAGGTTGGACCTTTATAATTCCATGTGGTTTTCTTATAATCTTTTATCCTTATTTCCAATCTTGTGTTACTTTTGACCTTTGTTCTAACTTGTTGACATATAGTTCTGACATTTCTGCCATGTAGATTATAATTTTCTCTCTATTAGGTGGTAGCAAACTTTATTTTTTTATTGTGGTGTATGCTCACCATATTTCAAAGATGATATCCAATCTAAACAATTGCAAAAATATCAATTGCTCATTAGTAAATCGAGTTAATATAATCAAAATGACAATTCTGTCTAAATTGGTCTATTTGTTCAGTGCCATGCCAATAAAACTGCAAAAAATATTTTATAGAAATAGAAAAATAATAACAAAATTCATCTGGAAGAATAAAAGGTTAAGAATATCAAGGAATTAATGAAATGCATTACATAGGATAGGGGCTTAACATTACCAGATCTAAAACCATATTACAAACAAGCAGTCATCAAAACTATTTGGCTCTGGCTAAGAAATAGAGTGGTATAACTGGAATAGATTAGGAATATACGACAAAATAATCAAGGATAATAGTAATCTAGTATTTGATAAACCTCTAAATTCCTGCTCCTGGGATAAGAACTCACTATTTGAAAAAAAAATGCAGGGAAAACTGGAAAATAATGTCAGAAATTCGGCATAGACCTACATCTCACATCCATACCAAAATAAGGTCAAAATAGGCACATGACTTGGGCACAAAGCAAATTAGGAGAGATCTTTGGAGTACTTCTAGGAACTAGAAGAATTAAACATATTATGAAAGATAAAATGAACAACTTTGATTACATTAAATTAAAAAATAAATTACATTACTTTTTTCGCATTTGTTTTGCAAAAAAAAAAAAAAAAAAAAACAACAACAAAAACAAGAATAAAAGGGGGAGTACAAAGCTGGGAAAAATTTTAAGGCCAGTGTTTCTGATAAAGGTCTCATTTCTGAAGAGTATAAAGTAGTGTGTCAAATTTGTAAGAATACTAGTCATTCCTCAATTGATAAATGGTTAAATGATATGAACTATTTTCAGAAGATAAAATTAAAGCCATCTATAGTCATATGAAAAAATGCTCTAAATAACTATTGATTAGAGAAAAGTAAATTAAACAATTCTAATGTACCATCTCACACTTCTCATATTGGCTAAGATGACCAGAAGAGATAATGATGAATGTCAGAGGGGTTGTGGGAAAACTGGGACACTGATGCATTGTTGGTAGAGTTGTGAAATGATGCAACCATTCTGTAGAACAATCTGGCTATAAAAAATTATGCATAACCTTCAATTCCTTAGTGCCATTACTGAATTGGTATCCCAAGGAAATCACAAAGGAGGGAAAAGGACCAACATGTGCAAAAATGTTTGTAGCAGCAAAGAATTAGAAAATGAGTAGATGACCATCAATGGGGAATGGCTGAATAAGTTGTGGTATAAGAAGGTAATGGAATATTATTGGTTTATTAAAAAAAAAACATTGTTATGGGCCAGAACCCTGAAACAAGGATTCTTACAAGGTGTTAAGTTAGCAGAATTGATGAGACAATGGTTATCTAGTTTAGCATGGTGATTAATAGTTCTCTAAATTCAGTATGATTGATTTAATCTTACAATAAATAATGGTTTCCTAGTGATATAATGATTGGTTTATACTCAGTGTAGAGCATATAAGCTGTGACAAACTCTTACAAACTCAGCCAGAGTCAGAGACAGAGACAGAGACAGACTCAGCAGGGCCAGACATAGACTCTGAAGGGACCCAGAGACACATTCATTCCATCATCCACCTTTGTGATATCTGGAGCCTTCGGATTCAGACAGATTCATTCCATTTTCATCAGCCTCGTGGTGGCAGCCCTGGCTTGCTCCCCCCACTGAAAACAAGACTCCTAAAGGCCTCTAAGAAAACTAGCCCAGGCCCCAGGCAAGGAAGCTGAATTGTAAAGGACATAATAAAGGATTTGGATTTTAACACCAGGGCTATTCTTATAGTGATACCTGAACTGAAGTGAAGGCTGCTCCCAAGACCTCCAGAAAACCAAACCAAGAACATTAACAAAAATGATGAACAAGCTGATTTTAGAAAGAACTGGAAAGATTTACATAACCTGATGCTGAGCAAAAGAAGTAGAGCCAGGAATACATTATACACAATAACAGCAAGGATGTGTAATGATCAACTATGAAAGACTTGGTTCTTCTCAGTGGTTTAGTGATCCAAAGCAATCCCAAAAAAACCTTGGATAGAAAATGCCATCTACATCCAGAAAAAGAACTATGGAGATTGAAAAGTAAATCAACACATGTTACGTTCACTTCTTTTTTCTGTTGTTTTTTCTCTTCTATGCTTTTTACCTTTTGTTTTGATTTTTCTCTTCTAACATGATTCATAAAGTAATATGTATTAAAAATTAATTAATTAATTGATTGATTAAAAAATAAAGGTGGTATTCAGGATTAAATACATGAGGCTTATGAGCATTCCACATTTCACTGGGCATTTAAAAATGTTTTAATTTTATATATATACATATATATATGAATATATATATACATATATACACACACACACACACACACACACACACATATATATATATATTTAACAATGATTTTTACCTGCACAATCTGATGACTACTTTTATGTTGAGTCACATAGTATCAGATTATATACATTAACTTGTACTGAATGATCTTGTTAGGCTCTTCATTGGATTTCTTAACTTATTAATTTCCTAAAACAGATGACTGATGCATAAGCTGCAATAATCCTCCTAGCACCCCTTCTACTTTTGTTCCTCATGAGCATTTTAATGCAACATGACAAAATGTTCCATGAAATATGTTTTTTTTTGTCCTTGGGATCATAATGAAACCAACTTAGCCAATTCATTTATTTGTCTTTCAAGAATGTGTGAACTTTTTTCCCATTTAGCTGTAACTTTATTGTGACTTGTGGCTTCATTTATTGCATGAATGTTAGCTATGGATCAGTTTTTCCACTGCTTTAGTTCACCTCATTGTTCACTAGACAAGTGTTTCACATTTCAAATAACATCAGTTAAACTGATGTTTTTAGATGACCTGGGAACTATGTGTGTCGCAAAAATTGCTAACCACCCTTTCTGTGGCATTTTGACACTGTCACAACTCATTATAATTATCTAGCAAGAAGAGACAGTATTAATGTAGTATTTTAAGATTTGAAAAGAGATTGATTTCTGAATCTCATCTCATCATATTCTCAGAACAACCCTGGCAGGTAGCTGCTACTATTATTTCTATTTTACAAATAAAGAAACTGAAGCTAGGAAAGGAAAAGTGATTTGCCCAAAATTATACCACTATCATTTGAGGCAGGATTTGAACTAAGATCTTCTTGACTTCAGGCCCAGGGCTTTGTCCACTGCAACATCCAACTGTCTTTATAATTGACTAATTGTCTTCCCATAATTATCTACCATTCTATATGCTTTCCTTTACATTAACCCAGTGAAGTATTTATTATTAACCTCATATAAACTTATAATATAATTAACCATATGTATATATATTTGCATACATATCATACATATAAACACATATACACATATACAAAGTAACTGAAATGCTTTCAAGTGGGTCATTGCAATGGCCAACTCCTCAATTTACATCTTCCTGGCAAAACCATTACTGAAACAACTCTGTAAGCATGCATTATTGGCTTTTCAGCCTTGTAGAGTCAGTGTTATTTACTTGTTTTTAAAGGCCTTAACTGGTTCATTCTTATTTCACAATGTTTGAGTTTCTGTCTCAGGCCAAATTAACACAAGTTATGCAACTCCTTCTTAGCTGTTATCTAGCTCCAAAGAGCATACATCATTTTCCTAATCTCTGCAGACAGCCTATATATAGGTAATTGTCATTTCAACCCTTTGAATCTTGCTAGTATTGAGCACCTATCAAATCCTGAATTATCTGACTAATGCTGGCTTCTTTAACTTCAGGCTTGGCCCTGGTGTACATTACCCTATCACAGAGATGGAGGATTTGTAATTTATTATTGAGCTAATGAATTACACTACTCATCAAGAGCTACAAATCCAGTGTCATTGTGATTATTCTAAAAATGTGAGACTAGGAGCAAAAACATTAAGCTATGAAACAGTTCTAATTCAATACTGTAGAAGGTAAATGTCTGTGACAGAAGTATATTAGAAATAGAGGTCCAAGTCCATCCTATCTCTCTTACCTCTCTTAACTCACTTGTAGATTTATTATCTGTGCTTTTTTCTCAGTCCTACAAATAGCAATTAGGTGACACAGTGGATAGAGTGCTGGGTCTGGAGTCAGACGGACTCACGTTTCTGAGTTCAAATCTGGTCTCAGAGATTTACTAGCAATGTGACACCTGGGTCACTTAATTCTGTTAACCTCAGTTTCCTCATCTGTAAAATGATCCAGAGAAGGAAATGGTAAACCACTCTACGATCTTTGCCAAGAAAATCCCAGATAGGACCAAGAAGAGTCAGACATGATTGAAATGGCTGAAAATTAACATTTTCTCAATACCAGAACTTTTCCCTCTTTGTGACTTACCCTTGCTTTTATTGTCAGCTGTTGAGATGAATGTAGATTGGTAAAGGAGCAAAAATCCTTTCCCATTACATTTTGAACTTCTCCTGAGTTCTATTCTCAAGACTTTCGGAGCTAAAAATAGCTTGATTACATGTGCTTGGCAAGAGGCTACGTGGTTTCATACATTCTGACATAAGATTAGGAAACTCAAATTCTCATAATAGTTGATTGGTTAAGCAATGATTCACCCTTATCATTCCTTTCCTTAAAATTGTTCAATGATTCTTTTCTATTACCCACCAACAAAGCCTATATTACTTGCTCTGCTATACAAGGATGTCTAGAATATTAAGCCATGCAACCTTTCAACACATATACTACTGAACTCATGCCACAGGTTGTATTCTTTGTTAACCCCTATACTCACCTCTCAATTTTCCCATTTATATACTTGCTCATGTTGCTCTCTATCCTTGGAAAGCTCTGTCTCCTTCTCTGCTTGGGCCATTCTTACTTTTTTTTTAATTGAGAATAACGATTTCTCCTATTTATATCCCAGCATCCAACAGTCAATAATCACTTTTTATCTTTTGAATCTCTCATAGTACTTTATAAATATTTCTTTTTATATTATTTTGTATTCAAGTCATTTAAATATAGGTCATTTCCCCATACTTGACTATAAGCTCTTTGAAGGCAGGGGACAAGTTTTAGCTGAATTTTGTAACCCCTTGAGCACTTAGTACAGTGGCCAGTCCATAATTAGTACTTAGTAAATGTTTATTGACTTTGCTTTTCACTTCAATAAGAAGCTGTAATTCAGGAGAACAGCACAAGAGGGCAATATGGTCCTATTTTCTTGCACATGCTCAGAACCCTTAAACTTTATAGATCACTAATCCACAAAGGACTTCTAGAATTCATCCTTCGAAGGAAGCATTAAACAACTTAAACACCTTTAATATTATCATAAATGGATGCCAAAAATGAATTAATCATTAACCACAATAATTATAGTCAGACCTCATATTACTCAATTCATTTAATATCAATTATAGCTCCCTCCTTCCCAAAGTGACCTTTTTTTTTTTTTTTGGGGGGGGGGGTTAGGAGAAGTGAGTGATATAAAAATAACCCATAACTTCAAAAAAGAATTTGTAGCAATATTAAGTTATTTTTCTCTAATTGCATTAAGTTGAATATATTTGTAGCTTATCAATATTTGTAGAGGAATTGAAACTATTTTGGAAATTTAGAACACAGCCACATTTCAAATTGTTTGGTAGTCTGAAGTTGTTGATGTGGTAGGTAGTGTAGTAAAGGGAAATAAACACTGGTCTAAAGAGTGAGAAGATATTGGTTTGAGACTCAAGCTTCGCCTTTTACTAATTGTATAACTTCCTTCAACCTCAATCTTCTCATCTGCAAAATGGCCATAATGATGATTGCTCCATTTATCCAATAGAGTGCACATGAGAACAGTGCTTAAGTGGAAACAGTTATTATAATCCCATAGCTGCTCAATTTGACTTGGAATTCAGAAGGCTGGTAATTGGCAAATAAAGAAGCCTGTCAGCTATTCTTCATTTCTTCTTGCCAGAACAAAACAGATCAAATCAACATAAACTTTTTGATTTTTGGAGCTGTGGGAAATTAGGACAGACAAATAACAGAAGCCAAGGAAATTCCCTCACTGTAGATATTGTAGATCAGACACCAATTTTTCCAAAAGAGTTTTGTACAGACCTGCCTACAGGAAGTAGATAAATGAATTTAGTCTTAGAAGTGAGGGAAGAGGTCTGTGGGGATCTCTTCTATGTTTATTCCACACTAAGCATTCATGAGAGAAAATATTTGAAAGAAACATGATTATTTTAATTAATACTGAGGGGGAATTAAGTGCCAGTAACAGGCACCAGATTGACAAAGTGTATACTCATTTATTCATTATAGATTATATTCTTCATACAAAGTCAGGGATTTTCCATGCCAAGACCTTGTCAAGGTTCACTTTCCATGCTCATGTTGTTTTGTTCTATGAACACTGACAAAATGTCAATTAGAGAGAAATAAAGTGAGATGGATATCTACTCATTTTAGCAAACCCAGGTGACCGACTACCAAGTTTAGGCCATTCTTTATTCAATCAAGTGCTTTATTCTACTGGTTATTCCTGGCTTCCAATTTACTAGAACCTTTAAAATTCAACCTAATATGCCATTATTCACTACTGCTGATTTTAAGAACTTTGAAATATGTAAGAATTTTGATCAGTGCAATAACCAACAATGATTCCAGAAGACCACTGAAGTAGTATGCTTATCGATAGAGAGGTAATGCAGAATGAAATGTATGTGACTTTATGGGTATGACCTATATGAAATTCCTTTTCTTCTTAAGGGAGATGGAAGGGAAAGAAATAATTTAGAACTCAAAATTTTAAAACATGAATGTTAAAAATATTTTACATGTAATTAATAAAAAATAAAATTATATATACAAAATAGTGAAATGTATATTTTTGGTCATGGTTCATATGGAAATTTATTTTACTTCATTATATAGATTTGTTATAAAGTGTATTTATCCTCTCTCCAGTGAAAATAAATTATTTTTAATTGAAAAAATAAAATCAACTAAATTCAACAAAAATATTTATAACTTCCTATAAGGCACTGTGCTTGGTCATGAGGATACAAAGACATTTAAGACATTAAGGCAAAGATTTTCCACAGGGTGACATATACTCAGATAAATAAACATAAGTTCATCTGAAAAGAGAAAAATAACAAGCAGGTGCTTAGGGATCAATAAGGAGGTTACACTTGGGCTTTGCTTTAAAGAAAGTTTAAGATGTGGAATCACAAGATCATAGATTTAGAATTGGAAAGGATCTCAGAAGCCATCTGGCCCAACCTTGTGATTTTACATATAAAAACTGAGGATCAGTGAGGTCAAGCGAATTGCCTTGAATTATAGGTAACTAGTTTCTGAAGTAAGATTTGAAATCCTGATCTTTGCCTCCAGAGTCAGTGCTCTTTTTACTTATACTATGGAGAAACATAGACCCAGAGGGCAGATTTTTCTGGTCTTCCATGATCCTTCCCACATCTTGGGGTTAAGAAAGATTCTATGTGTACTAGAGTACTATGCATAACATAGGCCCAGCAATTTTAATTTTAAAGCTCATCAGGCCTTTTCCACAGAATAGCCCATGCAAAGGCAGAGGCCAGAAGATAACAAGTAGTCAGTTTGGCTGAAATGTAGTCTGTGAAGAATAGTCCTGAAAGTGAAATTATGTGGGAAAATGAAAGGTTTTAAAGACAAAATCAACAGACCATGGCAAGACATTGAATATGGGAGTCAGGAGCAAGAGATAAGGAGGAGTTAAGGATGATTCCTTGTTTGTGAGTCTGAGGACCTGGGGGATGGTGTTGTCTCTCAAACAACAGGGAAGGGAAGGATAAAGGAGTTCTATTTGTGGCATACAGGACACTCAGTGTGAGATTTGTGAAAGGCAGTTGGAGATGTAAGACTGGAGGTGAGAAGAGAGGCTGGAGCAAGCTAAGTAGCTCTACAAGATATTCAGCATAGAGGTGGCAATTAAATCCCTGGGAGTTAATGAGGTCATAGTGAAGTAGTATAGAAGGAAAAGAGAAGAGGGTCCAAGACAGAATACTGACACCTCTGGGTAGAAAGTGTGATCTAGAGGAGGATTCAGCAAAAAAGATAGAGAAGTGGTAAGATAGGATGAAAACCGAGAGTGCTTTAGCAAATACTTAGAGAGAGAAAAATACCAAGGAGAGAATGTTCAACAGTGTCAAGGACTCCACAGAGGTCAAGGAGAAAGATAATTGGAAAAAAATGTCTTTGCATGTGGCAATCAAGAGATCATTTTTAAACATGGAGAGAGCAGTTCAGTACAATGAAGAAGTCAGAAGCCAGATTATAAAATAATCTTTACCTGAATGTTTGCTAAAAAAACAGAAAACAGACAGGGCAATAATTAGTGGGGATGGAAGCTTTTGTTTTTGGACAATTTTCCACAATTTTGAGCACAAAGGAAAGCTTGTAACAGTCACCTAGAAATTATTAAGTTCTTACTGTATGCCAAAGCACTCACTGCAGGCATAAGGAATATGTTGAACTTGATTTTCTCTAGCCTGCTGACTCAGGATGAATACTACATGCCAAGAAATTCAATTCAAAAGTATATGAAAATATAGTTATTTAATTCATTTCATTAATATCCCCGGGAAGTAACTTTAACCAAAACATTTTTAAAAACTTACTTTTAAAATTGAGTTTGCTATCCCTGGGATGGGACAAGAATGACATCAATAATAATTACTGGCATTGATGTAATATTTTGTGGTTTATAGAGCACTTTATACAACTTATGTAATTTGATCCTAAAATACTTGAAACAGTTGGGATAGAGGAGGAGAGACCAAGTGAGGAATAATATGAAATAAACTATGGATTCAGGCAGATCAAATTTCAAAGTGTACAGGAAAAAAAAAAGTTAAGTGGGTTTTTATTATAGGATAAAGTTCATCTTGTAGGGATGGTTGGATTTTTCTTTGTTTTGTTAGATGTATTAAGGGAAAGAGAAGGATGAAAGCAGGGATAAAACTGTTGCTTTAGGAAGATGGAACAATAATAATTGGCAACAAAAACATTAGAACTTCTATCTTCATTTTCTTTTATTTCTCTTTCAAGGGAAAAAACCCTGGAAGGATCTTGAATTTAGCATTGGAAGGACCGTCAGCAATGATCTAGTCTGATTCCCTCATTTTATAAATAAACTAAGTTCCAGAAAGAAAAGGCTACTTTAATAGGATCATACAATTAATAAGTCTCAGACCTGGGGTTGAAATTCAGGTCTTCTAACAGTAAATACAACATTCTTCCTGCCAAAACCTAACTTCATTATCCTTGATTTATTATGACATAAAAGCTAGGCTACCTAGCTGCCTTTGATGTATTGAAGTCCTCAACCTTAGCTAGACTACACTCTAGCTAATGGCAGTCACTAAGAGAGATCTTTGAGATGTTCAGGAAAGTGAGAAAGGGATCACAGAATTGGAAAAGATAAAATATAGTCTAGATTTTAAAAAAGAAAAATAATGGGACAACAAACAGGACAATTTATGTAACTTCCATTCCTGGTAAAATTTTAGAGCATATTCTCAAAATACAGGTCATTGAAAAGGAAATTTACCCGACTTTTAACAAAGCATTTGAAAGTCTCGAGCTATTCTTGTGCACAAAATGGAGAAATACTAGATTTAAGTACCATAGATTAGTCAGAACTTACTATAAGGAAGAATGCAAGTAGTAATCATTAATAGCTTGATGTTAACTTAGAATGTAGGAAACCTCAAGGGATTGCAAACTACATCACTGGAGACCATTTGACATAAAAAATGATTCAATCATAGCTCTGTGTTAGGAAGGAAAATATGATCCATACAAAATTATTCCAGAGAATATTTTAATGTTGCTGGTGAAAAGTAATAAAAATCTGGGTAGGTCCAGTAAGAATGGACAGGAGAGAATAGATGTGAACATATTATGGAAAGAAAAATGTTGTTGACAACAAATGTGGGGACCATAAGAGTAGGAGTAGTTAAAGGCTTAAGTAATTATTAATTCTAGTTGGAATGAATACTGATAGAACAAGCAGAGAAAGAGAGTCATGGACAAAAGTAGTTGAAGTTTCTCGTTTGGAAGAAATGGTAATGATTTCAGTTTTGAATAAATTAATTTAATGGGAGAAGAAAAAGGCAATAATAATATTCAGAATCTATTTTAGACTTTTTAAAAAATAATCTTCTAACCTGATTATTTCATCTAATAGATTGCTTTGTTGTTTAAATCCAGCAAGACTCCAGTGTATTCAGTGTAGTGGGAAAATCTTTAGAATGTGTTAGTGATCTCCAAAGTATTTTAGATTGGTACTTTGGACACACAGAAAAATCATCCTAAAGATTCCCTAACCATTTATTAAATATCTATCGGATTCAGAATGGCATATAGAAAGTCAGGTTAACATGTCTTTATTGAACATTTTCTATGGACTAAGCATTCAGATAAGTGCTGAGGAGACAAATACAAGATAATATTTTCTTTCAAGTAGCTTACATTCTAAGAAAGAAGACAAAACAACAAAAGGGAGATAAAAATGCAAAGAACTGGGGATTCCCAAGGGATCATTCTGGCAAAATCTAGAGAGGTAAAAGCAGACTCAGGAGAAGAAATAAAGAGGGTTGTCCTGCAACCTTCCTTAGAATGGAAGTTTCAGGTGGAATGCACTGTTAGAAGAACGGGGTTTACATAAATAGAAGGATTTTCCAGGGTGAGAAGTGAGAAAGGAGCTACAGCATGGTAGAGAAGTTATTTGGTTTCAGAATCAGGAATACTTTAATTCAAATTTGGGTAAATTACTTAACATCTTATTTCTCTAGATAACTCTTCATGACTATAAGCTGCAAAGAAAATGCCAGCTTGCTTTGGTAAAGCAAGTTTCTGCACGTTAGAATTCACTATAACAGTGAAATTACAGGTCCATTCCCTCTCCTGGTTTATAGCTTCAAGCCACTATATAAAGATATAGTTATGTCACTATGATTATTTAATTCTGCTTCTGATCTATTAAAATAGTACCTGAAAATGAATATGCTATACTATGCAATAGCTCTGGAATATAATACAAGAAGAATATAAAAGGACTGTTAATTTCTATAAAGGACAGGAAAAGGGCAGGGGGAGAGAGAGAAACTAATTTGGACCAACCAGTGAAGGCTCCTTGATGTTAAAAGTGTATAAGTTGTGTTTTCAAGGATATAAAAACTTGGATCTGGTGGGGAAAAGGAGAAAATTTAAATCTGATCAAGGACATGAAATGGGTAGAAAGTATTTAGGATGTACAAGATGCAGTGAATAATTTAGTTTGACTAAAGCATGAGATAAAGAGAGTGAGATAATATAAAAAAAATAGAAAGAGAGGTATCTTATTGTTGAGAGTCTTGAATTTTAGATGAAGGAGGGTACACTTTCTTTGTAAGAAAACTTTTTTTTTGTCTTTCATTCTCAAAGAGGACTAATGACACCAGGAAAGTGATTTTTTGATGTGCATGTAGATTGGAGGACTTTTTGGCCAAAATAGAAACAATTTATTTATTATTTATCCTCACTCTGAGCCATGAAAACCCAAACAATGACCAAGTAAGACTTGGGCTGCAATCAATTAAGTTGTGAATTCATCCTTTGGTCAACCATGTTCTCAACACAAATGTCTAATTATCATTTTATTTTTAATCTACATTTTCCTTGAACTCTTACATTCTTGTGGGACTGTAGCCCAGAATTATTTTGGAGAAGTACTTTATACTAACTGTTCTTAGTAGACTGCCTTAGCAAATACCCTCCCTAAGAGTTTTTTAAAATATAAGTTGATATAATATTGCAGAGGTTAACTCCAAAAGATTTGGTAACTGGATGTGGAGGGGTAAGGGAGTTAGAAGAGTCAAAAAGAAAATGAGGAATCTTAGGATGTTAGATTCTGAATCAACTTATTCTAATATGAAACATTAGAGTTGATAATTTTCTTAGAGCTTATTTAGGGCAATGCTATTAGATAAAGATGTTGAAGATCAAGTATACACACACACACACACACACATACACACCATTATATATAACCATACATATCTATCCTTGTTTTTCTTCTCTAAAAATTATCTAAGTACATTTAGAAGAGACAGAATCACTGAAAGATCACTTCAGTTCTCTATTCATAAAAATCATTGAGATTATGAGAGCAAACAGCTGGCCAATTTAGCAATAAACAAGTGTCAGTTTCACAATTCAGTTAAACTACTATCTTTTTCTATCTTTGACCTAAGAAAAAGTAAAACTGTTTGAAATGGGACTGAGGAAGGTAGAAAAAGAAGACAACTCTCTAAACATATTGTGACCATTTCACACATTATCTTTTATACATGTTCATACACTCATATTTCTTTCCTTTTCTTATGTGTTTTGTCTCAACTTTGGTCTCTGGGGAGAGGGGAGAGATTTGAGCAAATTAAAAGAGAATAGAAAAAAGAAAAGTGGAATAAAGGATAATATCAGAAGACAATGAAGGGAACAGGAAGAGGAAAGAGTCAATAAAGGACATGAATAGATATCAGGGAGAATAAAAGAACTATTCTAGAGGCTCTCTCCTAATTTCTTCAAAGTTAGGGAATGATATTCATGTCAACACAAGAATAACTAGAACTCAATTCCCTTTACTACTCCCAAGTTCAGATGCCATTTAATTTAACTTTTAATCTAGTTGTGTTGTTGTCATAAAAATACAGTTCTTTTTCTCCTTCCTCTTCCATTTTCCTCCTTCCTTTCCTTCTCTCCCCATCTCTTTCCCACTGCTTTAATATGAAATAATTAAGATGATCATCCTGCCCCAAACATGTTTCTCTAGGAAAATCTTCTAAGTCATAATAAATTTCCTTAAGAAGATTTTAAAAATTGTCTTCATTAATCTTAAACAAAATCCTATTATAATCCGATCCAATGAGTTTTGCTTATTCTATTGAATGCTATTTATGTGTTTATAAAACTTTTTAGAATATATCAGTAATAAATGAGTCAGATACTACTTGAAGAATTTTGTCTTGGTATTTCCCTTCTTTCTACAGGACATTCCCCTTCTTGATAATCACCAGCTATTTTTTTCATTATAGAACTTTTATATGTCATATAATAACATTTAAGTAGACCTTCTAATTCAGATATATTTTTTAATCAAATTATACAGAAGCTTTTCTAGTTTCATTTAATCTCAAAAGGAGGAATTGCTCATGATTTTCAAAATATGAAGCTTTGAAGATCTGACTGGTCTCCAACTTTTTTATTGAAGATTTCTTGAATTTTTTGCTTATTTTAATAAGGCATTTAAATAAGTCAGGAAATCATTTTGCTATATGGAAATATTTTACTCATAAAGAAAAAATAGAAAATGAATTAATGGTAATTCTAAGGTGGCTATAATATTGAACTCATTTTTAATACCAAAAGTTAATAAAACATGAAGAAATGATATCAAGATAATTAAGCAGGAATAAAAGTCATGCAAAAATAACCACCAGTGACAAAAGCCAAGAGGGATATTATATTGTGGGCCACTTGATCATAAACAAATAAACTAATCATACTAGCTTACAGCATAAGTTATCAAGGGAAGTGGATATTTTGTTGTTATTGCGGTTACCAATCTGTATTTATTTGAGGAGGGAAAGGAAAAATGGGTCCCATATTGAATGGACTTAAAAATCAACTATCCTAAGAATTATCCATCTGGCAAGATTGATATCAACATTTAGTAGGCCTTTGGAAAAAAATAGATAGGTATAAAAATCTGTAAACATCTGGAGGACAATAAAAGCATAAGCAATAAAAATTGATTTAGAGAAAAACATATCAAATTAAAACATCTCTGGATAAAGTGAGAGCCTGGGATGTTAAATATCTGGATTTTAATAGAGTATTTTATAAATGATTGCATTAAATTGCCTTGAACTGCAATACAATCACCTTTGGAAAACTCATTCAAAAATGTAAACAAAGGATAATGACAAATGGAAATATCAATTGAAGAAAGAGATACAGGAATGGGCCATGTATTATTTAGGAGCTGTCAAGGTAAGAGAGTAGAAAAAGAGTAGATGTGAGCTCTGCAGGTAGGGATTAGAGGTGCATCAATCAGCCTAATCTTAGTTTAGTTTTTATAGAAAAGGATCCACTTATTAAGGTGAAAAAAAGTTGGTATAGACCAGATATTAGAAGAAGCCAGTTAGAATTCCCTAAATTAATCAATAGACATTTATTAAGTGCCTACAGTTGCTTCTGTCTTTTGTTCTCAAAGATGACTAAAATAACATCACTGTGTCAGAGTCAAATAATAGTGTATCTGACTATGGCTGATCAGACCAATAAGAGTTTGAAATGCTTGCCACAGGTCAGATACAATAGTCTCTATGAACTTTAGAGGTGACTTCCCTAATTTTGCACATATCATGTTTTTTGGGCTAATTCAATTCTGCTTTGTTCATAGAGCACAACCCCTTCTTTGATGAGGGCACGCTGTACTGGGAGGTCCTGTTCCAGTGTCCCATGTCATACAATCATTCCAATGTTCTTAAGAAAAACCTTGAGGGTGTCCTTGTATCTTCTGACCACCTTGTGGGCATTTGTCCTATATAAACTCTCCACAAAATAATCTTTTTGGCAATGTTTGGCCTTAGACCAATGTGGCCAGTCCAACAGAGTTATGCTCTCCACAGTAAAGTTGCAATGCTTGGCAGTTTAGCTTGAGAAGTATTAGGGATCCTATTCTGCTAGATTATGTTTATCAGAGGCAGCTAAATGGCTCATTGGTTACTAGGTCTGAGTCAGAAAGACTTGAGTTCAAATCAAACCTGAGACACTTACTGTCTGTGACACTGGGCAAATCATTTAACCTCTTTTGCCTTAAGCCCCAGGAGAAGGAAGTGACAAACCACACTAGTATCTTTGCCAAAATTATGTTCATAGATAGCATGGTCCATGAGTTGGCCTTGATTCAAAAACAACAAAAACTATGTTTACCAGACACCATACTAAGAAATAGGAATAGAAAGCTAGAAGTTAAATAGTCTCTATTTATCAAGAAACATATTCTATGAGGGAGACATATATATATATATATTTATAAGTAAATACCAAAATTGATATACAGAATAAATACATAATTGGTAGTAGAATTTTTATTTATTTATTTAAATTTATTTAAATGAAAATTTATTTATTTATCTATTATATTAATAAAGCACATGGTATCCCTATAGTTGATAAAAAGACAATAGAAAATCTTTTTGCCATTATAGGTGCTGAATACTACTAAAGGAAAGAATCAATTATTTTTGGTTCATCCCTGGGCATGTGAATACTCTGGCATACTGATCCATGCTCTATACATAATTATGTCTTTCTTCCTTATAAGGAAGAGTAGTACATCTAAATCATTCCACAATTTAATATCCCTCCAAGAAAAATTTAGAGTTTCTCTCATATCATCTTTTAAAGTAGAAATACTGATTGTGACCAATTTGCTTTGGAAAAAATCTCTGTCCTTTTCCTGAATGCTATCCACTAGCCTTTTCCTCTCAGTTTTGCTTTTGAATCTTGAGATTTTGTTTCCATGTTTCAGCTGCCTTCTCACCCTGAAACTTCCGTCATTATCTGGAGCCTTCTTGCCCTGGAATTGCTTTGACCATCTCTGGTCATTTGTGAATTCCTCCTAGTGCCCTCACTTTGAGGATAGGTTCAGATTGGCCTGTTTAATTTTCTTCCTGGATCTGCTTCTAACTCTCAAGTCCCTGCATGTGTAGCTACCCATCTGTCTTTTCTTCCCTCAATGGAATGTAAGCTCCTTGAAGACAGGGTCTACTTTCAGCATTTAACATAGTCCTTCACACATAGAAAACACTTCATAAATTCTTGTTGCTTTGCCTTTCCAGAGGGAATAATTCCTTTTTGAGTCTTTAAGATTGTATCCCAAAATGGGTAAACAAGTGGTATATGAATGTGATGGAATAATACTATGCTATAAGAAATGATGAGCAGGATGTTCTATGGAAAGACTTAGATGAATTGATAAAAACTAGAAAAGAGTAGAACCAAGAGAACGTTGTACATAGTAATGGCAATATTGTAAGATGATCAACAGTGCATGACTTATCTACTCTCAGCCAACACAATGATCCAAGATAACTATGAAGGACTTATAAAAGATGTTATCTATCTCGAGAGAAGAAACTGATTGAATTCAAATTCTGAATACAATTTGAAGTATATTTTTTGTTCTTACTTTTTTTTTTTGGTTTTGGTTTTGGTTTGTAGTTTCTTTTACAATATGATTAACATGGAAATGTTTTATATAATTATACATGTGTAATCTATAGAAATTTCTTTGCCTTTGTCAATGAGGGAACTTGGGAGGGAAAAAGAGAATTTAAATATTAACACTTTAAAAGCAAGTGTTGAAAATTGGTTTTTACATGTAATTGGGGGGAATAAAATGCTAAATAAATAATCGAACATGGTAATACTTTGTCAATTGCATAGTCATTCAAATACTTTCATACATAAAAATGCAATATTGATTATTACTGTCCTTAACAATAATAACTGGGGACAGCTAGATGGCGCAGTAGATAGAGCACCAGCCCTGAATCCAGGAGGACATGAGTTCAAATCTGGTCTCAGACACTTAACACTTCCTAGCTGTGTGACCCTGGGCAAGTCACCTAACCCCAGCCTCAGGGGGGGGGGGAAACCAAAACAATAATAACTGGAAGTTACATAAAACTTTGATATTTCCTGAGCACTTTTACACATTTTATTTCATTCAATCCTTGCAACCAACCTTGGATTGGTACTATGAACATTATTTCCTATTTTATATGTGAAAACTGAGGCTTATGATGGTTAAATGACTTGCTCATAATCAGATAATTAGTAAATTTAAATATAAGCATAATATTTAAACCCAGGTCTTACTGACTCCAAGACATGAACATTATTTATTTCTTTCGTGAGGAATTGTGGACTGAGGTTACATTCAAGAGAATTATCATTAGTCAATAATTATAGCAATAGAGATTACTCTCAATGATCTTATGAGAAAGTAGTAAAATTATAAAGTAGGTCACCCTTGTCTTTGGTACTTTTCTATATCCCATTGTTGAATTCGCATTGAAGACCTATGATGTGATTCAGGTATGCTAATTAAAAATAAAAGAACAGCCTAGTATTTGAGCCAGAAATCATTTTAAAAAAATAAAAACTGGATGGCCTATTTGCTTTGAATGATTTTTGGCTATTTGTCAATTGAAATTTCTCCTGAAAGGATGAAGCCTTCATAATCTCAAAAAATCCATCTTCCCAAGTCTCAAACTCTTTAAGATCATCCAGTGATCGTCCTACCTTTTATTCAAAGACCTCTTTGAATGAGCTTTTACCACTCTTTATCTTAGCAGTTTAGTCATAAACATGTAGGTGCAAAAGGATCTTCCAAGGTTATATAGTACAATTCCAAAATCAGTCAAGTATTTATTAAGTACTTACTATATTATTCACAAGAAGTCATTATCTACCATCTGCTTTAAAAGCTCCAATGTCAAAAGAACATAGTGCCTGTTGAGTCAGCTTATTATATTTTTTGAAAGCTCTCATTATTTGGAATTTCTTTCTGAATATTGAACCAAAATATGCCAACCTGTATGTAGTCTTTTTTTTTTCCTTTTGATCCCAGTTCTGCCTTTGAAGACCAAGTAGAATAAAACTAATTCTACATAGAAGTCTTTTGGAAGTTTTATGAACTCTTTTTATTTATTTATTTATTTAGAATTTATTTTTTTCCCCACAGTATATATGCATGAGTAATTTTTTTTATAATATTATCCCTTGTATTCATTTTTCCAAATTATCCCCCCTCCCACTACTCCCTCCCCTAGATGACAGGCAATCCCATACATTTTACATATGTTACAATATAACTTAGATATAATATATGTGTGTAAATACCATTTTCTTGTTGCACATTAAGTATTAGATTCCGAAGGTATAAGTAACCTGGGTAGATAGACAGTAGTGCTAATATTTTACATTCAATTCCCAGTGTTCCTTCTCTGGGTATGATTATTTCTGTCCATCATTGATCAACTGGAAGTGAGTTGGATCTTCTTTATGTTGAAGATATCCACTTCCATCAGAATACATCTTCATACAGCATTGAAGTGTACAGCGATCTTCTGGTTCTGTTCATTTTACTCAGCATCAGTTGATGTAAGTCTCTCCAAGCCTCTCTGTATTCCTCCTGCTGGTCATTTCTTACAGAGCAATAATATTCCATAACCTTCATATACCATAATTTACCCAACCATTCTCCAATTGATGGACATCAATTCATCTTCCAATTTCTAGCTACAACAAAAAGAGCTGCCACAAACATTTTGGCACATACAGGTCCCTTTCCGCTCTTTAGTATTTCTTTGGGATATAATTCCAATAGCAGCAATGCTGGGTCAAAGGGTATGCACAGTTTGATAACTTTTTGGGCATAGTTCCAAATTGCTCTCCAGAATGGCTGGATTCTTTCACAACTCCACCAGCAATGTATTAGTGTCCCAGTTTCCCCACATCCCCTCCAACATTCATCATTATTTGTTCCTGTCATCTTAGCCAATCTGACAGGTGTGTAGTGATATCTCAGAGTTGTCTTAATTTGCATTTCTCTGATCAGTAGTGATTTGGAACACTCTTTCATATGAGTGGATATAGTTTTAATTTCATCATCTGAGAATTGTCTGTTCATATCCTTTGACCATTTATCAATTCGAGAATGGTTTGGTTTCTTATAAATTAGGATCAGTTCTCTATATATTTTGGAAATGAGACCTTTGTCAGAACCTTTACTTTTAAAAATATTTTCCCAATTTGTTACTTCCCTTCTAATCTTGTTTGCATTAGTATTGTTTGTACAGAAACTTTTTAGTTTGATGTAATCAAAATCTTCTATTTTGTGATCAATAATGATCTCTAGTTCTCCTCTGGTCATAAATTCCTTCCTCCTCCACAGGTCTGAGAGGTAGACTCTTTTCTGTTTCTCTATTTATTATCTCATTCTTTATGCCTAGGTCATGGTGGATCCATATCTAATTTCTGCCATACTAATTTCCAGTTTTCCTAACAGTTTTTTTCCAAATAATGAATGTTTGTCCCTAATGTTGGTATCTTTGGGTTTGTCAAAGATTAGATTGCTATAGATATACCCTTTTTTGTGCTTTGTATCTAATCTGTTCCACTGATCTACCGGTCTATTTCTTAGCCAATACCAAATGGTTTTGGTGTCTGCTGCTATATAATATAGCTTTAGATCAGGTACACTTAGACCACCTTCCTCTGACTTTTTTTTTCATTAGTTCCCTTGCAATTCTCAACCTTTTATTCTTCCATATGAATTTTGTTATTTTTTCTAGGTCATTAAAATAGTTTCTTGGGAGTCTGATTGGTATAGCACTAAATCAATAGATTAGTTTGGGGAGTTTTATGAACTTTTTTTTTTTTTTTTTTTTTAAATTTATTTTTATTTTATTTTATAATTATAACATTTTTTGACAATACATATGCATGGGTAATTTTTTTATAACATTATCCCTTGCACTTACTTCTATTCAGATTTTTTCCCTTCCTCCCCCAAACCCCTCCCCCAGATGGCAAGCAGTCTTATATATGTTAAATATATTACAGTATAATTTAGATACAATATATGTGTGTAGAACCGAATTTTTTGTTGCACAGGAAGAATTGGATTCAGAAGGTAAAAATAACAGTTTACATTCATTTCCCATTGTTCCTTTTCTGGATGTAGCTGGTTCTTTCCATCATTAATCAATTGGAATTGGATTAGCTCTTCTCTATGTTGAAGAAATCCACTTCCATCAGCATACATCCTCGTACAGTATCATTGTTGAAGTGTATAATGATCTTCTGGTTCTGCTCGTTTCACTCAGCATCAGTTGATGTAAGTCTCTCCAAGCCTCTCTATATTTCTCCTGTTGGTCATTTCTTATAGAACAATAATATTCCATAACATTCATATACCATAGTTTACCCAACCATTCTCCAATTGATGGACATCCATTCATCTTCCAGCTTCTAGCCACTATGAAAAGGGCTGCCACAAACATTTTGGCACATACAGGACCCTTTCCCTTCTCTAGTAGTTCCTTGGGGTATAAGCCCAGTAGTAGTATGGCTGGGTCAAAGGGTATGCACATTTTGATAACTTTTTGGGCATAATTCCAGATTGCTCTCCAGAATGGTTGGATTCTTTCACAACTCCACCAACAATGCATCAGTGTCCCAGTTTTCCCACAGCCCCTCCAACATTCATCGTTATTTGTTCCTGTCATCTTAGCCAATCTGACAGGTGTGTAATGATACCTCAGAGTTGTCTTAATTTGCATTTCTCTGATCAATAGTGATTTGGAACACTCTTTCATATGAGTGGAAATAGTTTTAATTTCATCATCTGAAAATTGTCTGTTCATATCCTTTGACCATTTATCAATTGGAGAATGGCTTGATTTCTTATAGATTAAAGTCAATTCTCTGTATATTTTGGAGATGAGGCCTTTATCAGAACCTTTAACTGTAAAAATTTTTTCCCAATTTGTTACTTCCCTTCTAATCTTGTTTGCATTAGTTTTGTTTGTGCAGAAACTTTTTAATTTGGTGTAATCAAAATGTTCTATTTTGTGATCAATAATGGTCTCTAGTTCTCCCTTGGACACAAACTCCTTCCTCCTCCACAAGTCTGAGAGGTGAACCATCCCATGTTCCTCCAATTTATTTATGATTTCATTCTTTATGCCTAAATCTTGGACACATTTTGATCTAATCTTAGTATGTGGTGTTAAATGTGGGTCCATGCCTAGTTTCTGCCATACTAATTTCCAGTTTTCCCAGCAGTTTTTGTCAAATAATGAATTTTTATCCCAAAATTTGGGATCTTTGGGTTTGTCAAAGATTAGATTGCTATTTTTATTCACTATCTTGTCCTGTGAACCTAACCTATGCCACTGATCAACTAGTCTATTTCTTAGCCAATACCAAATGGTTTTGGTGACTGTTGCTTTATAATATAGCTTTAAATCAGGTATACTTAGACCACCTTCCTCTGACTTTTTTTTCATTAGTTCCCTTGCAATTCTCGACCTTTTATTCTTCCATATGAATTTTGTTGTTATTTTTTCTAGGTCATTAAAATAGTTTCTTGGGAGTCTGATTGGTATAGCACTAAATAAATAGATTAGTTTGGGGAGTATTGTCATCTTTATTATATTCGCTCGGCCTATCCAAGAACATTGAATGTCTTTCCAATTATTTAAATCTGACTTTATTTTTGTGGCAAGTGTTTTGTAATTTTGCTCATATAATTCCTGACTCTCCTTTGGTAGATATATTCCCAAATATTTGATACTATCGACTGTTATTTTGAATGGAATTTCTCTTTGTATCTCTTGCTGTTGGATTGTGTTGGTAATGTATAAAAATCCTGAGGATTTATGTGGATTTATTTTGTATCCTGCGACTTTGCTAAAATTCTGAATTATTTCTAATAGCTTTTTAGCAGAGTCTTTGGGGTTCTCTAAGTATACCATCATGTCATCTGCGAAAAGTGACAATTTGATTTCTTCATTTCCTACTCTAATTCCTTGGATCTCTTTCTCGGCTCTTATTGCCAAGGCTAGAGTTTCTAGTACTATATTGAATAGTAATGGTGATAGTGGGCAACCTTGTTTCACTCCTGATCTAACAGGGAAAGGTTCTAGTTTATCACCATTACATATGATGTTTACTGAAGGTTTTAAATATATGCTTCTTATTATTTTAAGGAATAGTCCATTTATTCCTATACTCTCAAGCGTTTTTAGTAGGAATGGATGTTGGATTTTATCAAATGCCTTTTCTGCATCTATTGAGATGATCATATGGTTTTTATTAATTTGATTATTAATATGGTCAATTATACTAATAGTTTTCCTAATATTAAACCAGCCCTGCATTCCTGGTATAAATCCCACTTGGTCATAGTGTATTATTCTGGGGATGATTTTCTGAAGTCTATTTGCTAATATCTTATTTAAGATTTTAGCATCAATATTCATTAAGGAAATTGGTCTATAGTTTTCTTTCTCAGTTTTCGATCTACCTGGTTTAAGTATCAGTACCATGTCTGTGTCATAGAAGGAATTTGGTAGGACTCCTTCAATCCCTATTTTTTCAAATAGTTTACATAGCATTGGAGTTAGTTGTTCTTTAAATGTTTGGTAGAATTCACCTGTAAATCCATCTGGTCCTGGGGACTTTTTCTTAGGAAGTTGGTTAATAGCTTGGTCTATTTCTTTTTCTGAGATGGGACTATTTAGACTACTTACTTCTTCCTCTGTTAATCTGGGCAAGCTATATTTTTGAAGGTATTCTTCCATTTCATTTAAGTTATCAAATTTATCGGCATAAAGTTGAGCAAAGTAGCTCCTAACTATTGTTCTAATTTCCTCTTCATTAGTGGTGAGTTCACCCTTTTCATTTTCAAGACTATCAATTTGCTTTTTCTCTTTCCTTTTTTTAATCAGGTTTACTAAGGGTTTGTCTATTTTGTTGGTTTTTTCATAAAACCAACTCTTAGTTTTATTAATTAATTCAATAGTTTTTTTTACTTTCAATTTTATTAATCTCACCTTTTATTTTTTGAATTTCAAGTTTTGTGTTTGTCTGGGGGTTTTTAATTTGTTCCTTTTCTAGCAATTTTAGTTGTAAACCCAATTCGTTGGCCCTCTCTTTCTCTATTTTATGCAAGTAGGCCTGTAGAGATATAAAACTTCCCCTAATTACTGCTTTGGCTGTATCCCACACATTTTGGTATGATGTCTCATTATTGTCATTTTCTTGGGTGAAGTTATTAATTATGTCTATGATTTGCTGTTTTACCCAATCATTCTTTAGTATAAGATTATTTAGTTTCCAATTATTTTTTGGTCTGTTTTCCCCTGGCTTTTTATTAAATGTTATTTTGATTGCATTATGGTCTGAAAAGGATGCATTTACTATTTCTGCCTTACTGCATTTGATTTTGAGGTTTTTATGCCCTAGTATATGATCAATTTTTGTATAGGTTCCATGAACTGCTGAGAAGAAAGTATATTCCTTTCTGTCTCCATTTAGCTTTCGCCAAAGATCTATCATATCAAACTTTTCTAGTATTCTATTTACCTCTTTGACTTCTTTCTTATTTATTTTGTGGTTTGATTTATCTAATTCTGAGAGTGCAAGGTTGAGATCTCCCGCTATTATAGTTTTGCTATCTATTTCCTCTTGCAGCTCTCTTAATTTCTCTTTTAAGAATTTAGATGCTGCACCACTTGGTGCATACATGTTTAATATTGATACGGCTTCACTATTGATGCTTCCCTTTAGCAGGATATAATGCCCTTCCTTATCTCTTTTAATTAGATCAATTTTTGTTTTTGCTTGATCTGAGATGAGGATGGCTACTCCTGCTTTTTTGGTTTTGCCTGAAGCATAATAGATTCTGCTCCACCCTTTTACTTTTAGTTTGAATGTCTCATCCTGTTTCAGGTGTGTTTCCTGTAAACAACATATAGTAGGATTCTGACTTTTAATCCAGTCTGCTAACTGCTTCCTCTTTATGAGGCAGTTTGCCCCATTCACATTTATGGTTAGAAGGACTAATTCTATATTGCTTGCCATCCTATTAACCCCTGCTTATGCTTTTCCCCTTTCCTTCCCTTTTACCCTCCTATCCAGTATTAAACTGGTAAACACCACTTGCTTTTCACAGCCCTCCCTTTTTAGGATCCCTCCCCCACCTTAAAGATCCTCCCCTTATTTTATCCCTTTTCCTCGAAATTACTGTATTCCCTTCCCCTTAGCTTACTCCTTCCCTTTCACTTTTCAATGAAGTGGAAGAAGTTTCACCATAAATCGAATATGTCTATTGATACACGCTATGTTCATCTCCCTCCTTTCTTTCTCTCAGATATAATAGGTTACCTTTGCCTCTTCATGAGATGTAGTACCACCACTTTATACTTTTTTATGATATAATCTCCTTTCCACCTCTAGTTTCTAAGACAAATTGTACATATGTTCTTTACATATTTTTTTGACAGAAGTATAGTTCTCAAGATTTCTTTTTACCTTTTTTAGAAGTCTCTTGAGTTCTGTATTTGAAGATCAAACCTTTTATGTAGGTCTGGCTTTTTCATCAAAAATAGATGGAATTCATTTATTTCGTTAAATGTCCATCTTCTTCCCTGGAAAATGATGCTCATTCTTGCTGGGTAAGTCACTCTTGGCTGCATACCAAGTTCCTTAGCCTTTCGGAATATCATGTTCCAGGCCCTGCGTTCTTTTAATGTGGACGCTGCTAGATCCTGTGTTATCCTTATTGTGGATCCTCCATATCTGAATTGTTTTTTTCTAGCAGCTTCCAATATCTTTTCCTTTGTCTGATGGTTCTTGAACTTGGCCACTATATTTCTTGGCGTTTTGATTTTAGGGTCCCTTTCAGTAGGTGATCGATGAATTTTCTCAATGTCTATTTTACCCTCTGTTTCCAAAACGTCTGGGCAGTTCTCTTTGATAATTTCCTCGAAAATGGTGTCCAAGCTCTTTTTTTCCTCCCATTTTTCAGGGAGTCCGATTATTCTCAAATTGTCTCTCCTGGATCTGTTTTCCAGGTTTGTTGTCTTTCTGGTAAGGTACTTGACAGTCTTTTCAATTGTCTCATTTCTCTGGTTTTGCTTGACTCCCTCTTGGTTTCTCCTTGAGTCATTCATTTCTACTTGTTCTAGTCTAATTTTCAATGATGTATTTTCTTCACTCACTTTTTTTATATCTCTTTGTAATTGTCCAATTGAGTTTTTATCTTCTATGGAATTTTTTTCCATTGTATTTTTTAGAGAGCTGATTTCTTTTTCCAGCTCTCTAATCCTGTTTTCCTTGGAGTTGTTTACCTTTTCCAGCTCACTAATCTTGTTTCTCAATGATTTGATTTCTTTATCCATTCTGTCTTTGAATGCATGGGATGACTTCTCCAGGCTCTCTTGCCAAGCTTCCCTTTCCTTTTCCCATTTCTCTTCCAGCTCTCTTGTGAGAGCCTTTTTGATTTCCTCTATGAGGTTCTTTTGTATTGAGGAGCAGCTTATATCCCTCCCAGGGGATACATCTGGGGACATTCTGTTCCTAGTCTCTTCAGCATTTGAAGTCTGCTCCCTCTCCACACAGAAGCTGTCAATGGTTAGAGCCCTTTTGAATTTTTTGTTCATTTTGTCAGAGTAGGAATCAAAGAAAACAAACTGACAAGAGAAACAATTGGTCTGTTTTGCAGGGGATAGGGCTGGATGGTATTAATGGGCTTCCTCTACAGACTGGGGGTAGGGCAGCAGAGAGCCACTAACAGAACAGCAATGACTGTACTGAGTCTGCGCTCTGAGGCTCCGAGAACGCACCGAGTCAGTCCAGGTGGGGGTTGGGGGTGGCCGGGCTCTGAGAGACGCTGGCTTTCTGGGGTTTTAATCTTCACCTCCAGTGTTTACACCCTCTCCACCGCTCCTGGCTTGCTGCCAAGACGGATCATCCACACTGGGGCAAAAGCCCTTTCACAAAAACGACAGAGATCACACCCCTCCCCCTCCGGTCTGAGCTGTGTGAGCTGCCTGTCTTGCTCTGGCTGTCTGCCCTCAGTCTGCGCCCAGTCTGATTGACCCTCCCCCGAACAAACACAGACCTTTTCTGGCGACTTTCAAGGATGTCTTCTCTTGGTGATAATTTGTGGATTTCTTTCTGGGTCAAGCATTAAGTCAGAGGCTTGTCATGAAGTAAGTTCTGAGAGAAAACGAGGAGCTCAAGCAGCTGTCTGCCTCCACGCCGCCATCTTGGCCGGAAGTCCAAGTTTTATGAACTCTTAAGAGAGTTGAACAGAATAGTTGCCACCTCCCTTTTTAGGGATACTGTAATGAAGCCTAATATGGCATGAGCTTTATGTCAGCTATATACATTGTTGCCTAATATAGAATTGTTAGTTTTTATTCTAAAACCATAATCTATTCACAAGACTGAAAATAAAATTTAGTTTAAAGTTTCTTGTCTAAGTGTCATATATCTTATAATTAGAGTTAATCATACTGCAAATGCTGAGGATCACCAGAACCATGGAGTATATAGTCCAAAGACACTGGGAATTCATGAAAAATAAAAAAAAAATCATTGGAGAAAAATGGGCCTATTACAAGCTATGGATTCCCTGTTTTTATCTGTCTGTCTGTAGAAGAAACAAGACCTAGAAGGAAGAACACTAGATTTGGCTTCAAGAAGATTGGATTCGATTCTTACTTGAAACATTTGCTAACTCTGGGATCTTTGGCAAGTTATATCTCAAAGCTAAGCCTAAATTACTTCATATGTGAAATGGAGATAATAATAGCATTGACCTCAGTATCTGAAAATGTAATAATATGGACTATAAAGTATCTTGTATATCTTGTTCTATATATCAGCTGTTTTTATTATTATGGTCCATATGTTGGTTCAGTCATGTTTATTCTTAATATTATATTTTTTACATTATTTTATTCCAATGGACTATAAGTTTCACGAAGGGAGGAATTGTTTTTGTTTTTTTTGTTGTTTTTTTTCTGCTTTTGTTATCCTCAGTATTTGATACTTTGCCTGGCCCATAGTACATACTTAAAAATGCTTGTTGACAAAATTTAAACAGAATTGAGTTGAATTATTAAAATATTGAATTATTAAAATATTTTAAAGAAACAAGGAATTCTGTAATTGTCCCTGAGGATGAAAGGATGATTTTTAAAAATGTGTATGTGGGGGAAGTAGGAAGATAATGGCATATGTGTAGTTGGAATAATTGTCAACTATGGGTTTGTTCAATATGAAAATTGCTTATAAGCTACAAAAACTTAAGGAGAGTAAATTCAAAAATGTGATCTATGGTTGAATCCCCAAAACACTGTCCCAATTCTTTGGTTTTGCTAGAATTCTGTTGTATTGATTATTTCTCAAAATAAATGGGTTACCAGCTGGGAAATGAACAATCTTTCTACTGCAAGGAAATTTTGTTGTCAGCAATTATTGTAGTGAGGTTTGACATTTGAAGTAAAGTAACAATAGATATAAATAAGGAAGGGCAAACAATGAGATATGGAAACTGAAGTGAACATTTGGACACATAGCAAGTAAGATAAAAGCCAGTTTTGTGAAATCTACCAGTTACCATAATCCAATAAGTCATTAATCCTGTTTCTTAGAACACTTGAAATTAAAAAGTCATGGAAAACAATTCTCTCCTAGAAAGGACCAGTTTAAAGAGTCTTCCTCCATCCCTGTCTCTCCCTCCCTTCCTCCCTCCCTTCCTTCTTCCTTCCCTTTCTCTTTCCCTTTCCCTTTCCCTTTCCCTTTCCCTTTCCCTTTCCCTTTCCCTTTCCCTTTCTCTTTTCCTTTCCCTTTCCTCCCTCCCTCCCTCCCTCCCTCCCTCCCTCCCTCCCTCCCTTCCTTCCTTCCTTCCTTCCTTCCTTCCTTCCTTCCTTCCTTCCTTCCTTCCTTCCTTCCTTCCTTCCTTCCTTCCTTCCTTCCTTCCTTCCTTCTACCCCACAGCATTGCATTCTTAATATTATATAATTCATTTTACTAGAATAACCCAAAATAATGGAAATAGTACTTTTTAAAATAAAAACTTTCACTGTCACAGACTTCTTTGGATTATTTTAATGCATGGATGAAAAATCTGAGATTCCCTAAGGGAAAAATGATTTGCTCAAAGTCAAATAATTATTATAATTGCTGTCTGAGATTCCCAAGTCATCAAAAAGCCTAGCCTCATACTTTTCCCACTGAACCAAACTCTTCTACTACACTCCCACAGTATCACTCCCCCTTGGAAGTACTGGTAATGTTACCTTGAAGTGGTGTTACCTATTTTGGGGACATAGACATATATTATCTGAATAGGTCCTATAAAAAGCAAACCACTTTCCTTGAAGAAGCTCTTCTGTAAATTAGAATATAAAATCTGTAATGACTTCAGCTTTGTCAGCGAAAAATCCCCAAAACAAATCCCTGTATTTGGGGTAGATAGAAAATACTCATGCCAGTCTCATAAATTTCATGAGCAATTGTCTTCTGTTTTCAATCAGCCTTTTTGAATAAGTCAGTAGTTGACTAATTTTAAATGAATAATTCTAAAAAGAAGCTCATTTTCAATATGAAACTTTTTTTGCTTATGATAATAGTGAGATTATAACATGATTAATGGATGTTTTAGTAAATGTTCAATACAAGGACACTCACACATTTCCATTCTCATCTTTTACATATAAGACATAATGATTCCTGGTCTGATTACCTTAAAAGGCATGAGTAATGATAACGAACTAACTGGGTTCCTGCCCATGAAATATTAGTATTAGTGCTTATTCATGAAATAAGTTTTTTTTCCTTTGTCTCATCTTCCCTACCCCTTTAAAAATAGCATTGGAGGATATTTTGATTATTGAATTTATATAACCTAGAATGAAATTTTCAATCAACATTACACTCATAAACACAAATGGCCTTATGCTCTTACCAACATGAAATGAGAATTAAAAAAAAAATCTTGTATGACAGAATGGTTTAGATTTGGGACTTTTGCTACTGTTGAGATGTTAATCAGTTTATCATTTATTTCTCAAATACTATTTGACTACCTTATCTGCACTCCATGATATAATTCAGAGGCCTGAATGTTACATTTTGATAACAGAATTGATTTCATTATTCCAAGGCTTCTTCAGGCAAATTGAGTCTGTTTCTTTGGAGGCATCTACCTAGTTCATAGTAAAGATTCTTCAGAAACAACAAAAAGTTTCCCTTTGTAGATAATTTCCTTCATCAATAAGCTGATCTTTCACAGTTTTCAAAAGTGTTTTCAAATTTTCCAGAGGTTTTTACTTTGAGCACAAGGCCTTGGAAATCCACTGTGGAAAATTGTCCTATAGAGAGCAAACCTGGGTCAGAGAAATATAATTTCATGGTAGTTGTGAAGGGCCATAGTAATCTACTGATTCTATACACCTGTCTTAAAGATCCTTAAGTTTTTTTTTCTCTGTCAGATAAAAGTATTAAATTTGCAATCTGAAGAGATCAAGATTTTGCAGTCCTGATCGAGTCTCAATCAGATTGAGACTCACTACCTTTTTTTCCTAAATTAAACTTCATTTTTTATTGTAAATTTAACAATTGTCAATGAATACAAATGTTTTGATTACAAAATACAATGAAAATGATTGCAAATTTATTTTTTTCTCATTTTGTCTTTATTTTATTTTATTTCAAAAAATATTAGCTTTTTATTTTCTAAATATATGCAAAAATAATCTTCAACATTCACCCTTGCAAAATCTTGTGTACAGTTTTTTTCTCTCCTTCCTCTCTTAAACAGCAAGTAATCCAATATATGTTAATAATGTGCAATTGTTCTATACATATTTCCACAATTATCATGCTGAACAAAAAAAAATCATATCAAAAAGAAAAAAAATGAGAAAGAAAACAAAAAGCAAACAATAACAAAAGGTGGAAATACTATTTGTGATCCACATTTACTCCCCACAGTCCCCTTTCTAGATACAGATGGCTCTCTCTCCATCACAAGTCTATTGGAATTGGCCTGAATCACCTCATTTTTGAAAAGAGCCATGTCCATCAGAATTGATCATCATATAGTATTGTTGTTGAAGTATATAATGATCTCTTGTTCCTGCTCATTTTACTCAGCATCAGTTCATGTAAGTCTCTCCAGGCCTTTCTGAAATCCTCCTGATGCTCTTACAGAACAATCATATTTCATTATATTCATATAGCATAACTTATTCAGCTTTTCTCCTATTGATAGGCCCCCCCTCAGTTTCTAGTTCCTAGTCACTACAAAAAGGACTGTTACAAATATTTTTGTACATGTAGGTCCTTTTCCCTTTTTATGATTTTTTTGGTATACAGGCCCAGCAGAAACACTGCTAGATCAAAGGGAACACACATAACTCTTTGAGCACATTTCCAAATGTGTTCACATATTTTACAACACCACCAACAATGTAATAGGATCCCAACATTTATCGCTAGCAACATTATGAAAATGAAGTTTTGTTACAGTTTGCATTTAAAGAAACATATTTGCATATAATTTAACAAGCTAGTAACAAAATTGCTTTATTTATCACTCCTGTTCCTTTTTTATTCCATGTTTTTTTCTAAAAAAAAATTGCCTTTTTGTTGTTGTTGTTACAATCTCCCCCTACCCACTAATCTATCCTACTCTTAGTAAATATCCAGCCCTGTAAAAATAATTATAATTGATCAAAACAAAAGAAAATATTGGAATTTCTCCAGGTTTCCTCCTACCTGTCTTACTGATCTTTTCAGGCTATTTCATTAGATCTCTATTCTTTTCTAGTTCTATAAATGAGGGAGTTCACCAAGGTTATGCTTTGCCCTCAGATTTGCTTTCTTCTCTAAACATTTTTACCTGGCAATCTATTTCACTCTCATGTTTTCAATTATCATTTTATGAAAATGACTCCTCAAATTACATTACATTTCATCCAATAATTCCATCCCAAACAATTGTGAAATGTTTATATATTCAGCCCAAATTTCTCTCCAGAATCTCAATTTCTGTCCTCTACCCAGCATCACTCCTCCAACTACCTGCTTAACTCTTTCACATAAATGATCCATGGATTAATTTCAATTCCATAGTCCTCCATGTATCATATCCATGTATAAAACAATATCCCATATTAATTTCCCTATTTTTGTTGTGTTACAATAATATCTGTTGTCAGCCAGGCTCAAAACCTTACATTCATTATTGACTTGTATCTTTCTCTCACTTTCCACATCTAATAACTGCTCATTTCAATTCCATATTACCATTCTTTTTTCATACCTCTAAATATATTATTTTACAGTCTTTTATGGAATGAATTCATAGGAAATTGTTTTTAATTGCTCAGATTCAATGTCATTGTTGTTACAAAGTGTGTTTCTTTAGGTGGATCAGAATGACATTTCAAATGAATCTAAGTGTCTTACTTATGGACTTTCTTCTTCTGATCATGTTCCATCATAAATTTTAGGAATTGATTTCTGCTCTTGGAGTGCTTAATGTGGTCAATGAACACATTAATTATTTTGGCTAGAATCTTGATCTTAACCTGTTTATTTATAACAATCCCTACAAGCATGCCGAGTACTACCATAAATACATAACAATATTGCAATGGCAACATTCATAAGACATTTCCTGATGAACTATGCCCATACTTTCTATGTATATAATATCACCTCTCTTATAGATTTTTATATACATAGTCAAAGGGATAACCCTTTGCTTGTAAAAAGAACCAAGGAATAGGTATTATGTCCTTTTTTTGTTAGTCATTTTCAAATCACTGAAAGATGGAACTTCCAGCTGAAACTAGAGTATCTTTCAAAATCAATGAAAAGACTCTCTTCTCACCCTATTACAGAACTCTCACCCTTCTTTTGGTGTATGATACTATTTTTTTAGCTGGTTTCCTTATCAACTCTCTTCACCCTTTTTATTCCATCCTTCCTATATAATGCTGTAAAAATGTATTTACAGTACAGGCTTAGCTTATGCTTACACAAACACAGATGCAAACATACAAGTAAGTACACATGTATATGTGGGACTACATTGTTATATATAATATTATAGAAAATTATATAAATGTAACTAAATTTAACTCTCATATATAAATTTATCTGAATTAACTGGACTAATTAATATCCTGTCTTCAATCTCATTTTATATTCGCCTGTTTCTATACATTTATTCCTATTCCTGATGCCTCCTTATTTGAACCTTCTGAAATTATTCTTTTCCTTCAGGTTTTGAGTCAAATGCTTAAACTAAACTCTTCCTTCCTTCCTTTCCTTCTCCTATCCCATCTAAAAGAAATCTAGCCTTTTTTGTAAGGATCTTTCCTTACTCCCTCATATGTTATTTACATCCGTACAATTTCATTATAATCTCCCTAAGAGAACAAAGATTGCTGTTGAAATAGAAGAAGGAAAATATTTAGCATGATCCAGAAGAACACCACAATATAACTTCCAACACAAAAAATACTAATAGTCCTTTATTATACTAAAAATAGCATTACCTTTTGTCTCATGCAGTCAATTTATTATAGTATTTGAAAGTGATAAAAAGTGTCTAGTCATAAAAAATTATCAAATTGGCACTCTGACTTGATTGCAGGTTGTCTCTTCCACTAGCTTCATGAGAAGAGGGACTATCTTTGTAGCTCCAGGGCTTGGCACAGTGCCTGGGACACAGTTAAATAATTTTTTATTAACTATCATATAAGCAACCCTTTTATTTTTTCTAAGCTTCAGAATCAAGTAAATCTGACCAGATGCTTTATATGCGCAGCTATGGAAGTAGAAGGGAAAACAGTGCCAATAAAGGAAATGCTTTGGTGCTTTCTTGAGCTAGATGGTGCAGTGGATAGAATACCAGTCCTGAAGTCAAGAAGATTCATCTTTCTGAGTTCAAATATGACCTTAGACACTCACTAGCTGGGTACCTTTAGGCAAGTCACTTAATCCCAATTGCCTCATTTTCCTCGACTATAAAATGAGCTGGAGAAGGAAATGGGTAAACCACTCCAGTAATCTTTCCAAGAAAGCCCCAAGTGATATCATGAAGAGTTGGGTATAACTGAACAACGAGTGAACAAAAATACTCTGAAGAAAGAAAACTAAATACTTTACCTGTCAAAGCAGATTCAGTGAGCAAGGGAAAAATATTTATATATCTTGTATCTTAAGACAAATTTGACTGAATATCCATGTGACATCAGCTCAACTGTTATAGCTGACACAGTCAAACCAAAAAACATACAAACAACTACATTAATTTTTTATGTGATTTTTTTTCCATTGCAGGAGAAAAACCGATAGTGAATCTAGGCAAAGCAGGTGAGACTTGCCACTTCCTGGGAACCCTTATTTCAGGATGTCCTTTTTATTAACAAGAAGAAGGGTCATATCTGATGGGTTTCTCAGTAACAACTGAACTTCATCCTGTCATTGACTACTTAAGGTTTATTAGTTTAGAGCCATATCTAGTAATGTCAGTACTGATCCCTGTCTAAAATGTCAGTTTTATTGAAGGTAGTTTTCCCCAGGGGATTTGACTTTTTGCCAGGGGCCTGATGACACACTTTATTAGAATGATATTCTAACTCATAACATATATTTCAAATGTTTACCATGGCAGCATAGGTACAGACAAGAAGGAAAAAAAAAGCCTAAAACTCTGAAGCAGCAATATTATTTCTTCCAGATACTGTAAATGATACCTTTCTTACAAAGAAGTGAAAATAGTTTATTTCTATCTTATGAACTTCAGTTCATTGATCCTCCCAACTGTGAAGACCAGAAATGTATGTTGTCATCCTTATTTAAATACTTAAAGAATCTAAGGGAGAGAAATATTAAAAATTCTTTTCTAAAGAACACTAAATCATTGAGATCCATAAACAATTTGGAAATAGAAAATGCATTTAGAGTAATTTTTAACCTTTTAAAATTACATATGGATGTGTGCAAATGAGAAATACACATCTTAGTTTAAGACCTCGGTGCAAGTCTCATCTCTGATGGATACTAGATGTGTACCCTAGTCAAGCCATTTAAGCTCTTGGTGTTCTAGGCCAAAACTTCTTAAACTGCAAGTCACAATGCCATAGGGGGTCACATAACTGAATTGTGGGGGTCATGAAAAAGTTTGCTATTGTGAAAGGTTTCTGAATGCAACAACCAAAAATGATTCAAAATCAAATGTGTGATGGATCTGAGGTGTTTCTGGTAGTGCTTGCCCACATTGGATTGTATGATTTCACTGTAACCTTAGTTCTAAACAACAACATGCTCACATTTCACTGTGTATATACAAATAATACCAGGGATATCTTGACTCAGATTCAAGATGCAGTTAGGTAAAAAGGAGTTGCAAGTAGAAAAAGTTTTAGAAGCCTTCTTCTAGGCATATTTTAAGACAATCAATTGCAGGAAAGGTACATACTGGCATTATTAAATTCCCCACCTAGAATTTCTCATACCAATGAAATCATGATGGTGATCCTTGATGCTTCTGGCTATATACGGATAGATAGAAAGATGAATGGATAGATCAATGCATCATAGATAGGCTGATTAAAAGATAGCTAGAAATAGACAAATATAAATATTAATTCTCCCTCTCATCCTCTCTGTATGTATATATATATATATATATATATATATATATATATATATATATATATCATTACAAACTATATTACAGAAATTCATGGTTTCTTGTAAAAATCATTTTTGTACCTTTTGTATACTGAAATGTTTGTGATAGTTGATGATTATGAAGATCATAATAAAAAAAAACATTCAAAGTAAGGACATAGGATAAAATTATAGGTACAATAAATGGGCTAAAAGAATGAACTCCCTAAACCTCATTTGTATTTATATTGTCTTTTATTCTCTTCCCACTCCATTAAAAAGCCAACTTGAAAAGCACTGATTTTTACCACAATTGTCTATATGGTGCAATCTTTTACTTCTTATTAGAAATCTTTAAAAAAAATTGTAAATAGTAGTCTATATGCTTCAGAAATATTTAAGGCACAGAATTAAGAATTTTTCTAATTATGACAGAAGGAACAGTAGTCTTTCCTTTTTGTCCATTATGTTCAACATTATTTTCAACATTGACATGAATTGCCAACACTAGGAACAGTAGAAACTTTTCTGATAATGGAGGACTACAGTTCTGATCTGTTCTTTTGTGAAATGAAACATCTGAGTCTCCACTGAGGCAATTATTGACCTCAGTATGGTAAGGTATGAAAGGAGAAAAAAAAAGTTTTTCTCTCCTACCAGCTTATTTCACTAATCACACAATTTTGGAAGAGTTACTTTGCACCATTCACTGGATTATGTACAACAGAGACTGATTGGAACATAAGACTTGTGGATTAGATTGCTGTAAAGATAAATCATTTAGTTTCTCTCCTTTGGGCACAATTCCTGGCTCTGCATTAAAATCAAAACCAAAACAATAAAAAAAAGTTTGATTCCTTTGCAGTAAATGTGCTTAGCTCTCAGCCAACAAAAAGTGACTATGCACATTATTCACTGAAATCAGTCCAAATCTATTTTCTGCTTTGCAGTGATCAATGAGAGCCTCACTATTTTACAGTCAAGGTAGATGTAGGGGGAAAAAAAACAACATTTGAAGAGTTGTGCCTAATATCCTTTTTTGTCTCAGGTCTGTCTTTCCTTCTGGCCTGTTGCATGAAGAACATTATGATTCCCTGGCCAGAAGAATAAGCATTAATTTTGAAGATTAGGGCATCATTTTTTTTTTCTCCTCTGAAGATCTCTGCAATATCTCTATTGCCAATAAAAATTTTAATCAGTCTCTTTCACATAACTTCATTACCAGGGTACCAATTTCACACGTTCCTTTCCATTGCAACACTTCCTCTTTCCATCTGTGGCATCTTTTTTTAAAAATTCTGACCCTTTGGGCAGCTACTTCCTGAGCTCTCTCCAATTATCAAAATGGTAATTTTACTACCGTGATTTATCATTCAACAACCTTTTTTGAACAACTGTAAAAGGACCAAAGAGAAATGACTATGACTTATGAGTAAGAGATATAAAAGCAAGACACAATGATGATCCAAAGTTAGTTTTTAAAGAACTCATCAAAAATAATATCACAAATGATGAAATTCACATACTTTTAAAACATTTATTTTAAATAAATAACAATTTGTTTTTAATATCATTTAAATTTTGCCTGTACTCACTCCCTTACCTACTTTTACTCTTTAGAGTTAGCTTATATTACTGAAAAAAAAATAAACAAAAAACAAATAAACAAACCAATATCTTTGGAAAGACAAGAAAGAAGAGGGAATAAAAGAATCAAAAAAGTAAGCAATTCATCCCCTCCCAAATCTAATGTTCTATGATTATGTATCCCCATCTCAGCAAAATGGAAAAGATACATCTTTTCACATCTTTTTTTTTGAGGGCAAGCTTTTTTTCTTGTAATTTTTCAACATTATTTTTCAATTATTTTGTGGCTGCTGTTGTTTCCATTTGCATTATGAAATTTATAATTGTGTTAATTTAACTTAGATCAGATTAGTCCCTTGTATCCCCCAGGAATAACTAATTATGCTGGCTTATTAAAGAAAGCAAACCTTCAGTTGTTGACAAACAGCCAAAGTGAGTGTTTAATATGCATTGGTGAAAGGCATGGAAACTACAAAGAAAAATTACGTTAAAACTTTTCTTGCAGTTTTGCTTTCCACCTCATGTCTGATTAATTTTGATTGAGGAAGTAGGAATAAAATTAAAATTGGTTTAATTCTTTATGTGTGTGTGCATTTGTGGATATGTGAGTTTTCAAACACCATGGCAATATAGTTCTGAAATATATCCTTAGAACAATGTATGCTGAGAATTAAAGTAGGCTGTACAAAAATCCAAAATTGGCTTCTGATCCCAGTTTGGAATATTACTAATTTTGTGATTTTGGTCAAGTCACCTAATTCTACTGTGACTGAACCTGATTTTCCTCATGCATTAAAAAAATAATATATGAACAACAATTGATATTAAATTTTCTGAATCTCTTAAACCCCTTTAAGGTTGAAATTTGATGACTTTATGATTACTTTGTCATCAAAATGTAGTTCTTTACCAATAGACATTTATCAGTGCTTATCAAGTTCCAGATACAATTCATTCACTGTTGAGGATATAAATAAAAATATTTCCTTCCCCTAAAGGGCTCAAATTCTAATGGAAAAACAATATGAAAGCTACTCTATACATACAAGATTTTTTATATGTATGTACATTTTTGTATATTTATGTAGATGAATATGTATGTGTATACATTTGCATACATACATACATACCTATGTATGTGAGTATATACATATATGTATATATATATATATATATATAAGCATGTGTGTATTACATATATATATATATATATATATATACACATGGGTGTGTATACATGATGATTTATAATTCAATTGATGTCTTTCTTCATTTCCTGGATCAGATTTTGCTAGTCTCATCACTGTTTCATCATGAGTAAAGTCAAATTAATTTTGACTAACCAACTGACTAACATAAATATAATGTGCTGGGTTACATACAATCTATTAAGCATGTTTTCTATATTAACTTAAAATGAGCAATGCTTATTCATGACTACCTGTGTCTCTATCAACTTTCAGGAAAATTCTAATTCTTGCTAGCTACATAAGCTCTCACTGATATAAATGTATAAATAGGTTAGCAAATCTGGATTCTAGCTCTTATCCCATTGTTTATTAAAGATATTGCTTTGGGAGGATCCCTTTATTCTCTTTGACCCTAAATCTTCTAATTTGTGAAATGTAGTGATTGAACTAGATAATCTCTAACTCTCATCCTAGAAGTAAAATTCCATGATTCTAAAATAAATTTCCCAAACTGCTAAGGCTTTCCTTCCAAAGGCTTATGTGATTTGGTTCACTTTGCAGGTCAAAAAAGACTTATGTTGAGTTATGTTCCTCACTAAATGACCTAGATTTAAAAAATATTTTGGCATGACACTGTTAACTTTTATCAAAGCAATGGTTTTGCCTACCTAGTGGTCAAGCATTTTTTATTCATTTATGTCAATTGCTCTTGATTCTCCTTGCATGTATTGACTTTTCTGATTTAAACTGTTTGTGTGTCATAATTTAAGATGTCTTTTCTATGCATGGAGAATTTTGCAATAAGGGTGGTTAGCTTAATAGTACAATTTATATTTAATGTACTGAGTTTACAATGCACTAGGGGACTTATAAAGGTTCATCTCTCCATAGGAGAAGAAACCTATTTCTGAGTGATCTAAAGTTAGATTTATTCTTCAAGAAGACTGCACAATTGTTAGGATTCATATTGAATGAGATTCATGACAGAAATCAGGAAGCAGATGTAATAGAGTTTGTCATGACACCTTCCCTGTTATTGAAACAATGAGCTTCTCAGTGTACTAAAATGTAGTGAAATCATTAATTGATTTCATGGAAAAGAATAAAGTTTTTCCTGAGAAAAATCTGAACCCACAAACTTTTTTCTTTTTTGTGGAGAATTGTCTTTAGAAGCTCATTTAAAACAGATAAAAACAAATTTTTCGACATGTTGTTAAACTGACAATGATTATTTAAATATACATGTATGATAATGTTTAAAATATTAATTAGACATTTTGTCATCATTTGAAATAATATATGAATGACATTACATCAATAAATTAGTTACGTTATTATTGCTTACCTTCTATGTGTTAGATATCAGCTATATATTGAGGAAGATACAAAATAAATAGAAGATATGCTTTTTTATGTACAAAATGTCCATAATAGAATGGGAAAGATAAGGTCAACACACATGAAAAAATGCAAAAAAAAATTGGTTATTTTCATCACTAAAGGGAAAAATTCACATTGTTGATAGCACAGATCCATTGATATGCTTGACTACATTTTGATGGCTTGAATCAAATGGTAGAAAATTGGAATATTATTGGATTTCAAGAAAAAAAGTGATCCAAAATATTACCATCATTATTAACCTCATTTGCAAAATAGTTATGTTCATCCCCCCTCCACCATACTCACAGAGACTTACAGTTGTAACAAATCTGAGAAATAATTTAGTTAAAACTTCTTATTTTATTGAAAAGGAATATCATTTGATTTTTACAACCATATGAGGTAGGTTCTATAACATTTATTATCGTCATTTGATAGCTAAGATAATTGAGTCAGAGAGAAATTACATGACTTCTTGTTGTTAAATCATTTTTAATTCATGTCTAACTTTTTGTGATCTCATTTGGAGTTTTCTTAACAAAGACTCCAGAGTCTTAACAAAGACTTCTCCAGCTTAGTTTACCCTTGAGGAAATAGAAGCAAACAGTTAAATGACTTGCTTGGTATCTCCCAGCTGATAAGTATCTGAAACCAGATTTGAACTGAAGAAGATGAGACTTCCTGAGTCCAACCACTTAATCTATTGGGTGTTCTAAGTCAGCCTAGAAGTATTAAACATAGGATTTGAATCTAAATGCAATAATAATGATAACATAATAAAACAGAAATTTTAATGCTATAAGAATGATGTTCAATGAAATTAAGAGTATTCTTTAAGGCTGATGCTAAAATCTGCTCTCCATAAAAGAGGTAATATAGTTAGGATGTTGAATGAGATATTAATATTTTTATATATAGCCACTGAATGGCTTTTTTTTTTTTGCTTATGTGTGTTTGTTTCCAATGGGTCAGATTTCTATTAATTAAAAAAAGTGGTGGAGTAATATAGATGTAGAGTGTTGCATGCTCTTTCAGATGAGGTTGCTGCATTATTAGATTCACTTAATTGTTTTACTTTAATACAGGAAAACTCTCACAGAATGGCAGTGCTCTATAAATACTGTAATATAAAACTATATATATATATATATATATATATATATATATATATATATATACATATATATATATATATATGTGTGTGTGTGTGTTTGTGTGTGTGTGTATATACATATATATATATAAATCAAATTATAAAAAAATGAAATACAGCACCCTTTCTATTACATAATGCTGTTTCTAATACAAGATTAATATAAGCCATAATGTTTATGAAGTGGTTTAATCCATTATCTTATTTGATTTTCACAAAACTCTGTGACCTAGGTACTCTTTCTATTTTGATTCTAATTTTATAGACAAAGAAATCAAATCTCATTTAAGTGATATGATTTGCCTATGACCCCACAGCTTTTAAGTGAACCTAATTATCTCCTATGACCAAATTCTATCTATAGAAGATAAAAGATGTTATTTATGCCATTCAGACTTGCATTTCCCCTCTGTTTCTAGAATACTGGGACAGTTTTCCTTAATAACCTCTTGTAGAATGCTCTCTAGGCTCTTTTTTATTGGTCATGGCCTTCCGGTAGGCCAAACATTTTAAAATTGTCTCTTCTGGATCTATTTTTCAGTTCGGCTGTTTTGCCAATGAGGTATTTTACATTTTCTTCCATTCTTTCATTCTTTCATTCTTTCAAGACTTAGTGTCTTGTTTAACTGATTCTTGCTATCCCACCAAATCATTAACTTCCATTTGCCATGTTCTAGATTTTTTTTTAATGTGATTTTCTTCAGTTGTCTTTTGTATTTTTTTCCATTTGGCTTATTCTACTGTTTAAGTAGTTTTCTCCAGACAAAATTTTTCCCTTCCTTTTCCAAACTGTTGATTCTCTTGTGCATTCCTATCCTTTTTCTCATTTTTTCTTCTACATCTCTTATTTGCCTTTAGAAGTCTTATGAAGATTTTCAGGGAGGCTCTTTGGGCTTGAGACCACTTCATCTCACTCTTTGAGATTTCTTCTGTGGATTTTCTGTCCTCCTCTGAGTTTGTGTTCTGAACTGCATGGAATATAGCTTTCCATGGTAAAGGTTCTTTCCTGCTTCTTGCTCATTTTATTTCCTTTTCTTTTGGTGTTTTATCTCTTTTTTACTTTGTGGTAGAGTTCTGCTCCTGGGGCAAAGGGAGCACTGTCCCATGCTTCCTGTGTAGCTCTGAGCCTTGGTTTTGAGCACAAGGCCCCTTGTGTTTGTAGCGGTACCTTTGCCTGCTCTATTCAGGAAACAGCCTGGTTTCCCAGAGTTTGCCTTCTGAGCTGGGATTGGAATCTGCCCCAGTGATATGCTCATCTACTGAGCCAGGACTGAGGGTCTTACTTGTTGATTTGTTATGATTAAGACACTCTCACTGGCTTACCAGTGAATCTATCTGACCTGGGCTGAAAATCTTTTTTACCTTTCTTGAAGTTTGTTTGTTTGTTTTTTCAGTGTAAATTGAGCAGAAGAGTGGTCTCATTGCATCAGGTTCTATTCAGAGGCTTGGATTCATGTGGTTTTCGAAGGATATATAAATAATTTTGTCAAAACTATAAGAATATAGTACATTTAATGATAGAATGCACTTTTATATCTGTCATCTCAGATGATCAGTACAGTAAACATGTATGGTATACAGAGATAGGAGCACAGACTAGATCTGGGATTAAATTGGTTTAAGGAACTCTCAAATGAGAATTATCCTTCTACCAACTGAGGCCAGCACCTTCTCTGGGACAGATAGACAGAAGAATAGATTGATAGATGAGGTAGAGAGAAAGAGAGAGAGAAAAAGAGAGAGAAAAAGAGAGAGAAAGAGAGAGAAAGAGAGAGAAAAAGAGAGAGAAAGAGAGAGAGAGAGAGAGAGAGAGAGAGAGAGAGAGAGAGAGAGAGAGAGAGAGGAGAGAGAGATCTGAGAGTTGTTCACATAACTGAGAATTTAAATAATTTGTCTAGACTCATGTGACTGATATACTATGTGACTGATATGAGACTTCATCCCAATTCTTTCTATCTTTTGTTCACATATTTCACATATAGGTGTGTAAATACATATACATGCACAAATTCATACATAGTCACACAAATAAATGTATCATAGAAATGTATATGCATGCATATATTATAACTTTTAAAAGTTCATCTATTACTTCCTCAGGTATTGCCAAAATTCAATGAGGATTAGTTCTCTCCACATCATGTAATCGACATCAGTAATAGTGAAAGATTCCAATTCATTTTCATTAAGATGTGTGATAGTCTTAAATGGACTGATTAGAGTTGGAAGAACATAAGCCCTTATAAAAGTGCTCATCATATTTTTTTGATCTCACTTGGATCAGCATGGCTATGTCTAGACATCCATGCATAATCACCATTATCCTACTACTCTAATTACTTTCTAAAGATGTTTGATGATAAATTTTCCATCATTTTGTACTAGGGCTTTTATTTTTCCACAAGATGTTTGTCAAGTAATCTTTGGTCAGAAACCTAAGTGAAATTACCTACTTTTTCCTCTATTAAATTTTATAGTCTACAGTAATTTTCTGTCCCTTTCATATTATTACAGCTAATTTGGGTGGCATCATTCTAATTCAGATGGTAAATGCATTGGACAGGAACTAAATTTAGTCTACCTGATATCTTCTGCATAGTTATCTCAATATGTTTTTCATTAAAAACTCAGGTGCAAAGCAATGTAATATGTACCGCCTACCCCCAAAATAGGTGTGTATAGTAAAATTTCAATTTAACTAAAAGAGGTAAAGTAAAACTTTCAAATGTTATGAATTCTGGCAATGAAAGCCATATCTATAATAGACAAATAATTTTAGTTATATCATATCTTTTGAATATCCAAAGTAAAATGAATTAAATTGGTATTTATTAAGTGCCTATGTGTCAGGTTTTTTTGTTTGTCTAGCATTGATGTCATTACTTTAGGATTGAATATGACTGGCTAACTATCTCAAAAAATATTCCTAACCCCCCAAGAAGGCTATTGATAATAACAAAGTCCTCATAAATCTTAAGACATTTTAAGTAGCACCCTTGTGATAGAAAAAAGATTGAAAGCAAAAGAGATATCCATGAATTAGGAAATGGCTAAACAAAAAGAGATACATGAATATAATGGAATATGATACTTCTGTAAGAAACAATGAAGATTATGAATACAAAGACACATGGGAAGATCTTGGAACTAATGGAAACGGATCTAAGAAAACATACATAACAACTACAATAATGTAAATTAGAAAGATAATCAATTGCAGATACAAAATCAAAAGTATTGTAAAATTATAAAGAACAAGAATAATTCTGAAGAAATCCTCACTTTAATCCTTTGCAGAGGTGTGACATAAATGGGTGTGGAACATTAAACACAATTTCAAAAATTTTCTATTTATTGTACATTTCCTGAAATAATTTTTCTCTTTTAAATCTTTCTAATAAGGGACATATTTCCTTATGAGAAGGGAGATAGAGTAGGAAATTTAAGCAACATAAAAACAAAAGAAATCAATAAAAATCTCTTTTAAAATATGGTTTATTATGTTTCTTAAAAGATATAAGAGATTTCTAGATATGTGAAGTCAAGGATATGGGTTTTAGCAGCAGTTACATTTTTGAATCTGTATCCCAAGGAAATCAGAAAGGAGGGCAAAAGACCCACATGTGCAAAAATGTTTATAGCAGCAATTTTTGTGGTAGCAAATAATTGGAAAATGCCTGCCCATCAATGGAGGGATGGCTGAACAAGTTGTGGTACATGAAGGTGATGGAATATTATTATTATTGTATGAAAAATAATGAACAAGCTAATTATAAAAAGGCCTAAAAAGACTTACATGAATTGATGGTGAGCAAAACAAGCAGAACCAGGAATATATTGTACACAATAACAGCAAGAATGTGCAATGATCAACTATAAAAGGCTTGATTCTTCTCAGTGATTCACATCAATCCCAATAGATTTTGGACAGAAAATGCCATCTGCATCCAGAAAAGGGACTAAGGAGACTGAATATAAATCACAATGCTATGTTCACTTCTTTTTTCTGTGTTTTTTTTTAACTCTCTGATGATTTTTCTCTTTTGCTCTGGTTTTTCTCCCCCAACATGATTCACAAAGCAATGTGTATTAAAAATAAATAAACTTAATACAATAAAAAAAGGATATGAACTTTAGGCTATAAGTTGTAGTCAGTTGCAAGAAGTGCTGCTTTTTAAATATCCACATGCCAATATATAAAGGCAGCTAGGTTGTATAATACACTGGATTTGGAATCAGGAAGACTCATCTTCATGATTTGAAATTCAGCCTCAAACACTAATTCACTATGTGTGACTATGAGCAAATCACTTCACCCTGTTCCCCTCACTTCACCTATAAAATGAGCTGGAAAAGGAAATGGAAATCCACTCCATTTTTTTTTTTTTTGCCAAGAAAACCCCAAATGGGGTCACAAAGTGTTTGACATGACTGAAAATGGCTGAAAACCATGAAAACCATAGACACAAACACTTATCTACTAAACATAAATCTACTTTCATATTTGTAAATAATTATATTTAAAAAGAAAACATTCTAGAAGTCAAGATGCTCTGTTTTAAGGCCAAATAGATAAAGTAGTAATAATAGTTTCTATTAATAAATAAGCAGTATCTAGTAGATATGGTTGACAAAGTGAGCAGTAACACTAACACAGAAAGACAGAAACACCAAATTAAGAAACACAAATAGGAATTTGAAAAATAATAGTATCTCTACCAGGGGTATGAGGAACAGGAGATATCTCATTATTCAGATATGGGAAGAAATTCCTATTTCAGCAATAAGATGGGATGTTGACTTAAATCAAATCCATAGTTCTGTGATTTTTGTGATAACAATTGATGTTTATATTGTATTTTAAATTTACAAACACTATATACAATAGCATTTGGTCCTCCAAAGAAATAAGTTTGGTAGATGGTATTACTACTGTTGTCCCTGCTTTATTCTTGTGCCAAAGGTAAAATGATCTGTTCCAATAAAGGCAGATTAAGGCCTCACTACAGCCTGCTATGTTCCCATTCAATGAACATTCTACTACTTGACATTGCCTCTAAAGAAAATTGTGAGGGCCTGAATGGCAATTGAGTGAATTTAGTCATTTTTGGAAAGAGGGTATTTGTAAAACAGTTTCTAACATTTTCAGTTCAATGATAGTTATATAAAAGTACCCCATTGATTTAATTTCACATATTGTATTTAATTACTGAATCAAAGTTACCTTTTGCTAACATACTTTAGATTTAAATACTGTGAGTTGATAGATTCTTTCTACACTCCAACCCTTTGCCCCTACATTTTAGAAGTTTGGGTGTCAAAAATGCGTCAAGATTTGTCATTAAATCAGGCTCCTAATCTTCTTTATCTTTTACACATTTCCTAGTTCTTTTGAGATAAATTTTTGCACGACCGGAAAAAATACTTCAGACCCAATATTTGTATATGCTTGCCAGAGTTAATCTTCAAGACTTACAAACTTCTCTCATTTATAGACTTCAGACTGGATTCCCAGGCAGTTTCCTTGTGATAAAGAGCACCATTATCAAAGACTACAGTGAAACAATACAACTAATTTTCCTTCATGACTTCATTCTGATTTCGAGCGTGTCTCTCAGTGCTAGTAAGCCAGTCAGTCATTGCCAAAGCAATCTATCTCCCTTTCTATCGTGCATAGCATCAAGATGAACTGTCAGAGACAGTGTGTACTGAATAATGGATAAACTAAAGTCTCCTGACACAGTTTTGACAGGCACAAAATATGAGTTTTGTGATTGCCATTAAATTCAAATGCTGGGACTGGCTGAAAGAATATCACTTCTGAACTGAGAATTTTGGTAAGTAGGAAATTTCTAGTTAGTCTTATACTTTGCTTATTAGTTAATGTATGTGATAGGTATGAAGGGAATATATTCATGTAAATTTCCACTAGTCTTTGAAAGCCAGGTTTTTAATGTCCCTATAATTTATCCACTAAAATATGAACCAACAGTAATACCAATTGCTTGCCTGGGTTCTAAGGATCCTAAGTACAATCTACTTTGTCTAAAAGACAAAACCTCTCACAAAACCCTCTACTCTTTAGGAGGAATATATCACAAGTAACAATATTATATTAAGACCACAACTTTACTGAAAATGACTAAAACTGGGGAGCAGAGCCAAGATGGTGGAGACAACATATGTTTCTCTCTGACCTTCTCACAATAACTACGAAATCCAGCCTTTGAATTAGCTCTGGACTGGCAGAACCCCCAAATATTAGGAGTACAACAAATTATCAGCAAAGGATGATTTCAAAGATCACCATAAAAGGTCTATTTCAATTGGAAACGGGAGGGAGGCAGCCAGGGCAACCAGTACAAATGCCAGCACAGATAATTCAGAGTCTGGGGCAGAGAATTTATGTGAATAAACAGACCAGAGAAGGTGTTTCAATCAGAAGTGGGAGAGAGGCAGCAAAGCACAAATAGCTGACCACAAATACCAGTGCAGACAGAGCTGGGCCCCAGGGCAGAACAGTCTCAGTGTGGCCATTGGACTTCCACTGGGCAGAGAGTTTGTGGGAGGAAGCAGACTAGGAAGGTATGATTCAATTGGAAGCGGGAGAGAGACAGCAAGGCCAGGGCAGTTGACCACAGACACCAGCACAGACAGCTCAGAGTCCGGGAGTAGTGCAGTTACAGGGAACCTGAACAGAATTCTACCAGAAACACCAGAGCAGACAGCTCAGAGCCCTGGGGCATTGGTAAGGACTTCACATGGCAAAACCAGCACTCCAATGAATCAGCACTGACCTAGCTGCAGCTGCCATCCTAAAGGCAGACCTTAACTTAACAAAAGTGAGTAAAAATGTAAAGAGGACTCGCACAATTGACAGCTTTTATGGTGAAAGAGAAAAACAGATTTCAAATCCTGAGGACTAAAGACAGATTGTCTCCAGATGAAGCTCCAAGGGCGAAATAACCTGGTCCCCATCACATAATCATAAGGCTCTCCTAGAAAAAAACTTAGAAAGGATCTTAAAAGAGAGCTAGAGGGAAAATGAGGAAAGGAAATGAAAGCCTTGCAAGAGAGTTTGGAAAAGGCAAAACAAAATATACATAGTGAAATGGAAAAAGCATATAACTCATTAAAAGATAGATTTGCTAAACTGGAAAAAGAAAGCAACTCCCAGAAAAATAGAATTTGTGAAACAGAAAAAGAAAATAATTTCTTAAAAAACAAAATTTGTGAAATGGAAATAGAAAATAAATTCCTAAAAAACAGAATTTATGAAATGGAAAAAAAATTCCATACAATAAAACAACTCATTCAAAAATTCAATTCAACAAATAAAAAAGAAGCAAAAACAAGTAAATGAAGAAAATAACACTAAAATTCAGAATTGAACAAATGGAATTAATGACTAATAAGGCAACAAAAATCAGCCAAGCAAAACCAAAAAAATGAAAAAAATACAAAAAAAAGTGAAATACCTAATGGGGAAAACAACTGACCTGAAAAATAGATCTAGGAGAGACAATCTAAGGATTATTGGAGTCCCTGAAAACCATGATGGAAAACAGAGCCTAGACACTATTTTTTAGGAAGTCATCAAAGAGAACTGCTCAGATGTCACAGAAGCAGAAGGTGAAATAGACATTGAAAAAATTCATTGATCACCTACAGAAAGAGATAGCAAAATTAAAACTCCAAGAAATATTGTGGCTAAATTCCAGAAGAATTAAACCAAGTAAAAAAATACTAGAAGAAGCCAGAAAACAAACAAACAAAAAATTCAAATACCAAGGAGCCACAATAAGGATCACTCGGGATCTAGCAGCTTCCACATTTTTTTTTTTTTATTTTATGGCCAAGATTGATATTATATTTTATTTTTGTCTATTTTTTTGGTTTTTTATTAATTTTTATAATTATAACATTTTCTTTGACAGTACATATGCATAGGTAATTTTTTTTTTTTTTTTTTTTTTTTACAATATTATCCCTTGTACTCCCTTCTGTTCTGAGTTTTTCCCCTCCTTCCCTCCACCCCCTCCCCTAGATGGCAGGCATTCCCATACATATTAAATATCTTATAGTATATCCTAGGTACAATATATACGTGCAGAACCGAATTTTTTTGTTGTTGCAAAGGAAGGATTATATTCGCAACGTAAAAATAATCTGGGAAGAGAAACAAAACAAAACAAAACAAAACAAACAAACAAAAAAAAAACAACCAATGCTCAGAGTTTACACTCATTTCCCAGTGTTCCTTTTCTGGATGTCAGCTTCCACATTAAAGGATCAAAAGGCCTGGAATCTGATGTTCTAAAAGGCAAAGAACTTGGTATGCAGCCAAGAATAAACTACCCTACTAAACTGAGCATTTTCCTCCAGGCAAGAAGATGGATATTCAATAAAATAGATGAATTTCATATATTTCTTACAAAAAAACAGACCTAAACAAAAAGTTTGATCTCCAAATATAGGACTCAAGAGAAGCATAAAAAGATAAAAAGAACCCTTGAGAACTGTATTTGTGTTATGTGTACACATAAAGAGTACATGTAAAATTTGGTTTACTGTTGTAATATAAAAAAGGATCTAGACCTGGAATAGATATTGTACTAGAAAAAGGGAAAAGTGGAGTTAAAAAGAGGGAAACCACATTTCATGAAGAGGCAAAGAAAACCTATTATATCTGAGGGAAACAAGGGTGGGGGATGATCATAGTGTGAATCTTACTCTCATCAGAATTGTCTCAAAGAGAAAATATTATACATATCCGGCTTACAAAGAATCTTCTCCTACCTCATTGAAAAGTGGGAGGGAAAAGGGCAAAAGGGAAGAGGTAGGATAAATAGAAGGAAATACAGAAATTGAAAAAGAAAATTTTAAGAAAAGGGGAGGGTCTCTAAGAGGGAGGGAGGGATCCTAAAGAGGGAGGGCTGCTTGAGGCAAGTGGTACTTATAAGTTTAATATTGGAGAGGGGGGGTAAGGAGAAAAGGACAAAGAAAAGCATAATCTGGGGTTAATAAAATGGCAGGAAATAAAGAATTAGTAATCTTAACCATAATGTAAATGGGGTAAACTCCCCCATAAAGCAAAAGCAGATAGCAGACTGGATTAAAAGCCAGAATCCTACAATTTGTTGTTTACAGGAAACACACTTGAAGCAGGGTGATACATACAGAGTAAAGATAAAAAGCTGGAGCAGAATATACTATCTTAAATTTCAGGTGAAGTAAAAAAAAAGCAGGGGTAGCCATCCTGATCTCAGATCAAACAAAAGCAAAAATTGATCTAATTAAAAGATATAAGGAAGAGCACTATATCTTACTAAAGGGCAATATAGATAATGAAGGAATATCAATACTAAACATGATGTGGGGTAAGATTTCTTTCTAATTCCTAGCCTCCATGAATCCCAAAGGGAGATATTCAGGCTTTCCCAGTGCCCATCAGGGGGTGTCCTAGCCCCCATCCTAATAATCTGCCCCAACCCCCACCTCCAGCTTCCTCCTTATCTAAAGACCCATTGAATTCTATTCAAATGCTAACCCTGACTGAAACCATCCAGGAGCTAATTTGGGACTCCACCCACAGGCCCCTTCATCAAAAGCCCCCCATTATAAAAGAGAGAAACTGGAGTCCACTCTTTGCAAGAGCCCCAAACATGGCATCCTTATGCTGGCCATGCCAAGAGTTCCTGTCCACCTGGTGCCAGCCCTGGCCCTGGTGTCTTTCTACCTTTAATTTTACTACCAAATCCCAAAATAAACCTCATTTATTAATTTAGGCTTTCGAGTCTGTAAATTCCTTTATAGGGGACTCTTGCACCGCTACTAGACCCCATTTAACTCTATCATTGTGCCGAATCCAAAGGTTGCAGGAGAGCTCTATTTGACGCACTGTACCCTGAACCTGCCACTAGACCTCAATTAAGCCTAATTTCATCTAGGTACCCCTTATCTAATTCTCATCAAACATATATGCACCAAGTGGTGTAGCATCTAAATTCTTAAAGGAGAAATTAAGAGATCTGCAATAAGAAATAGACAGCAAAACTATACTAGTGGGAGATCTCAAACTTGCACTCTCAGAACTAGATAAATCAAACCACAAAATAAATAAGAAAGAGGTTAAAGAAGTAAATAGAACACTAGAAAAGTTAGGTATGATAGATCTTTGGTAAAAACTAAATGGAGACAGAAAGAAGTACACTTTCTTCTCAGCAGTCCATGGAATCTATACAAAAATTGACATAATATTAGGACAAAAAGGCCTCAAATTCAAATGCAAAAAATGGCAGAAATAGTAAATGCATCCTTTTCAGATCATGATGCAATAAATTACATTCAATAAAAAGCCAGGGGAAAATAGACTAAAAAGTAATTGGAAACTAAATAATCTCATCCTAAAGAATTAATGGGTGAAACAACAAAACATAGACACAATTAATAATTTCACCCAAGAGAACAACAATAATTAGACAACATACCAAAATGTGTGGGATGCAGCCAAAGTAGTAATAAGGGGAAATTTTATATCTCTAGGGCCAATTGCATAAAATAGAGAAAGAAAATCAATGAATTAGGCTTACAATTAAAAAAAGCTAGAAAAAGAGCAAATTAAACCCCACCCCAATCAAAAACTAAACTTGAAATTATATAAATAAAAAAGAGATTAACAAAACTGAAAGTTAAAAAAAATTACTGAATTAATAAATAAAACTAAGAGTTGGTTCTATGAAAAAAAAAACTAACACAATAGCTAAACTCTTGGTAAATTTGATTAGAAAAAGGAAAGGAAAATCTAATTCTTAGTCTTAAAAATTAAAAGGGAGAACTTTCCACGAATAAAGAGGAAAACAGAGCAATAATTAAAAGTTATTTTGCCCAACTTTATGCCAATAAATTAGATAACTTAAGTGACATGGATGAATACCTTCAAAAATATAGGTTGCCCAGGTTAAGTAGTTAAGTAGTCCCCTTTTAGAAAAAAAAAAAAAAAAATTAGAACAAGTTATTAATCAACTCCCTATGAAAAAATCCCCAGGATTTACAAGTGAATTCTACCAAACATTTAAAGAAAAATTAACTCTTATGCTATATAAACTATTTGAAAAATTAGGGAATGAAGGAGTCCTACCAAATTCTTTTTATGACACAGACATAGTACTGATACCTAAATCAAGTAGGAAGAAAACAGAAAAAGAAAATTATAGGCCAATCTCCCTAATGAACATTGATGCAAACATTTTAAATAAAATATTATCAAAAGGATTACAGAAAAATCATCCCCAGGATAATATACTATGACCAAGTAGGATTTCTATCACGAATGCAGGGCTAGTTCAATATTAGGAAAACTATTAGCATAATTGACTATATCAATAACCAAATTAACAAAAACCATAAAATCATCTCAATAGATGCAGAAAAAGCATTTGATGAAATCCAACACCCATTCCTATTAAAACACTAGAGAGGATAGGAATAAATGGACTTTTCCTTAAAATAGTCAGTAGCATCTATTTAAAACCATCAGTAAGCAGCATATGTAATGGTGCTAAACTGGAACCATTCCCAGTAAAATTAGGAGTGAAACAAGATTTCCCACTATCACCATTATTATTAAAGATTGTATTAGAAATGCTAGTTTAGGCAATAAGAAATGAAAAAGAGATTAAAGGAATTAGAATAGGTAATGAAGAAATCAAATTATCACTTTTTGAAGATGATATGATAGGATACTTAGAGAACCTCAGAGATTCTACTAAGAAGCTATTAGAAATAATCTACAAGTTTAGCAAAGTTGCAATATACAAAATAAAATCCACATAAATCATCAACATTTTTATACATCACTAGCAAAATCCAAGAGCAAGAGATACAAAGAGAGATTCCATTTAAAATAACTGTCAATAGGATAAAATGTTTGGGAATCTATCTGCCAAGGGCAAGTCAGGAACTATATAAGCAAAACTACAAAACACTTTCCATACAAATAAAGTCAGATCTAAACAATTGGAAAAATATTAAGTGCTCTTAGATAGGTGGAGGGAATATAATAAAGATGAGAATACTCCTTAAATTAATCTATTTATTTAGTGCTATCACAATCATACTCCCAAGAAATTATTTTAATGACCTAGAAAAAATAACAACAAAATTGATCTGGAAGAACAAAAGGTTAGACTCTAGTTGATCAGTGGAATAGGTTAGGTTCACAGGACAAAACAGTCAATAACTTTAGCAATCTAGTGTATGACAAACTTAAAGACCCTAACTTTTGGGATAAGAATGCACTATTTGATAAAAACTGCTGTGAAAATTGGAAATCAGCATGGCAGAAACTAGGCATGGACCAACACTTAACACTGTACAGCAAGATAAGATCAAAATGGGTTCATGATCTAGGCATAAAGAATGAGATTATAAATACATTAGAAGAACATAGGATAGTTTACATCTCAGACCTATGGAGGAGGAAGGAATTTGTGACCAAAGAAGAACTAGAGCTCATTATTGCTCACAAAATAAAAATTTTGATTATATCAAGTTAAAATGCTTTAGTATAAACAAAGCTAATGTAGACAAGATTAGAAGGGAAGCAATAAACTGGGAAAACATCTTAAAGGTTCTGATTAAAAGCCTCATTTCCAAAATATAAAGAGAATTTACTCAAATTTATAAGAAATCAAGCCATTCTCCAATTGATAAATGGTCAAAAAATATGACCAATTTTCACATGATAGAATTGAAATTATATCTACCCATATGAAAAGGTGTTCAAAATCATTATTGATCAGAGAAATGCAAATTAAGAAAACTATGAGATACCCCTACACACCTGTCAGATTGGCTAAGATGACAGAAAAAGATAATGACCAATGTTGGAGGGGATGTGGGAAAACTGGGACACTGATGCATTGTTGGTGGAGTTGTGAATGGATCCAACCATTCTAGAATGCAGTTTGGAACTATACTAAAAAAGTTATCAAACATTGCATACCCTTTGACCCAGCAGTGTTACTATTGAGTTTATATAACAAAGAGATCTTAAAGGAGAGAAAGGGACCCACATGTACAAAAATGTTTATGGCAGCCCTTTTTGTAGTGGCTAAAAACTGAGTGAATGCCCATCAATTGGAGTATGGGTGAATAAATTATGGTATATGAACATTATGAAATATTGTTCTGTAAGAAATGACCAGCAGGATGAATACAGAGGCCTGGAGAGACTTACATGAATTGATGGTAAGGGAAATGAGCAGAACCAGGAGATCATTATACACTTCAACAACAATATTATATGAGGATCAATTGCCTATCTTCAACAATGAGAGGATCCAAATCAGTTCCAATTGATCAGTAATGAATAGAACCAGCTACACCCAGCGAAAGAAGACTGGTAAGTGAGTATGGACTACAACATAGCATTTACACTCTTTTCTGTTATTGGTTGCTTGAATTTTCATTTTTCTTCCCAGGTTATTTTTACCTTCTTTCTAAATCTGAGTTTTCTTACGTAGCAAGACAACTGTATAAATATGTATACATATATTGTATTCAACATACACTTTAACATATTTAACATGTATAGGACTACTTGACATCTAGGGGAGAGGATAGAAGGAAGGAGGGAAAAAGTTGGAACAGAAGTTTTTGCAAAGGTCAATGTTGAAAAATTACCCATGCATATGTTTTGTCAATAAAAAGCTATAATAAAAATAAATTAAAAAAAGAAAATGGACTAAAATTGATTAGATTATTGTCCTTATTAAGTTGATGCTTTATTATTTATATTTCTTTCATTCAACTCTGTTAATGACAGTATCTTATTATTGTGAAAAAAAACAGATAAAGATTGAATTATTCATTTCTACACACAGCCACATATACACATACATACTTCCTTAGTCTATGCATAGTCGATTACAAATTAATTCAGTAGAAAAACTTAAATTTATTTAATCATTTTTTCTAAAGTCATACTGAGTTCAGGAAAATGTTTTTTGAGGTATTTTAGGAGAGAAATATTCCCAATACCAAGAAACTAGTCTGATGGAAATTTTTGCTTGTTGATTGTCACGTACTGATTACAAACAAAAAAGTGCATTGATGGTATCAAAAAGAGATAATTCACTAATAAAAACCATAAATCTCAGAAACAGAATGGGTCTTATGCCCTGGATCATTTCAAATTTACTATCACATTCTAGGATTAGTTGAAGAAATTAGAAGATTCAATCTAAAGAGCCTACTTAGGGGAAACATGATGGAAAGCTTCAAATATATAACAGTCTTTAAATTTGAGAAGCATTAGATTTATTTGGCTTTGTTCTTCAGGGTAGAAAATAAGATCAGAAGGGTCCACAGAGGTAGAATTTGGCTGAGAATGAAAAAAAAAAAAAAAAGAAACCTCTCTTGGATATGTTAAAAAACTGAATGGGCTCCCTTGAGAGTACTAAGTTTCCTGTTGTTGGAAATCCTCAAATGGAATGTCAAGTAAATTCTGGATGACCATTCAACAAAGATTTCCTTCAGGTGACATTCAAGATTTGTTTATGAGCTAGAAAAGAACGCTTAGGAAATCACTCTCAACTTTAAACTTATATAAATCCATGAATCATCAGTGATGAATTACAGGCCAAAAATGGCCTAAAATGTCACCAAAAAGTGATATGATTGAAAAAGGAGGTGGGCTAATGATTTAGGCTGAATAAAGAGATTGACATCTTTTACAGTGTCATGGTATCCATGCCAGTAGGGTGGATAGACCAGTTGTGGATGATTTACAGAATATAGATGGGATGAGGAGGCAGGATGAGTGGTGATCTACACAGTCAGATGACATACTGATACTGAGAAGATGACATACCCATTAAAATACTGAAAAAAATGAATAAGTAATAACTACTCATATCACTTTGTATGATGACTTTGTATTATGAACAAAAAAGAGCATATGAATAATATTATTTATAGGAGGGGAAAGGTTCTAATGATTATAAAACATTATTATCAGCAAATCCATTTAATGAATCTTGATTTCAAAAGGCCATTATTGAAGTAAAATCATTTCAAAGCATTTTCTCAACAAAGACTAAAGTTCATAGACTCTTACCTAGCTTTTCAATAGAATAGTATCGTTGTTTGCTGTCCACACGTACTGTCTCTGCATAAGGGCTTCCCACACCATATCCAATGATGTAGCCTCGGACAACAATGTTTGGGTTGAGGGGAGGGGTCCAACTCATTACAATGCTGGTGGTCAGGGGTCTGACATGAAGAGAGCTTGGTTGATCAGGAACCTGGGACTCTATAATTCAAATAAAATAAGTATTAGTATAATTTCTATGCCTTTTCATCTCCTATGCATTTGATTTTTATCTTTTCTCCATGTATTTCATATCCCAGGCATTCAGATGGCGATCCTGGTCATTGTATGAATCATACTTTGATGAGGTAAGGTTTTCACAATTTATTTAACAAGTTTGACTTTGCAATGGTTTGATTTCTTTAGTATCAAGAATATTAATTATGTCCACAATCATTGTAATATATACCACCATCCTAACATGAAATATTGTTTGATTTTGCTCATTTTTTCTTTCCAAATATCATTAGCAATGGGAGTATCTGGGTTGATGTCAAGGGACACAGTACAGATACTGGAATGGGAAATGAAAGGCTGAAAATTTTCCTACCCCATATGTTATTTATATTAGTTTAACTTCAAAGAAGAATAAATACAGACTATTTTTAAAGGATTTGTTGGCAGAAACATTTCATGTAATGAGTGTGTTGTCTTTATTAGTGACACAATTGATTAATAGCCTGAATTGTCTTAAAATGATGTTTTCATTGTTGAAGCTACCCAACTTTTCTTTCTTCCATGACCTCTGACCAAAGCAAAAACTGTACACTTGTATTCTGTCAGACAGCAAAATGAAATGTGTGGGCAAAGATGATTTAGATCATTTATGTGATGTCAAATGATGAGACACACTTAGCCCTAATCTTTTCTGCCCTTCCTTTATGCTCACCCCTTCAACATGATTTATATTTAATAAAAAAGACAGTTTTACTGATAGGTGGAAATGTTTTTCAATACTGTTGTTAATGAAGGCAGCATACCAATTGCTTCTCTCAAGAAACTGAATAGTACCATGTCTTTTGGACAATAGAAAAACTAAGTTATTCTCTTCTTGTCTTAAAGAAGCTTGTGATATAATATGCAAAGGCATCATAGGAAAAAAAGTGACTCAAAACATTGCTATAAATGCCAGCAGAAGACACATATTCTTTGTGAAGTATTCCCACTATAAACCTTGGGGAAAAGTAATAAAAGAGATGAAAAGGAAGGATTAATACTTTTCAATCCCACTATCACAGAAGGAACCCCAGTGTCCTTGGTACTTAATCGGTTCCACAATGAATTCTGTTGAGCATATTTTTAGCTTTTGTAGGAATAATTGAAACTGCAACAGATTTTTCCTTGTGTTATACTTAGGAAATAAACTCAATGTTTTGCATTCACAATTTTCTTTTAAACAATATAAAAGCACGATCATTTAAATGAATGACAATATTCAATGTCTTTCTGAACAGGAGGAAAAGTGTTTAAAAGCCTTTGTTTCCAGAAAAAACAAGAACCTACCTTCCTGCCCTGCTGAACAACCATATCATCCTAGCAGTGCTCTGGCAATTTGAATTAACACATTTGAATAGTATTCATTAGCAAAAGTAGTCAACTTATGCACTATATTTTTGCATAGCTAAAACATAGTAAGGATTTCAATATATCAAATATCCTCATTTGATTTTCATAACCAAACCCCAGTGAAGTAAACATGGAGAATATCAACAGCTTGATTTTCAACTTGAGAAAATTGAAGTGCAGAAAGGATAATTGCATTTTTATATTCATGTAGCTAATTAGTAACAGAACTGATATTAAAAATTACATTACATAAGTCCTAATATTAGGTTTATTGCATTTTATAATACTATCTCTGGATATTTTATTCAAATAGAGTAAAAGCTTCTGGAAGGCAAGTAACACTTCAGTTTTGTCATTTATCCCTCATACTTAACATAGTCCCTGACATACAGTAGATTAAAAAAAGCTTTTTTGACTGATTGGGTGAATATTCCTAGAATCACAGATTACCAGAATATTATAGAATCAGACAAATTCCCCAGATGGCATTTCTGAAAGGTAATGATAAAACTATTGTGTGAACATTCCCAGTATTAGAGAACTCTCTTTTACCTGCTGCATATCAATGCATACACATTATTTTCAAATATTTCTTATACATATTACATTCTAACTTCAAAATGTGGATCATTTCACCTTAATTTTCATTTTCCCCTTTTAGCCCAAGTTATTGTTGGAGGTACACAGTTCTCAAAAAGGAATAATGAAATCACAAGGGTAATGTCTTGATTTGAAAGTAAATTGAATTAACTGAGGTAGAGTTGCATGAAATCATAAGTCTCACTCTTTTTTCTAGTCATTGGAGCACAGAGGGACAACAAAAGTCAAAACTGGCAATGGTGCAGAATGCAATGAGTAACCTTGGCCTAAGAGTAGGAAAAATCCTGAGCTTCCAGAAATGCCAGAAACTAAAGTTTCTGGAATATATAACTTGTTTTTAAAGATCTCTGTTAAGGACTTGGATGAATCCCAGATACCTTTTGGGTGACCTACTTCCAGTTATATATCTCAATCTTAAGATAAACAAAACAAAACAAAAAAAAATTTCCTTTACTAAGTTTTCTCAAAAAAAGATTAGATAATTCAAGTAATTGGTACTGAAATGAACTATAAAGAAGCAATCTAGAGAGTAGCTAGGAAAAAAGAAAATTACATCTAAATGCTTCATAAGCTTGGACAAATTTTGAAAGCAGTTGTTTAAAAGTTAAACAACATAGTTCAAAGCACATTCCTTACTTCTAAGGTAATTTAAAAAATAAAGGCTACATGAAAATTAGGACCATTGAATTATGGAATTCTGAACTAAAGAATACTTTTGTTCAAATTTTCTTAACAAAGCATTTATTTTCCTTAAAAAATGTCTCCTGAGAGACAGAATTAAAGTAATTATATTTGTTATCTTTCTTTATAGTACTCTGTGGGCCTTTTGACTTCTCTGTTTTGACCTGCTTTAGTTATAACACTTTACTTATTGACAGCTTCGTTATTATTATTTATGTAATAACCATAGCTTTTTTTTCTTTCCAAAAATGTTCATATGAAGTATACTAGATAATTGATTGACTCAAATTTCCTTGACCTTCTAAACTGCTCATGAAAAATAACTCTACCATATACTTTACAGAACTTAATAAAAACAATAGTGATATTAGATCCCTTAGCAGAAGGAAACAACATATAAAACACAGAAAACAGATATTTAATAAAGTACAATTTTCTACTAGGATTCTGTACTGTATTATCTACTGCAGGCATACTATACTTTGATTAGCCCACTTATTTTATTCAACTCACCCCACATTGTTTTCTGGTAAGGGCTTTTACATAGAAATTGGAATGAATAAAAATACATCAAGGAAAGTTTGCTTCTTCTTTAATTTGTAGGAGTGACATAGCCAGAAAGAATATTTTCTCTTAGTTGTTTGTAACTCAAATGATCACTCTTAGGCTACTTTCTGCTGTCTGTAGTGCTGAAATGCAGAGCTGTCAGTTTTAAATGATACTCACACACCCATTTTCCATTTAGTGTGCTGCATTTTATGGACCATTTTGTGAGAGTTTTGTTCCATGTCTTAATAGCCTATATTTCTCTACTGTGAATTGTATAAGGCAGTTGATCCACCTACACTCTATCTATCCAGTCAATTCAGAAATGTACTAATATCTTCATTTTTTAATAGAAAGACCTGCATCATTATTCTTTTCCATTCTCTTACCAATGGCCACTATTTCTCTTGGAACCTCTAAACCCCTTTAACCATTTCTGCAGTCCACTTAGCTTCTTATATTCATAGTTGCCTATACCATATTTTATCATATTCTCCACTAAATCCACTCTTGATAATTTTTACATGGTAACTTTTTATTAACATTAAATGTTGCCTTCTTACTTTCTTACTATTATTCATCCCCAAATTTGCCCTTGACAATTTTTAAATTAATTTATTTTTTTACTCAAAACATATATTAATTTTTCTAAATACCACATAAAAGTCCTAGTTTATGTTTAACATTTTAATATTTTATTTTTAGTTAATGTTTATTTCTCTATCTTTAGATTCTATTTTACGTATCAATCTCATACACAGCCCAAAAGAACGATAATTTGTAGAAAAAATTTCAATAGATTTTTGATCTGAATTAATTTAAGATTAATATAACTATCTTTTAAAAGAACTTTTCTATTTTCAAATCTCTATTCTTGTGAAATCTGACACACAACCATTATTCCTATGGTAATTTCTTCTTTAATCTATAAAAAAAAATTGAGTAGAAAACATTCATTACTCATTATTCCAAACTAAATTATGATTAATTTAATAATATCTTTATTAATTAGTTGGATAAAGACATCAATAACTTTTATCACAATTGAAGATAAAGTCAAGTTCAAAAGCATGAGCTAATATATATTTCACAGAAGAGTCAAGTTTTAAAAAGATCTCTAGAAACAAATAATTGGGCCAAGAATTAAGAAGATATAACTTGCCTTCAAAAATCAATTTCACAAAAATATCAAAGGAGTAATTAGACAGCATTATTATAACTGTTTTAGTGTTGTAATATATTGAGATTTAAATATAAATCGTGAGTTCAAAGTATCAGCCAAAAAATGTTATCTATGAAGGGACATTAGACCCATTAGAAGGATCATATTGTTCAGGAAAATGGTGACACTAGTTCTACAGTATGCTGTCAAGGTAAGAAGATCTCATATGGAATACTATTTCAGTATTAAGCATGACTTTTAAGAAATACATTAATAAACTGGATGGCATCAAAAGAAGAAGACAAGATGACTAGAATGACCAAATGTCTCAGGGTAATACTACATGGTGATTAGTTCATGAATCTGGGTATATTTCCCCTAGATCAGAGAAAATTTATAGGGGATATTACAGATCCTTCAAATATTTAAAGGACTATCATGTGACAGACATTGAATATGGTGCCTAAGTAGAAGAATATGGATGAACATATGGATGTAGCAAAAAACAGATTTTCATGCAATGTAAAAAGAATATTTCTGATAATCAGCTATTGAAAAGTAAAGTATACTATCTTTAAGAGTAGAAGATTTCCTATCACTCAAATATTTAACAAAGTATTGGATAATTATTTTGGGATGATATTGTAGAGACCATTCTTAGTCAAGTACTGGTTGATGTGCCTTTCTACTCTGAGATTCTATGAAAGAGACAGTTATTAAAATAATAATATCAACATGCCCTTGAATCCAATACATGAGAACACAGTTTTAAAACTAAAAAGGATTTTATAGGCCATTGATTTAATATATTAAGAAATTATACCACAGAAAGATGCCATAGCCAGTAAAAGTGTCTGTTAGAATTTGAATCCAAAGTTTCCTGGCACCAAAGCCAGTACATTAAGCTTGTCTCTGTCTCTCTGTCTCTGTGTCTATCTATCTCTCTTCTCTCCCTATTTCCTCCCTTCTCTTTTCCTCTGTCTTTCTCTCTTCCCCTCTCTCTTATTCTCTTTATTTTTCTCTCTCTCTCTTTCTCTCTCCCTCCCTTCCTTCCTCCTTCCCCCTCCTCTTTTTCTCCCTTCTTTCTTTGCCCCCCATTCATTCTAATCAATCTAGTGAAGTCTTAATTGAAACTTAGTCTCAAGTTTGGTTTCTGTGGATATCCACTTTTTCTTGATTATCTCTGGGGAGAGAAAAGACCTATTCTATAATTTCTTTGATAGTTTTTCCCCCCAGAGTCATGTTTCACCCTCAGTTTCCATCTTTCAACATCTATTTGGCTTTGGACATAGTGAAAAACTATTAGGAAGAACATGTAAATTGACTGCTTATCTTTTAGCCTATCAAAACAAAACCAAAGGGAAACTACATTGAGTGATTCTCAATCTTCTCATCTTTATCAGTATCTCTAATGAATCAAAACTCAAAATCATTTTCAGTTTTGCCAGCAAATTATTAATTTGAAACTTTTATCTAGGAAACTCCAGGAATATAAAGAGTTTAATGTTCCACCTGATTATAAAATTACTTCATATATTCTTCAATTCTTCCCAATGACATTTACTTGGCATTTTACATTTTCTCATGCTCTTTCCTCAGCGTTTTGCTGACGCCCAAAACATAAGAATACATATGCCAGCTTCACTATGCAGTGAGTATAGTGGGTAGACACATCCTCTTGTATTTCATTAATATTATGTATTTAATTAACATTGGACTTCTATTCAAATCCATGTTCATAGAAAGTAACCAGGCTGTATATTAGTAATCTCAGGGATTTCTGTTCTCACAAGAAATGCATTTATATAGAGACTTTACATCAGATAACTGAATACCCTAATAAAACTCATTACCATTTCTACTAATCTGGGTGGTGGCATGGCACCAGATTAGGGACAAATCCATTCAGTCCCAAAGTTTTGCCATCACTGCTACATTTTATAACCCACTAACCAGTCAAATTTAACTTATCTTCTTCCAGACTAATGTAGAACTTCAGTTAAGCTACATCACAACTGATTGTGTACAACTGTTACCATTTGTTCACTTAAAGACAGAAATAGTAGGTGATTTCAAGCCCATTTTCTTGGAGCACATCTTCCAAATTCAATCAGACAACTTAACATTCTCCTTGAAGCTATTTAAATAAGATTCTTCAGGGGAAACTAAGCTTTCAACTTTTTTTAAGAGCTGAAAATTTTAGAGCAAAAAATAAGTATTTCAAAGCTTCACAATTGTCAGTAAGAACACACATTTTCTAGCGGGCAATGAATAGAATGTAATATTTGGATTTATAATTGCTTTAACAAAACATTATATTTAAAATGCCAATATATAGGGATTAGGTTGTTGTTATTTTTTTCCTTCATTTTAATTGCTGAAAGCTTACAAGATAATTTAGGTTCCTGGGCTAGATTTCTTTCTTAAAGACCATTTGTGAAACTTAAAACACTCTTGCTCTCATTGTTTAGCTAACAAAAGATCCCAACCCAAGCTCTTTTGGTCTTTGGGCCCTGATTGCCTTAGAGTGAATGTTAACAGGAATTGTTTCAGTTTTGTTAAACGACCCCATAGGATCTTACCCTCTCTGACATAGAGATTAGTGGGGATTCCAGAAAGATGCAGGTTATCTTTTCATGGCTTTTGCTAAAGAACTATTTCAAAAGAGAAGTCATAGGAAAAGAAGAGAAAATGGAACTGTGTAACTCTTGAGAGCACAACTGTTATTTAGTTGATTTAAAAGTCTGGGTAGAGATGACTCTCTTGGGGTTTGCAAAGAGACTCAGTAGCAGAAAAGTGCATGCCCGGTGTTATAATACTTCAAATCACTTTCATTGCAGAATAACTCACATTATTTACATAGTTCATTTGGTTGCCAAGGTCAGATCTTTTCCCCATAATTCCCAAGGACTTAGAGGATTCTATGGGGAGAACTACCAACAAGAGCCATTTTTGCTTTTCTAAGAGTATGGATAAAAAAAAATACTTCTCATCTTGACATTTAAAGATTGAAAATGGATCAACTAAAGAATTAATTAAAAAGAATAATAGGAAATCTGCTTAGCTTGAATGAATATTTTGCATTAATGAAAGATGTAGAGCTTGTTATATTATTTTCTAGCTAAGGAAACCAAGTGGTGGTACCTGGATTAAAATTGAGGTCTTGTGATTATTTTTCACCACATCATATTACCTGTAATTCCCTGAGGGAGCTGAATATAAACCATATTCATTGTTCGATATTCATTGGAGGATATTAATAGACTTTGAGGAAAGGGCTGGTATCTATGGGAAAATCTCCCCTGCCTACTAAATTTGTCTTAGTCCAGCTACTAGGATCATGCAACAATCATATTCAAATAGTAAGATCTTGTTATCAGTGGCGGCAACTATTTTTTAAGCTTTCAAGAGTAAGGAAGGAGCCAAAAGAAAGGGGGGAAATGAAGTCAGTTCAGAAAGTTATCAATGGAAAAAGAGAAAAGTAACTTAAGTAGGCAGTGAAATAAACATCATTCAAATATTATTCACATTTCTCAAAGAGCAGGCCTCTTTAGTCTGGCAAATAAGCCATTACCATACATGGTAAGGAGTCATGTTTTGCCTTTTCACATGTTATCATTTACTTTTGAAATTTTCTTACCTTCTTTGCCTATGTAATTTAATGTTACAAATCATTATTGATGTTATCAACTTTACTAGTCATTTCACTATCTTGCCCATGTGAAAAATTTAATTTTAGCTTTGCATAATGCTAATACATACCATTTTGTACCTTTAGTACTCATTTTGGCCATGGGTGTGAATCTATTCACCACTTTAACTAAGAAAGTGAAAGAAAAAAGTGCATAAATGACAAGCACTTGAGGTGTAAAAGGATGCTTAAGTCCTAAAAAAAGTTGAATTGAAAAAGAGGAAAATGTGTATAAAGAAGACAGAATTAAAGTCATTAAAAATAGCCACTAACAACTAGTATTTGTTAAAAATAAAACCTTCACTCTTCTGTTAAAATTTTATTCATCCTTCAAGGTCTTTATTTTATTAAAACAGCTTATAATGAGGATGGTAGTTAGTGCAGTGGATAGAGTACCAGCCCTGAAGTTAGGAAGACCTGAGTTCAAATTTGATTTCTTAACTTAACCCTTAACCCTTCCTAGCTATGTGACTCTGGGCACATTATTTAACCCCAAATGCCTCAGGCAAAGAAATAATAATTTAAAAAAAACTAGCTCATAACGAAACATCATTGAAGTGATTAGTGGCTTGTTATCAATCTGAAGAAAGGATTATAATGTAATATTCTTGGGATCTCTTCTCAGATCTCATTTCAAAGTTTTTGTTTTTTGTTTGCTCTAATGAATGATGAAAATGGAGGCATGGATGATTTGTTCATGAAATTTCCAGGTGATGCATAACTGGAAATGAAAGTTAACACATTGAATTTTAGAAATGGCTTTAAAAAAGGAAAAACAAAATAGGGGGAGGATTATGAGAAGATGTCAGAGTAGGTCAGAAAACTCCAAGCAAATTTCTCCCACAAACAAAACAAAATTGTGCTTCTGGACGAACAAAGACTAGTGATAAACAAATAATACTTGGGGCAGAATAGGGATGCTCCTGAAATAACTGAGAAACCCTAAAATAGATACCTGGATGGAGGATTAACTGGTGTGAAGTGTAAACACCTCCAGGCTAACTCCAAAGAAACAGCAAAAGCAAAGTGTTAGAGATAGTTGGGCTTTGATATAACCCCAGCAGGAAACAGGAGTTTTTACCTCTCCAAATACTTGGGACTTCATCTTTTAAATTAAGAAAGATAGAGGGAACTTCTGCTAACAAGAAATGCTGGGCCCAGCTAAGCTTCTGAGATGCCACTCTGGAAAAAAAAAGGAACCAACATACCTAGAGAATACAGAAGCTGTGGGGCAGGGAAGCTGCTTGTTGTAGGTACTTACAAGAGGTTGGATTTTTTTTTTTTTTTTTTTTTTTGAGTTCTAGAACAGAGGGGAAAACTAAAGTAGCCAGAGGCTCCATCCCATATTAATATTAAAGATGATTACATTGTTAATTTTTTTAAATGAGCACGCAAAGAAGAAAGAATAAAAAAGTTACTATGAAAATAGGGAATACTGAGGTTCATCTTCAGAGAAGGATACTGAAATATAAAAGGCCTCCTCTATCCCAAAGAGCAATGTTAAATGGCTTCCTGTCAAAAAATAATTTATAGAAGAATTAAAAAAAAACTTTAAAAACCAAATGAGAGAAATGGAGAAGAAAGCACTGAATCCAAGAAAATCAATCCATTAGAAACAGAGATCCAGAGTCTTAAAGAAAAAAATAGCTCTTAGAAAATTAGAATTGGGCAAGAGGAATCCAGTGAAGTTATAGGAGAACAAGAAATAATAACACAAAATATAAAAAATGAAAAATATAAGATAATGTCAAACATCTTTATAAAACAACAACAAATCTGGAAAACAGATCAAGGAGAGGAAATAAGAATAACTGAACTAACTTAAAGCTGTAACCAAAAAAAGAACCTTGAATCGATAATACAAGAAATAAATTTTTTAAAAATTGTCCTGAAGTGATAGAAAAAGAGGAGAAAGTACAAATTAAAAAAAAAGTCTACAGATCATCACCCCAAAGAGATCCTACAAGGAAAATATAAAAATGCCATTGCTTAATTTCCAAACACTCAGATGAAAGAGAAAATTTCATAAGCAACAATAATAGTAGCAGTAGAGCAATAACAACACAATTTAAATATGTTGGAGCAACAATAAGAATTGTACAGGATTTATCAGCAGCTACAATATAAGACCACAGGTCCTGAAATACAATATACTGACAATCAAACAAACTAAGATTGCAGCCAAAAAATATTATATCCAGCAAAATTAAGAATAATATGGAATGAAAAAAATGAACATTTAATAAACTGTCAGATTTTTAGGATTTTGTCTAACAAATCTGAACATAATAGAAGAAGGAACAATATACACATATATATATACCAAAAAGGGTATAATACCCTTCAAAATCTACAAAGAATAAGGGGAGAGGGAATAGAATAATATGTGATATGGAAGGGTATGTAAATCAACAAGTGTGATAAGGTGTATAGATTAATAGGAAAGGGATAAAGGAGTAGAGAAAGGGGAAAATAGGATCAAGTGGGGAAAAAAAAGGATGTTTAGATTAATGGGAGTGGGATAAAGAGGAAAGAAAAAGTTGAGGGAACATATTAAGGGATGAATCCATGACAGGGTCAGTGGGAATGTTAAGTAATAGCAAGGCAAGTTAAAAAGTAAAGTAAAAAATAAAAATTAAAAAAAAAGTCAAAGTAAAGTAGAAGAATTAGAAGGGATAATAAGATATATACATAAACACAATAACAATGATCAGGAGTAGAATTTATTAGGAAAAAAGGAGAGGTAGTAACTGATTTTAGACAAATGTAAACTTAAAAATGATTCATCAAGGAAGAAATCTATATTATATGTCATGATATTAATACTGTTATATATGTATATGTACATATGCATGTATATCTGTGTTTATATATTTATGTATGTAGGCACATATGTGTATATGTGTGTTTATATATATGTGTGGGTGTGTATATGTGTATGTATTTATTATATTATATATCATTTGTATGTGAATATATAAATATACCTGTGCTTAACTTCAGCCTTCTTGAGGGTGGTAGGGTCAAGAAAAAAAGAATAAAGTAAAAACTACACAGCAGAGAACAGAAGAAAATCTATAGTGAATCAAAGAAAAGATGCTCAATTATGAATACCACATCTTGTATTATTACATATGATTTTTTTGAAATGGAAATTTATTATTATATATCTCGAATCTTCCAGGTTGTTCTGCTAGGAATATAACATTTTTTCTTTTTCTATCTTTCTTTTTCTACTTTAAATAAATATATACATTAAAAAGAGAAAAAAATAAGGCAAGAACAATGTACCAAAGCTGTTCAGAAAAAAAAATTTGTCGAGTAATTAAAATTATAATTTTGTCTTAAAAGTAAACTGCAAAAATGCATGATGAAAGAGAGGTGGTTCAAAATATTTGATATGAAAAAATCTGGGAATTTACCCTGTAATTTACAGGGTTAGATTAAATTGAATGTAAATATCAGAGTAGCTAATGTGATCTTAGGCTTCATTATTGGAAAGTATACATTATCATCTTACATAATTTTTCTAACCTGCTTCAGGTTTGTCATCATTTTTTAAATTCCTACTATGATTTTAGCCAAATTATATCTGAAAATGGATCAATATGATGAAAGACATTACACATAATATTTTAATGGCCATCTTGCTTTGTAATTAAGAAACTTGTGTTTTCCATCCAAAAAGGGAAAAAATATGAAGTCATATTCTTTCTTCATTAATATAAATAACTCAACTATATCTAATTATGAGGGGCCCACTTGGACCCCACACTCCAAACCCATCTATCTCACAAATCTTACTCAAAAAGATTGATTTTATTTTTCATAATTTTGTTAACTTTGACAGCTGTATTTCATGGTGTCATTTGGAAATTTCCATGTTCTGTTACTCTTATAACAGATTCCTTTAACAAGTCCGAATACTTCACTTCTATACATGAGTACATCAAGACAATCATCATTAACATGCATAACATAAACTGGTTCTATTGATAAGTTGTTTCATCCAAGACAAAGGAAAGGGATGACATTTCATATTATTAATGACTATATCATGTACATGCCAATGATTATGTATCAATATCTTAAGAATGGTCCAGAAAATGCATGCCTTCTTAGACCATTTAAATTCCAAAATAATTAAATTTCTTCATTATTATCCCAAACCTTAGCAAATTATAAGGAAAAAGACTAGAAGGAGAGAGTTCATTTTAAAGACATTGACATTACCAGTTTTCTTCTCTGAGAAAACAGGTCTATCTTAGAATTGTCTTTAACAATATGCTTGTACTGTTTTTTATGTCATAGGAGATATTTGATAGGCAGATATAAGCAGTATAACTTTGTGCTCTAGAAAATGTAGGAATAAGTACTGGTCTTTAATTTGGTATTTTTTCTCCTTTTTTTTTTTTCCCTGCTGCTTGAAGGCAAAGTGCCAAAGAGGGTGATGTTTTTGAGAGAAAAATATAATTACCATCAAGGTCGTTCTCTGGTGTCTCAGCTGTATACCAGTCTGAAGAAGGACCAGTACCATTGACGGTCATGGCTGCTACTTGAAAACTGTATTGACTTCCTTTTTCCAGTCCTGTGAAAATCATGAGATCCAAAGAAAAAGGAGCATTAAATAAGAGTCTTTCCAACAGAGTTGTCAAAGCAATAATAACATTAATTAAACAGTAAAAAGCATTAGCTTAAATCTATTTCTTTTTTGTTTGTTTGTTTACAAAGAATAATAAGGTCACAACAGCAGCCTTTTTCTACTCATTACATTTTGTTGTTTTCCACTTTTAAAACAAGGCACTTAATGAAATATCCCTCAATTTATTCAAGGCATGCAATATTAACCATGAAAAAACAATCAACACAGTAACAAATTCAAGGATCAATTTTTTTTTCTAACTCAGAAAGACTCTACCTATGAGTCAAGGGAATTTTTAATAGCCTAATTATCTAATGAATTGTGATTAGCTGATTATTTGGGGGGAGAGAAAAGAATAGTGGAGCAGCTAGGTGGTGCAGTGGATAAGAGTATCAGTCCTGAAATCTGAAGGATCTGAGTTCAAATGTAGTCTCACACAGTTAATACTTTCTAGCTGTGTGACCCTGGGCAAGTCATTTAACTCCCAATGCTTCAGAAAAAAAAAAAAAAAAAAGAGGAATAGAGATACAAAGTAAAAAATATTCAACGTCTAGTCCTTTGAAACAAATTTCAAAAATTTAAGCAGGGACTGCTTTGTTCCAATTACTATTAAGAACTAGTTTAATTTCAATATAAAATTCAACTTGGAATAGTATAAGGAGGAAAACAAAAATCTTATAGTCTGTCAAATGCACATTTTTTCTTGAAAGACATCAGTTCTCTGGCTTACATCTAATTTGACTGATTATTGTTGGGGTTTTTGTTTGTTTGTTTGTTTGTTTTTTTCTTCAGTTGTTTCAGTCCTGTCTTATTCCTCATAACCTTATGGAGGTTTTCTTAGCAAAGTTACTAAAATCATTTGCCATTTCCTTTTTTAGTTTATTTTACAGATGAGAAAATTAAGTCAAAAAGGATTAAGTGACTTTCCTAGGATTATATAGTTAGTAAGTGTCTAAGGCCAGATTTTTAACTCAGGTCTTTCTGTCTCTGTAGGCCCAGTATTCTAAGATACTACCAATTTAATAAATTACTGTAATTTTAAAATAAATACATGGTATCTACTAAGCAATGTATATCTCAAAGTAAAATGACAAAGTTCTTAGCCTCAAAGAATTGAAAACAAAAGAAAAACAAGATGAAAATAAACACTAAGAAGCTGGACAACAGATTTGGAAGTCACACCTCTATGAATCAAGGTAAGTTAAAAATGTACAAGAAATTCAATTCTGAGTAGGCACAGACAGTCTATATTATGTATACTTTAAGGCTTTAGTTCAGAGATTTGTAATCTTTGGCAGAGGAAACTCAAGTCAGGTCTGGAGATTTCAATATAGAAACATTCCCAGAAGCATAGGAGATTTTCTAAAATGAACTGAAGAGAAAGTAGAGGATGAAAAAGATTTATATTTTTACAATGCTCATCTCTTTTAGGGCAAGAGTAGATGTTACAAGAATCCTTGGAGAGTGAGATGAGATTTGGTTCTCCCCTAGAATCCTTATCCCTCAGCTTCACCTATATCATGCAAATATCTAAACATGACATTGGAAGCTTTCTCCCTCAGGTGTGGTTCTCATCCAGAAGTGTGCTTCACAGGTTTGGCATTAAGATTCCAAGAAAATGTTTAGCAATTTCAGATTTCTTATTAAAGAAGTATAGCTTCTAGGGGAAACAGCAATAATTTAAAGGTCTCCTTGAAGAGGGGACCCCTGAAACTCTGAAAATCCTTAAAGGAGAAAATCTCCTTCAACTCTGCCTTGGGGACCCACCCCAAAGGATAAACAGTTTCATCTTCGTTATCTGGGTGGAGTGGCTCAGTCCTGAAACTCATTGAATTCAATTCAAATTCTAGCTCAAGCTGAAACCCAGGGAGGAGCCAATTTGGGATTCTACCCAGGAGCCCCTTTCAGCTTGTAGCCAAAGCTCTCATTATAAAAGAGCCAAACTGAAGCCCTCTCTTTGCAGAGGTTCCAAACATGCCAGCCCTATGCTTGGCATGCTAAGAGCCTCTGTCCACTGGAATATTCTTTCCAGTGCCACTTCTCTTTACCCTCACCTATTTCCCTAATCAGACTTTATGCCTGTCAGGATTTCTAACCTTACCTCCATGTTTTCTGGTCTGTAAATTCTTTTACAGAGAACCTCTGTGCCTTCAGAAGGGAGTCCACAAAACTCCCTATCCTTGAGCCAAACCTCTCCATTTGGTTTACTGAACCCTGAACCTGCCACTAGACCTTATCATTTAACTCCTTAACCACCAGAAATCCTAATTTCTTTTTGGTTCTCGAAATCTAAACCTCATCATCCTGACCTTAGAGGACTTCTGTTTTCACCATTTGTTAGTGATTCTAAAGTCTTCTGGCTTTGGAATCTGTGATCTAGAGATTCTCCCCACCACCAACTTGGAGTACTATTGTTCTGGCAATCTGTCTTTCAATGACTGTAAAAGTCCTCTGGCCTAGGAATATAATAATATTTCTTTCCTTAGGCTTTAGGGAAGATATATTAGTGATCCTGAGACTTTCTCACCTTAGAATATTATTGTTCTGACAATCTGCCTGTCAGTGATTCTAAAGTCTTCTGGCTTTAGAATAGTCCTAGATCTTCTGGTCAATGATAACCAAATTCTTGAGACTACTCCTCAGTTCTACCTTTAGGCCATAAAATTAGCATAGCAATGACATGAAGAAGTGGATAAATGTGTCTCCTTTCTCCAGGTTCTTTGAAAAATTCTTTCAGAATTTAGCCTGATTCAATTGGTGCTACAATTACAATAAACTTTGCTCCTTGACGTGGATGTGGTTTCAAGCCTGAAAATTCTTTCAAGATACCTCATCTCACAACATCAATCTGTGATCCCAACCTTTTGGGGTCTTTTCACAACTTAAACACTACCACTACCCATAAAGCATTCAATTTTCCCCTTTCTGACTTTTACTGGAGAGTCAGGACAGCAAATTGAGAACTGGAAAACTCCCTGTAAACTCCCTCTTCTGTGTTGTGAAAAAATAAAAGAAAGGGATAAAATCTAGACAAAGTATGGAAATACAAATTTTGCTTTTTCTGGAAACTTGTAGGGAAATGGGTGTCCCCTTTTGTAAATAGAAGGATGAAGATTTGTTTGACTATGTTATTTAGTTAGATGCCTTTTATTTTAAATTTGTATTCTTTTAGTTGGTCTGGTAAAGGAAATTCAATAGGGTTTTGAGATTTGTAATTTTTTAATATATCTGATTTAAAACATTTTGTTGACCTGTTATGCCACAGTCTTTGAACTGTTCTACCTTAGTTTCCCTGAATTAGTTTCCCTGAATTATGATATCTCAATTTCCCTGAGTTAGTATTTTATCCTCCCTTTCCCCCTTTTTCTGTTCATTAGGGCTGAGATAATTAGGATCTTAGAGATCTGGCCACTCTGGCATTCCGAAAGATAACACTACAGATGAGATAGGGCATCTGTAGTGTTATCTTTCAGAATGCCAGAGTGGCAATTCTCACCCCCAACATGTCAGAAGCTAATTTATAGTCCATCCCTGAAAATTCCCATTCTCTGCCTTCTGCCTTTGTTTCTCTTCTCAATTAAGTCCTATAAAAATCCTTGGAGTCTCACATTCAGTACTGGATACTTGGATATGAGAGTCTGATCCAGTCAATCAATTAAGCTCTCCAATAAGTAAAATATTAAAAACTCTTTAATCTCTATCTTGTCTCAGTTTCTCCAGCATTACAGACCTAAATGATTGTTTTAAGAAGTTTCAAAATTGAGGGAGGTATTCAAGAAACACATACCTTGGACTAGATGAAGAATTTGGGAAGTTTGCATAGTAAGTTAAAGAAGTGAAAGTAGCTAACTCAGTTTTTAATACAGACTTTATGAGGAAGAGAAGGCAGATCTTCAAGTATTTGAGAGGAGAGAAGGGATATATAATATACAAATCTATCTTCTTTTTTAAGTGATATTGTCATGGAGAGAAATGAAGGTGGTGGCAATGAGAACTGTATGGCTGCAGTGTATTTAGAGTTGAAGTATGGCTTTAAATGGATGGGCATCACACATACACACACAGATAGACACTTGAAGAAAAGTCAGTCTAGGAAATTAATAACTGTCAAAGTCATATTTTTTTTATCTTGATATTGAAATGGAAGTCAGATCTTTGAGCTGGGAAACCAAACCAAAGGAACTTAGGAGATATGAGCAGAAAGAATGGTAACATGGAAGCACAGAACAGTGATGAATCATGAGATTAGATAGCAGAATAGAAGTCACTTTATGGAAGAGGAACTCTATGGATTTGAGAATTCTTGTGTAAGTTTCATTTGGTATATATTTAATTGGTATTTACTATCTATCAACAATTTTTAGAATTGTAGAGTTGGAAAGGATCTCTGAGGCCATCTAATTTTATCTGAAATTAATCCCCATTAGTTTATATTTAGGGGTCATATACCCTGACGCTTGAAAAATTCAAAGGAGACAAAATTCACCATCTTCTGAGGCATTTTATTTTGGGGCTGCTCTGTTCAAGAACCTCTGCTTAAGTTTCATAAATTTATGAACTAAATTTCTGAACTGGTCCAGCTCTATGTAATAGTCTGGAGGCCTTATGTAGTTACCCCCATAGCAAATAAATTTAAATTATTTTTTTAAATTGCTGTGGATTTAAGCATTAACTTTGCAATGCTGTATAACTCAATGCAATTAATCCATTTGCTCCTCTGAATAGATCTATCTGGTGGTGCTTTTTAATAAGAAATCTTTCTTTGCTTGCAATTAACAAAAAATATCTTCTATGATACTAGCTAAAACCTTAGAAGAATATACATCTTTCTGTTGTTGTGGTTATTTTTCCTTCATTCCTTAAGAAGACCATGACATTAGAGGAGTGATGCTGTGACATGCAAGTAAATTAGATTTAAGTGAGAGAGGACTGTGCAAGGTCACCTGTTCCACTTTCCCCTCCAGAGCCACCTGGGTCCAGTGGCCAGATATAGATCAGGATGATTGGAGATAGTCTTCGATGCAATGAGAGAGCTTGGTCTTTTTAAGCTAAGGTATTCAATAGGACTCAGTCTGATTGAGGCCATTATTACATAGTGATTAAGCTGGGTAGCAACTGAGGCAAATAATCTTTTTTACCTGGTTTAAAAAAAAAATCTGAATAAATAAATCTAGGAGAGGAAAACCATCAGAGTTTCTGGCCAAAGCAGAAATAATTGCTATTTACATTCAGTCTGAATCATTCAGGACCCAAACAATGACCAAATGGGGCTTGGCTTGGGATCTCAGTCAATAAGCATCAGAGTGATTTTGGTTCCCTTTTAAGGAAAATATCTAGCCAGTAAACCCCAAGGTATCTTTGGAGGGTTCAGAGATTCAAAAAAAATATTTAAGAGAAGGCTATGATACCCTATGTGGGTAGAGGGAGGGAAAGGAAGGAAGAAAGGCAGGGAGCCATAAGGAAAAGAAGGAAGAAAGGGAGAAAGGAAAAGGAAGGAAGAGCACAGAATAATTAAATATTCAATAGAAACCTTGAGCAAACAAGAAATTGGGGAGCTAAGAATTCACAGGTGAATTCAGCCAAACAGAAAGACTCTTGTGATTTTAAGAAAACCACAGATTTAAGATAATAGCTAATCCAGCCCAAACTAATTGGGGTCAATGACCTGGCTTGACCAAATCACTATGCTCCTGCTTAATAGGCTAACTGAATATTAAACAACACACTTCATTGGAGGAATTTTCTGCCATTTTTGAACAAGAGATATATGATGAAGAAGGGGGAACATGTTTATACATATTTAGGGGGAAACATGTAGTGGGTATATCAGAAAGAATGTAACCTGGAAGGAATGAACCAATCCTTTTTCTGAAAGGAGGGACTGTGCCAAACTAGCAAGTGTAAAGCTTCTCCCACTTCTATTCTCAGTATTCCCCCCTTCCAAAGAGGAGTGGGGCCAGCTTCTCATCAGAAACTTTAAAATGATTTCTTAAGATTCTTCTTTAATAAATTTTCCTCGATATCTGATTTTCAGTATCAAGAGTGTATTTCTAATAGAACATATTTTTATAGTTACATTTGTCATGCTTTGCATATGTATTTTGTATATGTATGTGTAGAATTATATTGTCTGCAGTATTCTTGCCAGGATGCCCTTTGCTCTGCTAACTTAAATATATTTTTAGAAGAATTAATTATAAATATAGTAGGATCTACTATGTGTAGGTTTATGATTATTAACATATGGTTTGTTATATAAATTTCCTTTTGAAAGCCTGCATAAAGCTTATTCATTTTTTAAATTTTTCATTAAGGATACTTTTATTGGGTACATAGATCATTCTCAAGAATATTTCATAGAAATGAAAAAAAATTCTTGGATCAATTAGTAGATCTTGATTCAAACAAGCAAACAAAAAATTTAGCCAGAAAACACTGAATCTGCTTGTTAAATCTGGGGATGTAGAAATTAAGGGCTATTTTTAAAGTATTAGGGAAAAGGACAATTACTAGTGATGGGGTGTAACTTTTAGCAGATATATAACATTAATTCTGAAGCCCCTTAAACTTAGAAATGATATTGTTCTAACAATCTGGTTGTCAGTGATCCTAGTTTCCAAGCCTTAAATAGACTATAATAAAGTTCTTGAAACTTTGCTGACTAGGGAGATAACTATCTGTAGGTCAGTGATACCAGATTATCTGAGACAAATGGTTTGGTGCATATCAAATTATTCCTCAGTTCTAATTCTAAGTCATAAAATTAGTATATCAGTGACTTGAAGAACCATATCTCTGTCTTCTCCAACAAATTTATCTTTTTTCTCCTAGTTCTTTGCTAAATTCTCTTAGAACTTAGCTAGCTTCAAATGGTATTTTAAGTGCAATAAACTTTGCCCTTTGACTTGGAGATGGGTTCAAGCCTGAAAATTCCTTTGAGATACCTTGCAACATCAGTCTGCAACCTCCAATTTTTTGAGGCCTCCCTTTTGAACCTCAACACAATGTTAAGTTTGAGAAACCACCCCATATGTTCACATTTGTGTCCAACTTGTTGCAGAGCATTCAGAACTTGTACTGGTCTGATCAGTCACAGTCAGACACACCTTAACTGGATTCTAACAGTTTGTCATTTTGGATCTCTTTGAGATCAACAACAACCTCATTTACAACAAACCAAGGCAAATTATTTGAGGAATAAATAGACCTTCAGAGAACAATGCTAGAATAACCTAAAACTATTATTAATCTATGGAAGAGGAAGAAAAATAATTGTTATAAAATGTAACAACTCTACTAACTTCTGTAGTAATCTGCTCTCATCTGTAATAATGCCTTAACATTCTGTGAACAAGCGTCACCAGCACCGAATCAGAAGAAATTCCATCTGGGAGAGCAGTTGGGCTCTCAGAAACCACAAATCTAAAACATGGAATAAGAGTGGGAGAAGATCAGGGGAGATTATTTTATAGACATCCAGAGATTTCTTTTTAATATATCTCAGAGAAGAAGGATAGATTCCAAGGATTCAGGAAAGAGGGTTGAGAATATGGAGGATTTTATAAACAAACAAACAAAAGACTGATAAAAGTACCAGCAAATGCCAACCTGCAAATCAGTTTCCATATTTAAAAAATCTCATTTTACAATGATTATGGTAATCTTGATGAGCATTTATATAATGTGTTGAGGTTTTCAAAGAACTTTACAAATAGCTTCTCATTTTAGCCTTACAAAAACTCTTGAAGGTAGGCATTATTTATCTGTTTACATGAGGAGGCTAAAAGAGGCAAGTAATTTGTTCAGCTTCACAGAATAAATAAGTGTCTAAGTCTGGGTTTGAACTCAGGTGTTTCTGTCTCTTGAGCCAGTTGTTTATCCACTGGGATGCCTTGCTGCTTCTAATTTTTTAACTTATTAGTGATATTGTTTCTCTTACAAATATATTTTCATTTTAAATATTAGTAAGGTATATATAAATCAATATATGGAACAGATAATATAAAATTTCAGGTTGTTTACATGTTACATCGAAAAAGAAACTTTGAAGATTGGACTTAAATTTAGTTTACTGAAATTCTATACTGCCTATTTGCTTTTACATAAAATGAATAATGCCATCTTTTTTCTCAGGGGAATGAGGGATTTATCTTTCACTGCTAGAGGGTTTATGTTTGTACTACTTCATATTTGAATGAAAATTTCCAAAAGTTCAAAGATTTCTGCTTATTATTTGTCTAGTCTCAGAAGCTCTGGAATATAATAGCTGTGGTACACGATGTGTGACCTGACATTTGTCTCAATCTATTATTCTTTGTGCTACCAGTGATTGGTGCTATCTCTCTTTACCATATTGATAGCTGAAAAAATTCCTATTCTGATTCTGCATCCTCTTTTGAATGAAGGTTACCCCTAGTAGGTTCTATGAGGTTATGGCAGTAGAGCCAACCTCTGGCTGCTCATATTAAACTGGACAATCTTTTTTTTTTTTTTTATATAGACTTTGAGATGTGCCTTGTCTTCATATGATCTTGCCTAGCTCAATTCCAGATGTCCTGTTGGCCAGAATATTGGCTATCTAATGATGACATTTTGGGCCACAGAAATCGGGAAAATTCTTGCTTTAAAAGTCATACAGTTTGTGGTATGGATTGGCAGACAGCTTCCACATAAATATTAAATTATTTTTATTATTCGTATTTATATAGTGAGTTAATGTTTTTAAGGTGATTTATGTTGTTAATTTCATTCTTTACATTATTAGGTCAATAAGATTATTTTCACCATTTTCTAAAATGAGGTTTTAGAAGATTATATTGGCAGGATAGGTCATATGGATAGGAAGTATTTAGATTGGGAATTGTATCTTAGTCTTCTTGACTTCAAAATAGTCAAAAAACATTTATTAAGTAAGTTGTAACTATTTGATACTGTAGGCAAAAGAAAGCAATTTCTACTTTCAAAGATCTCACATTCTTATGGGAGAGACTATGCAAAGAATTACATGCAAACAAAAAATAGACAAGAGATAACATTAGCATTCAAGAAGAATGAGAAAGTTTTCCTGTAAAAGTTGGGATTTTTGTTGCACTTTGAGGGAAGTTAGGGAATCCAGATAGAGAGGAGAAGAAAAAGCATATCTCATGTGGGGAACAGTCAGTGAAAATATCTAAAGTTGAAAGATCAAGAATCTTGTTTGAGGAATGGCAGGAGTCCAGTCACTGAATTGAAGTGTGCTACAGGGAAACATAAAAAGTAAGGAAAATGCAAAGGTGGAGGCTATGAAGGGCTTAATCCCCAATACCAGGCTTCTCTTTCAAAGAATTTAATTTTTATTTTTTTCCATCTTTTTATTTAAGGTAGTTCAATATTTCAATGTTTCATGACATATTGCATGTATATTTTTTGCCAACTTCAACTCTTCTATCCTTCAGTATATATTCCTCTGGAATTGCTGTAGCCAAAATAATTTCCCCCAAAGTGGTTAAACTTCTAATGGTTATTCTCTCCAGAATTAACTAGATATGTCTTCAAACAAAAGATGTGCAATTCAACAATCCATCAACAAACTTTTATTAAGCATCTATCATAGGTTGGACACTATGTTAGGTACTAGAGTCACAAACAAAAATCCATTATTTTCTGTTCTCAAGGAGTTTCTATATTATCAAAGGAGGAGAATATGTCTACACAGACACACATGCATCCACATATACACACAACTTATGTCTCTCTATATATATTTACACACAAGTAACAAATAATATATTATTATATATTATAACATAACATGCATATTATTTATAAACATATACATATGCAAAATAAATAAATTGAAAGGTGATTTTTTTTTAGAGGAAGGGACAGCTAAGTATCACAATGAATAGAGTGGCAGGTCTGGAATCAGAAAGACTTGAGTTCAAATATAGTCTCAAACACTTTCTATCCACCATAGACCAGTCACTTTACCATGATTGCTTCAGTTTCCTCATCTGTAAAATGAGCTGGAGAAGGAAATAAAAGACCACTCTAGAATCTAGACCAAGAAAACTGCAAATAATTTCATGAAGAATTAGCAATAACTGAACAACAAAACAATTTTAGGGAAGTATGTTCTGAAGTCCCTTAATCTTAGAAGGATCTTTAAGGCCTTTCACTCCATTTATGCAAACCTTTGGAACCCAGTATTTTCAGGCACTGATGAAATATAAGGTTATGCATCAGGAGATATTAATGTATCATAGATATTTTAAATTATATTTCTCAAATATGTTCCTATTAAAAGATGGTGGGATCTATATTACTGAATATAAATGAATAGTTCATTGAATATGTAAAGTATATAATTTTTTCCCCTCGGCAATTGGGCTTAAGTTAATTGCCCAGAGTCACACAGCTAGCAAGTGTTAAATGTCTGAGACCAGATTTGAATTTAGGTCCTTCTGACTTCAGGGATGGTGCTCTATCCATTGTGCCCACTTAGCTGCTCCTAAAGTATATAATGTTAAAACACGGTAAAAACAACTACATATTTAGAAAAAAAAAAAAAAAAAAAAAAAAAAAAAAAAAAAAAAAAAAAAAGAAAGCTAAGATATTTTATCAAGCACATAAAAAAATAAAGTATGGAATAAATAGTAAACTGTTTCTCATGCTTTATAATATTCCTGGTCAGACATTTCGTTCTTGCATCTTATAGAATCCTAGATTGCTTTTTGAGGGATTTAGAAATTAGACTAATTATAAAAATAAGGAAATTGAAATAAATAGAAGTGACTTGCATAAGGCCACAGAAGTAAACATTAGTAGAGCCATGATTTGAAGCTGAAACCAAATCCAGTATTTTTTTCATGTTGCCACACTATTTTGACTAAAGTTAGTCTTCATTCTAGAAATAGGATACCCTAACTTTCTTTTTATTATGAGGTTTTAAATAGCTCTGTCAACAATACTTTTCCTTCATCTCTGTTTAACAAAAGACAATTCAAAATTTCTATTTTATTGTCCTGAAAACAATAAAGAATTCAAAAGAAAAAAAATCAAGATGATGTTGAGCAACAATGATGATAAATTATTTTCAAATTTGTCAACATTAAGTAGGTGATCAATGAATATCAACAGGGAATTATTGTGAGAGAATGTTCCTCTGGAAATTTGTTGAAAGAGGAAGTTTGTTAAAAGATCATAGTTATATTCAGGACTAAACAGAAAAGTTAATTTGCCTTCCCATGAAAACAACTTTTTTTGGGGAGAGAGAAGAAAAAGAGACAAAGAGTTCTGTGTTAACCTGCCTTTTCCTTTCTTTTCATCTATGGCATTCATTCACATGTCACTGTTATAATATTGATTATTGTCTTTGCCAACATAAAAATGGAGGTTTTTGTATCATGGTAGTTATCCACTGGCAAGGAACAATTTGAAATTAATAAATTGTTGGCTTAAGTACTCATATTTCTTGTTCTCTAAGATACAGCTGGGAAACATAGCATGAGTTTTTGATCTTTGAAACTTTCCTGCTCTTACCTAATCATGTCTGGAATTCTTTTCCTCATTTTTCCCTAAATACTTTAATACAATATCCATGAGTTCTTGATACAACTGTTTGGCAGAGTTCACTAGCTAAATAACCTAAATATTATTTGGGAAAGAAATATAGCTTATTTGATAGACAGAACATTGGGTTAGGGTCCAGGGCAACCTAGACTTTAGTCCAATGTTTTTCGCTAACTAAAAATAGTTATATGATCTAAGGCAAATCACTTACTCTCTCTGAGTCTTAGTATCTTTAAGAACATAATGTGGAGGTTTAACTAGATGATCTCTAAGGTCACTTACAGTACTAAAATTATATGACAATCTAATTTCTTTAAAATCATGACAACCCAGAGTGGTGACATTTTCAACCAATATTATCTTCTTCTCTTTCCCGTAATGCTAAACCTGTTAGAAAATTGCTGTGCTATTGCTTTCATTTTTCAGTCCATAAAATACCAATACACGTTTATCATTATGTTTATTCTATATTGGCCGTGGAACACAAGAAAACTGTTAAATTTAATCACAAACAACCTCCTGGGAAGAGCACTCAAAATTAAAAACAGCACTTTAAAATTTAGCTGACATGGGTTCCCACAATAAAACTGATAGCAGCTATTTAAAATCCTTGTTATATCTCTGAATTACTTTGTTACTGCAGATGTCTCATTATCCTGGGGGAAAAAAGGGAAGAAACACCTGCCTAACAAATCAAGGCTTATAAAGAAATTTTAAGTATCTACACCTGAATATTTAAATTACCTAATTAAATGATTCTCATATTTCTAAATTTCTTACAGCCAAATCAACACACAAATTGTCTTAATAATGAGATTTTAAAACCATGGTCAAATCTTGTAGATTTCAATATCAGGCATCATTGTCTCTTGAATAGGATCTATGACTTCCATTTACCATTGAATATATATTTGTGATCACAAATTCCCTAAATTTTCCCTAAGGATGAGTCATAGCTATCCCTTTCCTACTAATCCATAGTAGTCTCCCTTACAATTGGGAAACTATGCTCTTCCCACAAGCCCCTGCTACAAGATGACAAAACAAGGGAAATTATGATATTGCCTTCATAACTATTATTTGTCACTTAAGTCCTAAAGAATAAAGAGGGTACCTGAGGGTTTGTAAGGTTGTCTCAATTATGAATAAGTCCTGATACATCACTATGACAGGTAACCTGATTGAAACTTGATTTTCTTTACCTTTGCCATCTCATCAGGATGAACATTTTCCTACAACATAATTATGTGCTGTCAGAATTAAGGAGTAATTAGGTGATAAAAAGATACTATAGTTATGGAGATATAGTCATAAGCATGAAAAAGAGATCCAGCAATGGAACTAGGTCTACATGACTTGGTTTCACCCTAGGGTACCAAAATTTAGTGAGCAACATTTAAGTTTACTTAACTCAGTTAATTATGAATTAAATAGCAAGAATAACTAGCTAAAATATGAATGTTCTAAATGTTCATGGTTACATTTCAGATGGGCTTTTTTCTTAGACCACTGTACCATCTTGTTCTGTCCTTAATACTCATTCAAGGTGTCTCTATAGCAGTTTTATAATACCTGTCTTTATCAAAAAAGTTACTGTATTTCATAAGAGAATTAAATTTATAAAGCTGTTCACCAATTTCTTTGGAGAGAAAAATAATTTTGAATTTTGATTTTGGTCATGGTAAATTTAGCTGAGTGTATCTCTCCTATCTGCTAACACAGTTCACTTGCCAATTTAGTTCATCTAACATGACTAGGAAAAAAACAAAAACATATAACATAACATACCAAGAAAAGGTGATACACAAGAAAATGGGAGGGTTCTATTGATTTCTGGCAGCATAATATAAGGAACTTTTGGCGTAAAAAGTTTAAAAAGTCCCTGACCCAATACAACCCTTTCTTAGAAGTTGCATTTTAGGATATTGTAGTATATATACATAGAAGAGATTAAGCATATTATTAGCATAACAAAACTAGTTTCAAAAGTAAAATTTAAATCCAGGTCTCCTGTTGTCCTAACCTAACCATTTATTCACTCTTCTATATTGGCCACTTATGATATACTAAGTCATGACATCCAGTAGTTTAGAACTTTCTCAGTTCATTCTGTTATCTCCTCTTGCCTCCTTGTCCATTCTGCTTTTTCAGCTATTAAGTTATTCCCCAAATATGTGAGATATTCAGCATATATATGTATACAGCATATATACACATACATATTTATAAAGTGAATTACAATAGTAAAGTTTGGGATTTTACCCACTCTGATGTTAACCATAAGTCCTAAGAAGGAATTGATGGTTTTGATGATAGAGATATGGGGGTATAAATGGATCAAATATTAGGCTTGCCATATGAAAGGCCTGAGTACAAATCAAATCTCAGATATTAACTGAGTAACCGTGGGAAAGTCAGATAACCTCTGCTTATTTAAGTTTCTTCAATTTTAAGATGAAAATAATAATAGTACCTTGAAGAATTGTTATGAAGATCAAATGATATAATATTCTTTAAGTGTAAAATTATTTTATTTATTTATTTTAAAATTAAATGCAAAATAAGAAGAAAATTGCCATTTGCACAGTAGAAAGTAAGAGAGGATTCAAAATGTAAAGCAATAAATTTCCATTTCACAAAAACCTATATAATAAATACTGCACATTGCATTCATATCTGTCCATCGTTGCTTTCTTAAAGGTTTTTCTTTATTATAATTTTTTTTATTTTTTAAAACACATACAAAATAATTTTCAACTTTCACCCTTGCAATATTTTTGCATAATTTGTTCCATATTTTTCTCCCTCCTTCCCTACCTCCATTCTTTCCGAGACAAGTAATCCAACATTATATAAACATGTGCAATTCTTCTAAACTTATTTCCACATTTATCATGCTGCACAAGAAAAATTCAGATCAAAAGGAGAAAAAAATGATAGAAAAAAATAAGCAAGAAAACAATAACAATAACAACAAAAATGAAAATATGTTGTAGTTCCCATAGTCTTCTCTCTGGATGCAGATAGCTCTCTCCATCATGAGTCTATTACAATTGGCCTGAATCATCTTATTGTTGAAAAGAGCCAAGTCCATCACAACTGATCATCACATAATCTTGCTGTTCTCTTGATTCTAATCACCTCACTTAGCAAAATGACATAATTTTTGTGAAGAGCATCTAACACACTAGTAGGCATACAGAAGGCACAATAGAAATGTCTTTTCTCTTTGTTTGGGGAATTTTAAGTTCAAGGTGATAAAGGGATACATTTGGTCTATTATTATGTAAATAGTTGGAAATAAGAGGAATGCATACTAAACAGAACATGGAGCCTACAGTCAAGAATCCCCAGATCTATTCAAATCTCAGTGCCTAGCTAAATATTTGCTTTGGCCAAATCTCTCTAAGTCTCAATTTTTTCATCTATAAAACATAGATGAATAGCTGTAGGAGTTGCATCAGATGTGACCTAAAGTCTTTTTCATCATTCAGTTTCTATGGTAGTATGCACAGTAAAAAAGATACAGAATATATAATGGAAGAAGTTAGGTTTGTATGCAAATTATTCTACTTCAGTAAATATACATTAAACATGGATCACATACAGGACACCAGCTAGACGGTGGAGGATACAACAACAAAATGAAAAACTATATAGTATTAAGTGAAGTCAGCCACTCCATGTCTGTTTTTCCATCTGTAAAATGTAATCCAAACTACATTTTGGACTAAATGATCTTTATGATTCTTTCCAGATATGCATGCTCTGACTCTATTTTTTTTAAATTTGTTTTCATTATGCTCTTACTGCTCTCCTTGCTTTAACATATAAGATACCATCATAAGTATGTTTTTGAAGATTTGAATGGGGGAAAAAAGCAGGAGAAGAAGGGAGGGTTAGATTAGATGAATCTAAGGCCATTATTGCTTTAAAAACATTGTAATGTATGTTGATGTTGGAGAGACATGGAAGATTATCAAAGTTACTCAACTTTGATGATTTCTTTTACAATAAACTAGATATTTTATGCTTGTTGTCTTTCATATTCCTCTTAGTAAATTGATCTCAATTATTTTCTTCTTTCTCTGCTCTTCTATCAATGAAATCCTGGGAGACTGTACTTTGATCAACAAAATAATGTGTTGGAATAACTTACCTGCTTAGGAATTGCTCAGACATCTATCTCCAGGAGTTTGTCCAAAGTCTTAACAAATTATATTATTTGTGTTTAGCTACTCTGGAAACATTCACATCACTTATTCAAATATGTTTTATACTGACTAACTTAATAGAATGAACTTCATATGATAGAGAACAGATATCATCAATTTATACAGCAAGCATTTCCCATAACTTTAAAAAAAAACTATATTGATTTGATAGAAGTAATTTTTTGGAGAATGCATGTATTTTGGTGGAAGAGGTAATGAATGTGTTCTCCCCATCAACTCACTACACTCACATTATGTGGAAGCAAGTGTCAAAAATGCATTGCTTTGGCAATACATGCTATAATAGATGTAATTTATGTCCAGATGAAGATTAGATCACATGACCTTAGATACCCTTTCTGGTTATGAGATTATATAAATATCAGCCTGGTTATACAATAACCCAAACATAAACACTCTGAACATAAATACTCCAGAAACCTTCCTTTATTTCACTGAAGAATATAAAATCTGACTTCTTAAAGACAAAAGAAGGATGAATCTTTATTTTGGATAAAGATGCTCAGATGTATGTATAATCAAAGAGGGAGATAAAAGGAACATCTTTCATATGATACATCTCTGACCCTCTGGAGAAAGAAGAATGTAATCTAGTTGATTAGACTCTCTCTGGTCTTGAATTCAGAAGATTAGGGTTACTCACTTTTCTAAACTGTAGTTCTGTTATCTACAAAACAGATCTGCTAACTCTCACCCCACTTGCTTCATAAACCAATAGTGAAGAGATTGCTCTGTGAACATAAAATACAGGAAAATGTATGCTATTTTTTTTTGAGATTTTGTGATAATGAGATAGAGATAGACTATTCCTTATATATCAAAAGTAATTCAGAAAAGTTATGTGGGAATCATGTGCTTTTTTGGTAAATAGAATAATAATTTAAACACCTTAAAAGAGTTCATTTTAAAAGATTATTTTGGGTGACAGCTAGATGGATCAGTGGTTAGAACACTGGTCCTGGAGTCAGGACCTAAGTTCAAATTTGTCTTCAGATATTTTAACAATTAATAGTTGTGTGACTCTAGGAAAGTCAGTTAAGCTTAATTGTCCCACCAAAGGGGAAAAGAAGAGGTTTTTGAATTATTTTATAAAGTAAATATTTTGGTATTATTTCATGAAAACATATCATTTATTGGCTTAAAATTACATATTGATTATTCAATATAGTACTTATCAAATGCTTGCTACATGCCAGGCACTTTGTTGAGCACTGGCAAGATTATACATACATACAATATAGACAGATTCTCTCTCTCTCTCTCTCTCTCTCTCTCTCTCTCTCTCTCTCTCTCTCTCTCTCTCTCTCTCTTTCTCTCTCTCTCTCTCTCTCTCTCTCTCTCTCTCTCTCTCTCTCTCTCTTTTTCTTGTTTATTTTCCAAATAGAAGAGAAGGAACCAGAAAAAGATATCCTGTAGAAGGAGCTTCTTGAGCTGACTAGAAGTGACTAATTCTTATTTTCTATTACAAGAAGGCATATTAAATCAAAGGAGTTATTTAAGGTAGTTAATTAAGCCTTAGTGTTATCCTTGAGTCTTCTCTTTCCCTCAGATCATATATCAATTATTAGCAAATTTTTATCTTGCTTATCATAAATGACAATATCTCTTAAGAGTGTTTTCCAGCCATTTCAGTCCTGTTTAACTATTAATGACCCTTCTTTGCTGTTTCTTGGCAAAGAGACTTGTTATTTTCTTCTCCTGACCATTTACAGATGAAGACACTAACGTAAATAGGATTAAATGATTTGGTCAATGTTGCACACATTAGTAAGTATCTGAGGGAGACTAGTACTCTGACCCTTGTGTCACCTAGCTCTTCTATAGAGATTATAAATTTTCCTGGTATTTCTTCATCTTACTGTCATTCTAGATATTTCACCTCTTGTCTGAACTTTTATAAAAGTTCCCTAAAATGACTCCCTGATTCTGATTTCTTTTTTTTTTCTCATTCACCTTTCATATCATTGCCAGAAGGATCTGCTGAGAGTACAAAAATGTAACTTCTCTGCTCAAAAATTTCTATTAGTTCTCTTTTGCCCACAGGATAAAATGATAATATGTAAGCTTATTGGTCTAAGATTTAAACAACCTCCATAATCATGTTCTAGTTTTCTTTTTGTGGATTGGAAACTCAAGAAAACACAGAGCTCTGTGGAGCAGGAAGTCATAGCATTATGCACCAAATAATCTATCTTATCTCCCTGGCCAAACACATCTATAAAAAGGACATCAGGACATTATTCTGATAGTGATAATATATAAAGTTAGGGTGGAATGGCAGCAAGCCACAGGGTATTTGTGATGAAGTAGGTTGGGATTGGAATTTAGAGAGAAAAAAGTGATCAATGTTTCTGAGAGAATGATTTTTAATGCGATTCTGTGGAAGTCCAAGTAGCTTAGCTGTTGTGAGCCAATACTTGGATTTGCGAGTATTATTTGATTCTTAGTTAATTTAAATAATTCATGGAAAAAAGATCATATTTTAAGATAGAAGGGATTTTAGAGGCTATAATATCCAGTCCTCTCTTTTAACACATGAGGAAGCAGACTTAGTTTGAGAGATTTTCCTAGGATCACCCAAAAGTCAAATTCTTAAGGCAGAATTCAAACTCAGGTTTCACAGACTCCAGGTCCAGTGAGCCAAGAAACCAATCACTTCCTGATCCCCAATTATAGTTACCTTCATTCTTAATCCACCATGGGGGAAAAAAAAAACAAACAAAAATAAACATGCAAAATTGTTTTAATTTTAATTTTAAGGTGCCCTGACCATATATGATGTTTCTTACTAAAAACTGTTAGTGTGTTTGTATCTGGGAGAGGACCTAATACTATAAAGGACTATACTGTACTGACTCATATATAGTAGATCATATTATACTAACTTGCAGTTAATGTGGCTTGGGGTGGGAGATAATTTAGAGAGTGTGGCAAAGAAACCTGAAATGTGCCTGGGAGTCAGTAGTAATCTTGAGAATCAGCAGGACAATTCACTTTCATTATACAGTGGCAATGCCATATCCACTAGAAAGCAGGTACACTGAAAACATATCTGTGCTATTGGAAACCATGCTAGAACCATCAGTAGCTGTTCAGTGTGCCTTTTACATAGATATTTTCTATATAGATGCCCTTTATGTGTGGCTATTCTCTTCATTTATGATACAAATAATTGTAAAAGCATACGCTGTTTTATAAAGAGAATATTCTATTTCATCATCCTTCATGCTGAACTAATTATATCTTATGACTCACTATAAATGCATCAGTGAGGGGCTCATGAACTGTGGTTTTCAGTCATGAGATACACATTCATTCAGAGAGAGAGAGAGAGAGAGAGAGAGAGAGAGAGAGAGATGGAAGGAAGGAGGGAAGGAGAGAGGGAAAGAAATTTGAAAAAGGAAGTAGGTCTTAACAATTAGATGATCATGAAAGGCTTTTCTTAGAAGATGACATGAAATGAGTGTTGAAATTTTAAGAGGTTATATGTATGCATAGAAGATATTTAATATAATTGAATTAAATTGAATCAATTCAAGAAAATAGTGAAATTCACACAGATTAAACTTGCAAAATATCAAAGCTTTATGATTAAGACAAATTCGATAGCAAAATCTATAAAGACTTTTTTTGTTCAGTGCACTAAATGCCACCCTTCAGGTAATGTTTTAATTTTCCCTTAACATCATGCTATATTATATTCCCAAGACATTCAATTCATGAAAACATTTCAAAAAGACATCATATAGACACTGACCTGTGAACAAGTACCAGAGGTTGTTTGGCTCTAGTGTTTCCATCTCACCTCGACGGGTTGTCTTTCTATGTCGGATTTTGTAACCAGTAATAAATCCATTTTGCATGCCTGGTGGTGGAGGTAGCCAACTCACTTTGATACTCTGTAAAACAAAGGATGTTAATGTGAAAGTTGGTCAAAGGAAAGGAAGCAGTGCAGATTTCAAGAGGAATGGGAGTTGAGAGAATACAGAGAGGTAAAAATAAATAATTAGAGCCCTGTTGATGTTAGGTTATTTTTAAATCTTACTCTTAATAATGCTGTTTGAGGTTTTCTTGACAAAGATACTAAAGTGATTTGTGATTTCTTTCTCCAGCTCATTTTACAAATGAGGAAACAGAGGCAAACAGGGTTAAGTGATTTTCTCAGGATCACACACCTACTAAAGTATCCAAAGTCAAATTTGAACTCAGGTCTTCCTGACTCCAAGTGTGTTACTCTATCCACTGTACCACCTAGATGCTTCATTAGAAAACTTTATCAGGCTTTTATGTTTAAGTAAAGAAAAGAATTATGACGGAGGTGTTGCTATGTATAAAATTTCCAGGAGGGAAAAAACAGTCCCAATTAAAAATAGATGATAAAATTAAGAGCCATTAATATATTGTCAAGAAATACATCTGAGTCACAGAAATCATAATTATATTGGCTCCATGTGTATATTGAGCTTTGAAAGAAAAGTCAAGATAACTTTCCCAGCTATACTTTTGCCCACCCATGGGAAACTTGAGCAAGTTCTTACTCAGTTCCCTTACCTGTAAAATGTCCTAGGCTATATAGGGAATAAGTAGTGGAATTAAAAATTCAAACCCAGATCTTCTGAATGAAAATCAAGTACACTTGCCACCATAACATAATGTAGTAAAAGTCTATTAGATTACACAATGCTTTCTAATCTTATAATTTAAATGTATAATTATAAATCAGATTTATAATTATATGCAATCATATTTACATGTAAATATAATTACAATACATTTATATATTTATATTTAATTCATAGTGAATTATAATTAACAAATTATGAATGAGTAAGACTTGATATATAATTAATAATACATAAATTAATTAGATTACAAGTCTTCTATCTATAAATGAAAGATAGGGTATTTTGAGTATGCAAAGAACAACAATGTTTAAAAAATGGCTTTCCTTTGATCATTTAAATAATGTTCTATGCACATTTGAAAAGCAAGTATGGCATTCAAAATAGTTTAAAATGATTATAAATTACCCACTAACTCTAGAATATTTAATAACTAATTATTGCATGAAGTTTAAGTTTAAACAGATTTTCCCCATATATTACATATTTTGTCAGTACTTTTTCAGTATGATTTGTTAATGTAAACAATTATATTTTCCTTGGGTCAGGAGTTGAAACTCATGCAGTGCTAGCCTTTTATTTGGATTTCCATCTTGGGAAGTAGTTCTTTCAATTGCTCTACCAATTCTTCTTACCTGTTCTCATTTGTAGTTAAATCCAAGATAAATTTGCTTGTCTTACTTTTAAAAATGCTTTTGCACTGATTTCCAGCATATGCAAGGAGATTGAAAGCTGTGGCAATAGAATTATTTCCATTCAGTTCACTTATTTTCAGTTTCTCAAGAGTGGATATGGCAAAAAGACTCAAATTATATTATTCTGAAAAGTTAATGTATATTTTATAAGTGATAGCAGGACTGAAAGTTTATAGATACTATATATTAAAGAGCAATGTATTTAACACTGTATACTCTATGGAATATGTTCTACTATCACTATCATAACTAGAAATCTCCTGTTTCCTTACTAAGCTACCTAAAATGATCACTATTAGAAAAAAAAAAAAAAAGAAAAAAAAAAAGAAAAGATTTATTTGAGCACAATCTAATCTCTGTGCAGTAGTTTAAGGATATTATCAATCCTCTCAAGTACTGTTAACACTATAAACTTATTTCATTGTATCTTCATTTAATAACATAGTACTTTAAAAATGGATAAAAATTTAAAAAAAATTATTCAGACTTTCATCAAAGTGTTATATTGACTTGCTTAGCAGATACAGCTTAAAACATAGGATAAGTGTTTGCTGACTGGAGTTTGCAAAATTTGGTTCACATGTTTTCTATCTGTATGACCATGAGAATGTAATTTAATCCCTCTGACTTTGTTTCCTAAAATGAAGATTAACAAGATATTTAACAGACTTGTGAGAATTAAATGCAATAATTTGTTTGAAAGAGTTTTACAAACATTAAGATTATTATGACAAATCAGCATTCTCCTCACAAAGCTGATGTTAAACAAAGTACTGGTTAATCTTAGTTAATCTTAATCAGTAGATTATGGATAAATGAAGAAGACAACTTTTTAAAAACGAATAAGTTCAGCTCCCTTAAATTAAAAGGCTCACATAGTATTTATATAGATAATCATTACAATGTTTAATTGGTTAGTGAGGAATCAGAAATAGTGGAGTAAGGATGCATATCAAAGTCATGTAGTATAATTGTGCCCAGGTAAGACAAAATTTCATTGCTGAGGGCAATGTTGGTCTTCTTAGGAATCTCTTTTGTATAAAACCCACATTCTGAACTGAAACATTCTTACTAGCATGTTCACCAGACTCTAACTCATCTCATTGATTCTTGCTAGGAGCAAGGGCTATGTTACAACATCTAAGTTGTAAGGTCCAAAATAGTAGGGGCCAAAGGCTAATGAAAATGGTGGATTATTGGTAGAATGTACAAAATACTAATTTATGTTTTGAGCTTTTGAGATGTACAGATATCCTATCATTAAAATACATTTTTATAAAAAGAAATTATATTCTGTGCCTGGAATGTTATACTTTTTTGAAAATTGGGGAAGACATTTATTTCTCTAGTTAGAGAAAAGTGATGTACACTTTGCCCTTATACTAACACTGAACTAAATATTTTATCAGCCAATTAATAAATGCATATTATGTTTTTTATATTTATATGACACTTTGGACTTTTTCTATAATAACCCTTTGCAATGAGGCAAGCACTGCAAAGATTATTTTATAACTATTGTAAAAGGGAAATTAAAACTATTAAGAGGTTAGATGATTTTAATTTATCCAATCAACAAGCATACTAAGTGTCAGACATTATTTTAGTCACTACAGTCATAAAACCATTACCACCACTGCTACCACTACCACCAAACTACAATTGCAGTAAATAGCAATTGCCCTCAAGAATCTCACATTTTATTTAGACTAAAAAAACAAAAACCCAACAGCAACCCAGTTAAATAAAAATGATACACAAAACAATTTGAAAGAGAGGACATATTAGGACATGCCTTGTGTAAAATGATCTTTTTCTTTGCAAAGTTACTAAAATTTTTTAAATTGCCAAATCTGTTTTAATTTTCCTAATCACCTTTTTTCAGACTTTATCTTTTTAACTTTTCTATAGCATTTGATACTGTTCACTACTTTTCTCTTCTTGGATACTCTCAGCTCTAGTTTTTTGACAATATTATTCTTAGTTCTCTTACTACCTGCCTGACTTGTTATATTCCTCAGTCTCCTGCCTTCCATGTAACTCCTATTACCTGTGTGTAGTCCCCATAGTGCTACCCTTAACTCCTTTCTCTTTTCTTTCTCAATACTTGCATTTGGTGACCTTTCTCAAGATATCAATTTTCAACTCTAGGAAGATGACCCTCAAATATATATAGTGAAACTGTCCATTTTATATGTCTTGTATACATTTCAAAATTATGTTCAAATCAGAACTGATTTTCTCCACATCTTCCAGATATAACTCTCTTTTGAAAGTGAAGAGAGGAAGAAGTACATTCCAGGGATGACAGATAAATTGAATGCAATGTACAGAGGAAGGTAGTTAAATAAATTTGGCTGAAAGTAATATATATGTGTATATATATATATATATATATATATATATATATATATATATATATATATATATATATATATATGTGTGTGTGTGTGTGTGTGTGTGTGTGTAATATAAATATATAAAATAGAGAGTAATGTTAAATAAGCTTTAAAATGAGTGGAACTAACTGCAATGGGAACTAAATGTCAACCCAGAGTAATTTTCATTTTAACACAGAAGTAATTAGGAGTCAGTGGACCATCTTCAGTAGCATGGTCAAACCCAGCTTTTTAGCATATCAATTTGTCAGTAGATGTTGGATTGAAAAATGGAGAGGTTTGAGGCACAGAGAACAATTATGAAGATCTCGCTTCAGTCCAAGCAAGAAAAGATTAGAGCATTATCGAGGATGATGGTTGTATGACTGGAGAAAAGCAGAAATATATGAGATGTTGCAGGAGATTGATAGATTTTGTTGTTTTTCAGTGATGTCTGACTCTTTATGACACCATTTGTGTTGTTGCTGTTGGCTTTTGTTTTGTATTGTTTTTTGGCAAAGATGCTGGAATGGCTTGGCATTTTCTTCTCTAGCTCATTTTACATATGAAGAAACTGAGGCAAACACAGTTAAGTGACTTAAGGGTGACTAGTGTCTGAAACTAAATGTGAACTTAGGTCATATTTACTCTAGGCCATTTGCCTACCCAGGAATAGATTATGTGTAGCAATTGATTTTGATTGACTAGATCTGATAAAAATCATATCAACTAGAAAGTAACATTATGGAATGTGAGTTTATTTATTTCACATTTTAATTATATTCACATCTTAGTAGCTGAAGTGTATTTCTTCTATAATTCAACTTATTGGGTGCTCTTTTCTAGTCCATCTAATCATTTTAGTTAATATTCAAAGTTTTATATATTGTACGATTTTATCCTTGAGTTCCTATTTTATTATTTTTTAAATGACATTAGGTCCCTATAGTTACTTTTGCTTGAAACTACTATTTAAAACTTCTCCTTATCATGTTCCTACAAATGCTCTTCCTTCCATTTCCCTTCTCTGACCATATATAGACCTATTGATTCAACTTTTATTATGTAATCATTTTTTTTTTACATTCAAGCTAGATAAAAGTGTGACTCAGGAGGCTTCTTTAATTGTATATTTCTCTTCTTTGAGGGACTGTGTGTGCCTTAATTATAATGAATATTATTGTTTTTCTTTAATTCTCTTCTTTGTCTTAAACTATTTCTATCTCATCATTGTTTATAGATTTTGGTCACAGATATTCTTGCTTTGTTTCCCAATAATATTGACGATTGAGACATATAAAGGTGATAGTCCCATTTTTTCCTTTAAACACAAACATAGAAGTATTATCTATCCTATGAATTATTTCATATATCATCTAAAGGATAGATAATACTTCTTTTTATTAGGTTGCTTTTGTTTGCTAACTGTCCATTCAACATTTCTTGATAATCTCTAGTTTTCAAAGAAAGCCTGATTAAAAGACTATGATTTGTTTTTATTATGCAAAATCATTTTCTTATGTGCAGAATATATTATATTTGGATGCATGATACTGACAATTTTCCTTCTATCATATTCAAGGCTTTTTCTTTTTTCTCATTGTTTCTAATTAATCTTAAATGGATTGAGCTAATGTTGCTTTCTATGTGCAATGTTTCTTTCTGACTATTTGCAAAATAATTTTGAAAAGGTGGACCTGATAATTATATTTCCATATGAGCTAAAATTAAGGTTTACCTTTATGGAATTATTATTTGAATTGGAATATTTTTCCAGACTATTATCTTCTGTGATTTCCTGAAATATAGCATTTAGTTTCTCTACTTCATTAGCTGCCTTTATGTTTCCTTGCAAGGCCAATGATCTTCAGATTGCCTTAGAGAACATTCTTTTTATCATCAGTTGCTTTAGCTTATAAAGAATTTGTGTTCTATAAGTGTTGCTGATTTATTTGTTGTTGTTTTTCTTATATTTGTTGCACCATATCCATTTTTTCTTCCATCCCTATCTTTCTTTTTTACAATTACCATGTTTATGAAGAATTTCCATTTTTAAAAACATCATTATTTTTCTATCTTTTTAAATATCTTTTTTGAATTCTTTCAGAAGAAATTTTCATTTCTATTTTAATAGCTTATTTTAATTGAATTATTAAATTTCTGAATTATTCTGTCCATTCTTCTGGTAGGTCTTAGCCTATTTAGCAGGCTTACTTAAAGTTGATATGTTCACCTGAAGATTTCTTTTTGTTTTGCACATCAGCATTCATTTATTTTATTAAGGTCCATTTTTGGCTTTACTTCCTCCTCCCTCTCTTCCTCCTCCTTTCGTCTTTCTCTTCCCTTTTCCCACTGTTTTTATATCTTAGGTGTATTCTTTGATTTTTTTAAGGTGAAAAAGAATCAGAGAAAATAACAGCAACAAAAACAATAAAATAAATTTGATTAAAATAATTGTAATATTATTCTAAATAAAAATAAAAGAAATATTTTAAAAATAAAAGAAGTTTTCCACAGTATCATTTTAGTTTTGCACATATGAGAAGTATTCTTTTTCCTTTCAATATTATAAATATTCAAGAACTTTTGACATATGAAATTGGAAAGGTGGGAAGTCTAATAAAATTGATATCCTTGAGTTGATGTGGACAGCTATTATTAATGATGACATAAGACCATGCTAGTGAAACTATTTCTGTCAAACCTTTTCTGAATGGGCAATCTGATTTCATTGTATAGTGGAAATTTTATTTGTTCTCTATCAAAGATACAGTTACATACATTTTGAACATTATTTGAGTTTTAATAAATTTGTCCCAATCCATGTTATAGGTCAGATAAAAGAAAAACAAAAACAAAAACAAAAGTTTTGAGTTATTTTGAAGAAAGTAGGTTATCTGATTGTGGTCACACTGAATGACTTTGAAACAGACCAATTCCTAAATCATATTGTTAGATTCATTCACTATACAGGCCCTATTTTCTCAGTGGCATTCAATGGTCACATTTCACTTCATCTAAATCATTCACACATAGAATGAGAAATATCTCCTAGCTTATGTTCCATTTTTTATCTATCACATTTCTTATAATACATATTTCTTGGCCAAGACAGACTGATAGTTCAATCTAAATTGGTACTGCAAAATTGGCATAGTTAAGATTGTCCTGGCTTTCTTTTACCAGTATATTGTTCACAATATCTATATAGAGAAACTATAGGTTTGTCCTACTTCACATAAGATGACTTTCATCAAACTATGATCTATAAATTATTGGTTGTCATGTCAATGATAGTTGGTATAAGAGGAAAAAGAAAGGAAGCAAATCAAGAAATGATCTTATTCCAAGTTCAGCTAGTCACATTGTATGTTTCTGCAAATTGTGAACAATATGTAAAACATATACAAACATATATGGGAACATTTAAGTGTCTTCTTTGTTTATATGTATGGATATCATCTTTTGGGGAATTATAGGTAGTAGTGGTAATATATACAGATATATGCATATAATAGGCAGTCAATAAATATTTGTTGAACTCAATGCATCTCATCTTTCCCCCAATTCTTTTCATTTCCCACATTCCCTATAATTGTAGAAGACAATACAGTCTTCCCTGTCTCTTAAGATTTGCAGTGTAGAAGATGGATGAGTAAAGTCAGGAAGCTTCTCAAGCTTTTCCAGTTTCCCTCAAAAACCACATGTAACCAAAGCTTTGAACAAAGTCTAATGAAATGAAAGCACTCCTCACTTCAAGATAGACTGAAAAACACTTCAAGAAAGGTCAATCTTACTGGGGTGAAAAGGGTATTCAGTGCAAGTGAGGTGGACTTTGAGAAAACTGATGAGAGGGGCTTAATCATAACAAATCAGTAACTAAAACCCTCAGTGGTAGCTCAGTAGAGGAGCAATTCAGTGGGGCAGCTTCTAGTCCCAGCTCAGAAAATAAACTCTGGAAAATCAGGCTGTGTCATGAAAAAACTAGGCAGAGCCACCCTATCCCCTTACAAATACAAAGGGTCCCTGTGCTCAAAGCCAAGGCTCAGAACTACACAGGAAGCTTGGGATAGTGCCACCTTTACCCCATGAGCACTGCTCCACCTTAAAAGTAAAAAAAAAAAAAAAAAAAGAGGAAATACAAAAGGAAAAAGAAAGAAAATGATTGAAACAGAAAAGAATCTTGACCATATAAATCTACTATTTTGACAAGTCATATCAAAATACAAACTCAGAGGAGGACAGAGTGTCCATGGAAGAAATATCAAAGAGTATGATAAATTGGTCTCAAGCCCAAAGAGGCTTCTTGGAAATGCTCATAAAATATTTCAAAAGGCAAATAAGAGAGGTAGAAAAAAATTAGAAAATAAATGAGAGAGATGGATGAGAAAATCAACAGTTTCAGAAAGGAAGGAAAATAATTGTCTGAAGAAAATAATTCCTTAAATAGTAGAAGAAAACAAATGGAAAAACAAAAGTTAACTGAAGAAAATCACACATTAAAAGCTACAACAGGACACATGGAAGCTAATGACTTTGTGAGACAGCAAGAGTTAATCAAACAAACTAAAAATAATGAAAAAATGGAAGAAAATGTGAAATACCTCATTGACAAAATAGCCAATCTAGAAAATAGATGAAGAAGAGACCATTTAAAAATTGCTGGCCTAACTGAAGAGCCTGGATAGTATTCTAAAAGAGATCATTAAGGAAAATTGTTCCAATATTGCACAAACAGAGAAGGAAATATGCATAGAAAGATCCATAGGTCACCTCTGGAAAGAAATCCCATAAGGAAAATCTCGAGGAACATTGTTGTGAAACTTCAAAACTGATGTCAAGGAAAAAAATATTGCAAGCTGCCAGACAAAAACAATTCAAATATCAAGGAGCAACTGTCAGGATTACCCAGTATCTGGCAGCTTCTATAATAAAGGATTGGGGGGAAGGGGCTGGAATACCATATCTTGGGAGGGAAAGGACCTGGGGTTACAATCAAAAATTAACTACCCAGTGAGATTCAGTATCATATTTCATGGTAGAAGATGGAGCCTCAATGAAGTAAGAGGCTTCAATCATTTCAATTGAAAAAGAATTAAACAGAAAATTCTGTCTACAAACTCAGGACTCAAGGAAACCATAGAAAGGTAAACGGGGGAAAATATATATTTAAAGGTGAAACTGTTTACATCCCTAGATGGGAAAATATTATATGTAACTCTTAAGAACTGTATCTGATATTAGTACAGAAAAGGGGGAAGGGGACATCACCTGAAGTGAGGGCGTGATTGTGAATGAACTTTGATGTGATAATATCAAAGAAAAAGATCTTAAAGAGTAGGAAAAGGCCTGTACTGAAAAAAGAGGAAAGGGAAGGTATAATAGGGCAATTACTTCACAACAAGAGACTAAAATGATCTATTATAATAGAGGTAAATGGGGGGGGGGATGAGAATTGTCTGTAGTTTGAGCTCATCAGTTTTGGCACTAAGAGGGAATAACTTAATCATTCAGTTCACTATAGAAATTTATTTAATTCTATAAATAAGTAGGAGGAGAAAAAGGAAAAGAAAAGGGGAAGACAGGATAGAAGGGAGGACAAAAACACTAGGATAAAAGGTAAGAGCAGGGGGGAAGGACTGATAGAAAATAAGATAATGGGTTAAAAAAAACACTACTAAGAGAAAGGAGGAGGGGTGATAAAGGATAAGGTAGTATGTGGGGTGGCTAAATAAATTAGAACTAAGAACAGGGTGGAAAGAGAGAACAAAAGTATATGCTGTGGAGACAATAGGATGAAGGGAAATACAAAGCTGGTAATCATAACTGTGAATGTGAATGTGATGATCTCTCCAATAAAATGGAAGCAAATAACAGAGTGATCAAAAAACAGAATCCTATAATATGTTGCTTACAAGAAACACATTTGACAAAGAGAGACACATACAGAATAAAGGTAAAAGGCTGGAACTGAATTTATTATGCTTCAGCTGATGTTAAAAAAAAAATCAGGAGTAACAATTTTGATGTCAGATAAAGCAAAAGTAAAAATAGATCTTATCAAAAGAGATAAGGAGGGAAGATACATTTTGATAAAGGGGACAGTAAATAATGAAGCAGTAAGGATATTAAATGTGTATGTACCAAGTGGCAGAGCAGGCAATGTCTTAGATTTCAACCCAGTTAGAAGAAATAAACAACAAAATCATTCTAGTGGAGGGCCTTAACCTTCCTTTCTCAAAATCAGACAAATCTAACCACAAAATAAACAATAAAGAAACTAAGGAGGTTAATTGGACCTAAGAAAACTTAGATATGATAGACCTCTCAAGAAAACTGATTCAGGTCAGAAAGGAACAAACCTTCCTCTTAGCAGCATATAGTACCTACATAAAAATTGACCACGTATTGGTCCATAAAAATTTCACAATAAAATGCAAAAAGGCAGAAAAAGTAAATGATTTCTTTTCTGACTACAATGTAATAGAAATTATATTCATTAAAGGGCCAGGAAAAGATAGACTAAAAACCCATTGGAAGTTAAATATTATAATTCTAAAAAAATGAGAGTCAAAAAAAAAAGCACAGAAAAATACATAATTTATCTAAGAAAATGACAATAATGGGACAACATAACAAAATTTATGGGATACAGCAAAACACTCCTTAGGGGAAATTTTATATCTCTAAATAGTTATATAAATAAAGTAGAAAAAGAAGAGATCAATGAATTAGGCATGTAACTAAAAGAACTTTAAAAACCCTAATAAAAAACCAAATTAGAAATTTTGAAACTCATAGTAGAGATTAATAAATTATAAATTAAGAAAAGTATTGAACTAATAAAACTAAAAGTTTATTTTATGAAAAAAAACCTAACAAAACAGATAAATTTTTGTTTAATCTGATCAGAAAAAGGACAGAAAAAAACCAAATCACTTGCATCAAAAATGAAAGGATTAAGCTAATCACAAATGAGAAATTAGGAGCTACTTTGTAAAACTGTATAGCAGCAAGTATGACAATCTAACTGAAATGTATGAATATTACAAAAATATAAATTGCACAGGTTAATAGAGGAGTAAATAAATTACATAAATAGTCCCGTTTTAGAAAAAGAAATTGAACAAGTCATTAATGAATTCCCTAAGAAAAAAAGTCCAGGGTCAGATGGATTCACAAGTGAATTGTACTAAAGAAGATTTGAATCTTGAATTAAAAGAATAATTTATTCTAATACTATATAAACTATTTGGAAAAATAGGTAAAGGAGTTCTGCCAAATTCTTTTTTATGACACAAATATAGTACTGATAGCTAAACCAGGTACTGATATCAACACAAAAAGAAAATTACAGACCAATTTTCTAAGAATATTAATGCAAACATTTTACATAAAATATTAGTAAAGGAATTACAACAACTTATCAGCAAAATAATTCACTATGAGCAGTAGGATTTAGACCAGGAATGCAGAGTTGATTTAATATCAGGAAATCTATTTCAATAATTGACCATATCTATAATAAAACCCAACAGAAACCACATGATAATCTCAATAGATGCGGAAAAAGGCTTTTGAAAAAATACAGCACCCATTCCTATTTTTAAAAATAGAGAGCAAAAGCATAAAGAGAGTTTTCCATAAAATAATCAGTATCTAAAACCTATAGGAAGCATTATTTGTAATGACAAAAGCTAGATACATTCCCAATAAGATCAGGGGTGAAACAATGATACCCATTATTACTACTATTTTTCAACATTGCTCTAGAAATGTTGATTTTAGCAATAATAATAATAATTAAAAAATTAAAGGAATAAGTACAGGCAATAAAGGAATAAAGCTATCTGTCTTTGTAGATGATATGATGATATACTTAGAATCTAGAAAATCATCCAAAAATATAAACTGGAAACAATTAACAACTTTAGCAAAATTACAGGATATAAAATAAATCCAAATAAATCACCTGACAGAGGCCATCAATAAGAGATAAAAAGAGAAATTTCATCTAAAATTACTGCAGACAAAATAAAATGTGTGGGGGTCTACCTGCTAAGACAAACCCAAGAACTATATGAATACAATTACAAGACAATTCTCACACAAAATCAGATCTAAAGAATTGGAAAAATATCATTTGTTCATGGCTAGGACAAGCCAATATAATAAAAATGATAATTCTACCTAAATTGATCCACTTGTTCAGTGCTATGTCAATCAAACTGCTAAAATATTATTGATAGAACTAGAAAAAAGATAACAAAATTCACCTGGAAGAGCAAAATGTCAAGAATATCAAGGGAATAAATGAAAAAAAATATAAAGTATGGTCGGTTAGCAAACCTAAAACTATATTATAAAGTGGCAGTAATGAAAAGCATTTAGTACTGGCTAAGAAATAGAATGGTGGATCAATGGAATAGATTAGGAATACACAACACAAGAATCAAGGTCTATAGCAATTAGTATTTGATAAATCCCTTAACTCCAGATTCTGAAATAAAAACTTAATATTTTACAAAAATTATTGCGATAGCTGGAAAATAATGTCAGAAAATCAGCATAGACCTACATTTCAGAGCCCATGCCAAAATAAAGTCAAAATGGAAATATGATTTGGGCATAAAGGGTGATACCATAAAGAAATTAGGAGAATAAGGGATAATTTATACAGTATTTCTGTAAGGTCTCATTTCTAAAGCATATAAAAAAATTTATAAGATTACAAGTTATTCCCCAATTGATAAATGGTTAAAAGTTATGAACAGATAATTTTCAGATGATGAAATTAAAGTTATTTATAATTATATGAAAAATGCTCTAAATCACTCTTGATTAGAGAAATGCAGATTAAAACAACTACCACACACCCCTAAGATGACAGGAAAAGATAATGATAAATTTTGGAGGGGATGTGGGAAAACTGGTCCACTATTGGTGGAATTGTGAAATGATCCAACAATTTTGGAGAGCAATCTGGAACTATGCCCAAAGGGCTATAAAACATACCTTTTGACCAAGCATTTCCATTATTGGGTCTATATCCCCAGGAAATCGTAAAGGAGGAAAAAGCACATGTGCAAAAATGTTTGTAGCAGCATTTTTCATGGTAAGAAAGAATTGGAAAAGGAGTGGATGTCTATCAGTTGGGGAATGGCTGAACAAGCTGTGCTACATGAAGATAATTGAATATTATTGTTCCATAAAAATGATTAACAAGTGCATTACAGAAAGGCTTGGGAAGATTTATGTGAACTGATACTGAGTGAAACAAGCAGAACCAGGAATATATTGTACACATTAACAGCAAGCATGCACAATGATCATATAAAAGGCTTGGTTCTTTTAAGCAGTTCAATGATCCAAAGCAATCCCAATTGACTTTGGACAGAAAATGCCATCTGCATCAGAAAAAGATCTAAGGAACAGGACCAAGAGATCATTATATACTTCAACAACAATACTATATGATGATCAATTCTGATGGACGTGGCCCTCTTCAACAATGAGATGAACCAGATCAGTTCCAATAGAGCAGTAATGAACTGAACCAGCCACACCCAGCGGGAGAACTCTGGGAGATGACTATGAACCACTACATAGAATTCCCAATCCCTCTATTTTTGTCTCCGCCTGCATTTTTTATTTCCTTCACAGGCTAATTGTACACTATCTCAAAGTCCTAATATTTTTGTACAGTAAAACAACTGTTTAGACATGTATACATATATTGTACTTAATTTATACTTTAACATATTTAACATGTATTGGTCAACCTTCCATCTGGGGGGGGGGGGAAGGAGGGGAAAAATTGGAACATAAGGTTTGGCAATTGTCAATGCTGTGAAATTACCCATGCATATATCTGGTAAATAAAAAACTATAATAAAAAAAAGAAAAAGATCTAAGGAAATTGCAAATCAACACATGCTATATTCACTTCCTTTTCCTGTTTTTTAATCTCTCCCATGGTTTTTCTATTTTGCTCTGATTTTTCTCTCCAAACATTTTTCATCAAGCAATGTGTATTAAAAATAAATAAAAGTTACAAACAAAAAGCTAGCAACCTAGATATTATCCAGGATTCCATACTGTTCCATACCCACCCCTCTATATCCAACCTGCTGCCAAGGCTTGGAATTTAACATTTGTAACACTTCTAGAATATGTCTCTTTCTCTCTGATATTGTCACAATTTTACTGTATGCTCTAATCACCTCAAATCTTGCTTAATTACTGCAATAGCCTGCTTATGGGTCTGCTTGCTTGCCTTATGTCTTTGTCCATTCAAATCAAACTTTTATTCAGCAATGAGAGTGATTTTCCTAAAACATGAGTCTGATCATATCACTTGTAGATTTCAGTGGCTTCCTATTTTGTACAGAAACAATGTTTTTTTTAACCTTCTATACTTTTTTTTTTTTACATTTGTGTTTAAGATTTTTGAGTTCCTGAGATCTCTCACTTATCCCCATCTACAATTAAGAAATCACGTGATTATGCAAAGTATGTCCATAAAAGTTAATTCGTGAAGAAAACACATTTCCCACTCTAATAAAAAAAAAAGTCTCAATAAAAATTAAGTTAAATATAAAGATAGAAATAGAAAATACTTTGATCTGTATTCAGACTAGATCAGTTTTTTTCCTGAGTATGGATAAGATTTTTCATCTTAAGTCCTTCAGAGCACTTGAGGATGATTGTAGTACTGAGAATAACAATCATTTACAGCTGGTCATCCCATAACATTGCTATTATTTTGTATACAGTTTACTTCACTTTGTTCTCGGAAAACTTTCCAGTTTTTTTTTTTTTTTTTTCTGAGAGTTATCCTGCTCATCATTTTCCACATTACAATAATATTCTATCAGAGAAACTTGCTTCTAAAATTATTTTACAATTACTATTTCTAATGTATTTCCCTCTATTTATTCTATTTCCTTTCACTCTGATCCTCTTTAAAAGCGAAACAAATAATGTTAATGCCAGAAATAGCATTTAAAGCATTTCATAAGCTCACTTTCTTTTACCTTCCTGACATGTGTTATTTGATCCAATGACATTGACTACCTGGCTGTTCCAAGAATATGATTTTTCATTTCTTGCCTACTGACATTCTCTCTGGCCACTGCCCATTTCTAATATATTCTCCCTTCTCCACTCCTCCTAGGAACTTTCCTAGCTTCCTTTAAATATTAACTAAATTCTCACTTTCTATAGAAAGCTTTCTCCAACATCTGAATTCTAATGCCTTTTTCTATTAATTATTTCCAATTTATCCCTTATATAGCTTGCTTCTTACATAGTTGATTGTATGTTGTCTCCTTGAGTTCAGAAAGTGTCTTTTGCCTCTTTTTGCATTACCATGACTTAGAACAGTACTTGGCACATAGTAAGAATTTATCCATATTTAGTGAATTAAATTGTTGAATACATATTATTAATTATTAATATATGCTCTAAAAATTAATCTGGGCTATATGATCACTCATTGAAGACCACTTGTCTAAAATCTCCTTTGATACTAGTTCAGAAAAACAGCAGTATTTCAATAAATCTTATATACATAAATATTTCTTCCAAAGGTTGACCCACTCATAATGCAAATTGGCATAAACTTCCAAGAGCAGGCAATCTGAGTCATCTGGTTCAAGCTTTTTCCATTAGCTAGCTATGTAATTTGAGGCAGGTTTTTTTTTTTAACTTTTCTAAGTTTTAATTTTCTCATCTATTAAGCAGAATAATGATTGGCCTATCTCTTTCACATGGCTGTTATGAGACACTAAAGAGATATGTCATATGGAGATAAAGAATTACTTTAAATTTTCTTCTCTTTTACTCCCTTTTTAAATGAATAAATAAAATAATTTAATTATTTCCATAAATGTGAAGGGAAGTGAAAAACTAAAACCAGTTTTCAAGATTCTTGATATCCTTAATCAATTTGGCCTTAACAACCTGAAAAAAAAATCTTTGGGGAAGAAGTATTTGGGTATTTGTTTCACTTTTCAATTTCCATATTCAATTAGAAATTTCAACTTGAGATGAAATTATTTATAATACACACAAATACACACACACACACACACACACACACACACACACACACACACACACACTGCCTACAGTGTTTTGAATTCTTCAAGGTACAATGAATAGACCTGTGATTTTAATAGAAAAGGAACTTCCCAGAAGAAGAAATTCCCTTGACCAACATAGGTTGGTAGCTACCTGGAAGAATGGATATAGCATTGGACTTGGAGTCAGAGAGATGAGCTCAAATCCTACTTTGGATAATTAATAGTTGTGACAACCTGGTCAAACCACGTAAGTTTTCAGACATTCAGATTTTTCATCTGTAAAATGGGAGTAATAATACTATCTCATAGGATTGTTGTAAAAGGATCAAATAAGTTAACATATGTAAGGAGTTTTGCAAACCTTAAAGTCCTATTTAAATACTAGTTATCAATGAACTGTTCTTATAGTCTAATTATAGATAATTAGTTATAGACTCTAGAGTTCAAGGGATTCATCTAGGATCATAAAGTCAGCATGTGTCAGAGGTAAGATTTAAGCCACACTTCTTGACTCTGAAGTATCCAGCATGCCATTCTCCCTTAAAAACTAAAAATAAAACAACAACAGATAAAGAAACAAAAATATTTTGAGTGTGGTATTTGACTATTACCATATTAAGGCTATTGATCATCCATAGTCTTTACTCCTTTCAGTATAATACATACTCGATCTTTAAAAATTAAAAAATTCTGTAAAAATGTTTCTCTGATCTCTCTCTCTGCTATTAATTGTTACTATTTGCATTATATAAAGGGAAGAGAGAAGCAGAAAGGGCTATCCCGCATCTGTGCCCTTTAATTGTACAGTTTGTAATAGGCTAGCAGAGTTGAGCTTGGAGAAGCTATATGTAAATAATTATATATAACATATTTAAGGCATTCCATATTTTTCCTATATGTCTTGCAAACTAATAGCAACTGTTTAAAATATTTTTTTTTAATCTTCAAACACCTTGATTATCTAAATATATTCTATTTAATGTTGTCTAACCAGCTACCAAAGCAATGGTCCAAAGGATCAATAGTTAAAAAAGAGAAAGACTGGGCTGGTGTGTATGTGACATCTGCCTTTTTCACCTAGTAGGTTCAGTGCATGCTTTTTCATTCAATAATTCACTGTGGACAAGCTGGTTGACAGCTCTGTTTCATCTCTGGATCCTTTAGACTAGCAATGTGATTGCAGGCATGTATTCACATTTTGACAAAATTCCATTACAATAAACCAATTTGGTTGTTCCCTGTAGTTCATGATAAAGGGGTTTTACTGGTAATACATTTCAGAATTCATCAATATCAATGGGCTCTAGTGTCTAAGTTACTCCCTGGAAGTAAGTTAAACATTTAGGGAGGAAAATTAACTCTTTCAGCCTACTTGAAACTGTCTCAGGTTCCTTATTTGCATTTAAATAAACTTCCAAGCTAAATTAAAGTATTTTGAGATAACTATATCTAAAAAGGACCCAAATACAGATATATCCAAAGCATGAATAGAATTGTTCATTAATAAGACATAAGAAAGATAAATTACTAATTGTAGACCTATAAATTGATTTAACTATTCTAGAAAAAATTTGTTGTTATGTAAGAAAAACTTCCAATTGCTCATACTATTTGATCCTGGATATTAGATTTAAGGTCTGTGTTCCAAGGAAGTTATTAAAAGAAAGAAATCACGAATATATACAAATAAAATTCATTATAAAATTATTTATGATAAAAAATCCATAGGAAAACTTTATCTCTAAAGTTTTATTAATAATGGGATAAGATACTGCATGATAGGACCATAAAGAATGAGAAATATGAATAATTCAAAGGAAGTTGGGAAGAAATGTATTAATCAGTCAGTGTAAAGAAAACTGAACTTAAAGAACAATATTTACAATGACTGTAGTGTGCATCAGCTTGAAATGAAGGAGTCTCAAAATTCAGGTCTAACACTGTGGACAATGTTCATGCCCTACTATGAAATCTATCACTTTTTAGGTGTGATGAAGTGGAATGAGCAATAGTCTGGCTCAGATCCCACTTCTGACACTAGTAATGCCATCTTGAGAAGCCACTTTAGCACCATTTCCTTATTTGTAAGAAGAAGGAGCAGGCCTAGAAGGTTCTGAGATGGCTCTCTCCTTTAGATTTGTGATCAGAAAACACTTGCTTTTCCTTTCAATTAACTGGCAAACTATGAAAGTTACCAATGACATTTTATGTCATTATTAGAACACAGTCATAATCAAGACATTAGATGGTATTGTTTGTTAATTTTGAAAACATAATTTATAGAGGACATTATTCAGATATTTGTCAGAAAGTCACTCTATTGTGAAAACAACACACATTGACAAATTTAAAAGTAAAAAGAAAGATGTCATATTGGCTAATAACCCCCTATATATTTACCTTCCAAATTTTATATTATAGATTCCCTTTTGTACTAGAATATGAAAATCAAGTATCACTTGAGCAGTTAAATAAAATAAAAGTAGCTTAGCTACAGGAAACAGAAAAATCCTGATTTGCTAGGAAGTTAAGCATACTGAGACTAAGATTCAAGGTTCTGCTACATGTATATTGTTTTACATGCTGGATAAATTATTTCTCACTGTCTTATATCCCAAATATATATTTTTTTGCTTAAATAATCATTATGGGTTAAGTTCAGCTTTAAAAAAACAAATTTAAGAAAGACTTTATTGGAGTATTGAATGCCAGGCTATGGTTATTGAGAAAGAATAACAATAATAATAGTAGTATATTTTTATACCAGGCTAAACTACAAAAGGATGGAATCTTTTTTTTTTTTTTTTTTTTAATTTTAGGTCAAAACTGAATCATGTAAAAGATGTAGAAAATATAATGGAGAAACACAAACTCAAAACTGACTTGAGAATGACATTTCCTCAACCCCCCCCCAAAAAAGCCACAAAGTCAAAATGAAAAATTAAAACTTAAAAGGAATGAAACAAAAACAAAACCCCTCTCAGATTTCCATGATTTTTTTTTCATGGATATGATTACTCTTAATGAAGGATTTTTTGGATAATTGGATGATTTCATAAAAACCTAATTTCAACTTTGTACCAAATACAGAACACATGAATGCCAAATTAATCCTGTACCATAGTCAGACTATATGAGAAGCCACTAATTAGATCTTACTAAGTCCACTCAGGGAGGTGTAAAGAGAAAGAGCTCCAGCCTTGGAGTAAGGAGGATCTGTGTAATTGTAGGTAAGTTACCTGATCTCTCTCTACCTCCAGTTTTTCTATCTATAAAATTGGAATAATAGAAGACCCTATACACACAAGGTTGTCACGAAGATTAAGTAAGATAACATATATATTATCATTTTGAAAAACCTTAAAGTGCTTCCAATTTTTAGCTATTGTTATCTTCATCATCATTATCATTGAATTTGTGAAATATTGTCATTGTGAAACGATCATGATTCAGAACAAAGGACTAAGGATTTTAATTACCAGGTTTAGTGTCTATGTATTTCAACTGATCAATTATGGCTAGGATCATGGATAAAAGCTCCTTATCTATATACCATATTCACAACTTCAAAGAATTTTGCTTTACATATCATTGACAAAATATTTTCTCTAATTGATTCAAATTATCATAGAGCTTTAAGTTTTATGAAACTCTTTCTATGATAATTCTCTAGGCAGTAGCTATATTACTTTTCCTCTTTTATAGATGTGGAAATTAAGACTCAAAGAGATAAAGAAAATTTTCCAAGAATGTCAAACTAGTAATTGTCATGTTCGGGTTTCAAACCAAGTTTTTCTTGCTCTTGGTATACACCACTTTTTCCTCTCTTTTACTCCCTGTGTGAATGTACAATGTGACTTTGACTGTGCATGGAAATAGAAGTGTGACACTGAAAATTTGAATGTACAAATCAGTGAGAGGGATAGGACACTTAATTTAAAAATAGAAAATTTCAATTTTTCTCTTCTAAAGACAATTTCCTTATAAACTTCCATTTTTGTTGTTGCAAATATCACTGACCTTGATTTATTCTTAATCCTTCTTATAGCTCATCTCTATAACCATTCAATATCCAACTCTTATCACTAAGTCCTTATCCAGGGCTATCCTTCAATGACAACAAAAAATATTAAAAAAAAAAAAAAACAATACATTTGAAAGTGCTTGCAGTCATATTAGTTTATAGCTGTAGTCCCTGTTCTTGGAAATAGTGAATCTGGTAGATTACTTGAGTTCAGGATTTTGGACTGTAGCAGGTCAGAAGTCAATGAATCAGGTATCTACACTGTCTGCATCAATGATATGGTGAACTCCCTGGAGAAGGTTTCTTATGGAGAGGTGAACCACCTCAAATCAAAAAAAAAAAAAAAAAATGGAGTAGTTTAAACTTCTGCACTCAAAATTGGGATTAGGCATTTGGAGATTAGGACTGGTTGCTGAATTTCCAGCCTAAAGGAAAAACAAATCTTCATTGATGGACTACAAGAATAAGGTAAATGATTAAATCATCCAGATCATAATTAGAAAATAACTCATTTACCAAAGTTAAAATTCCCATAAATTATCAAAGAAAACCCATTTCTTTATGTTAAACTTTCCTGTAAAAATATTTAAAATATTTGTTGATAAACAAATAAATATAGAAACATTGATCAGGGCCATATAATGAAACAAATGATAATCTGGATTCTTTTAATGACTTATTTTAATAAGGACATGTCTTCACATGACCTGTCAAATTAGGCTCATGGTAATTAATCTTGGAAACAGGGAGGCTTTCAATCTCAGACAGCAGTCTCAAAGACAGGACTTACTATGTAATTACATGGGACATTACAATGTATTTATGAGGTCATTTGTTACAATGTACTGTAATTACAGAGGGCTTACATCGCTATTTATGTCTCATAAAATGAAGTGAGACTAAATATTTTAATTGTGTTGGTGCAATAAGGGAAAATATTTGAGCTTCAAATGTCAGGAAAGATTACAGGCCTGATTCACATAACTTATGTGAACAGCTGCCTGGCCTGTGAGGGCCAGGTTTACTGGTCTTTTTATATGAATATGATAGTATAGTCAATAGTTATCTTTAAAAGGGATCTTGATGCCTTTAAATTTTATTTTTCAATTACACCTACAAATCGCAGAAAGTGAACATTTTCTGATGGTTTCCTGATTAATGTTCTCTACAACTGATGAGTTAATATAGAGTCCTGTCCCCCCCTCCCCTAGTCACATTCCCCTCTGTAATACAGAAAGATGGGACATTAGGTGATTTAGCTTTCACACTTTGCACATGGACCATTTTACATTCTAATATTCTAATATTTTAGACTAATATTAGTCATTTGAATTAAGAACAATAGAATATTGCATTTTTGCCCCATCTCTAATTACTTAGAGAAGTTACTATGTCTAAAATGATATGAAGATTGTTGTTGTTATACACAACTACACAACAGCATGAAAGGAGGAAGAAAACCTCTCCCCCCCCCCTTTTTTTTTTTTTTTTTTTTTTTTTGGTCTTATAGATTTCACTCTTCTGTATTTGTACTTATCAAAACTATCACAAATCTACCAAGGTAAGAAATATCACTCATTACTCACTTTCAAAGAAGAAAGAATTCTTGTTTTTAAAATATCTAAGTTATACTCCAAAGGTATTTTTTCCCTCTCCATTTTGCACAACAGAAAATTCTTCCCAGGTCAGAGACATGAATTCCACTAGAATGAGAGTAGTTTTCCCTTTAAGGTTTTCTAGTTTTATTTGAAAGGTCCGAGAATATGAGAGTTTTAGCATTCCTTGCAAATGTTGAAAACAGTAACTATTTTATGTTGTTGATTGTTGATTTTTTCAGAAACAGGATCCCATATAAAACTCAGCAATATTCACAATATTCATTAATTGTCCAGATCTAGGATGCATGATTTGATAATACTATTAATGTGGGGGCTATATTTATTCTAAAGTCTCCTTTTATAAAAATCTGTGATCTGTTTTCTTTTTAATTCAGAAATTATATGGTTAATATTGTCCTTACTTATTCTTATTGAAAGGCTGCCATGCAATATTAAGTTTAGGCTGCATATGATACAGTGGTTTGAAAGTATACAGTTTATATTTAGACATTGGCAATACAGATGTGGTATTTTGTTTTAAGTTTGAGCCTGTCTCTTGCATCTCAAAGAATCAATCTAAAGAAGGATATATATATATATATATATATATATATATATATATATATATATTCCTGATGATATTCAAAGAACTAAACTCCTATAAATATGGCAACTAATTAACTCCTGTAAAGACTGATCAGCAAGTTGACATTGATTTTGACTGCAGCCTCCTGGCTAAACAGGAATCCTATCATTGTTTAATGACTGTCACATTTCTATGTAATGGTCCCAGAATTTGCCAACTCTAGACATACAGGGCCCACAAAACCATCTGTAGAAAACTCCCTGTTAACATGCAAATAAAGCAATTAAAATTCACAGACCCATTCAACAGCATGTCAGGCCAGTTCTGATCTACTGTACTGATTTCATTTATTTAAGCAAGAAGGGCATGCCCATTTGCTTCTAAGGTTGAGAGAGGAAATTGTGAGGAAGAACTGGGATCATATCTGAAATAAACTCATTTCAGCCTTAAGAATATAGAAAGGACATTTATTGTTTGGGAGCTGTGGGTAACTATCAATACTTCAATCAAGATTTCAATTAGATATGCCATCATTATGCATTTAATTGATTAACAATTAGCAACACCTGTAGTTGGCTATAATTTTAATTACTGATTATACTAAGGCTGATTACTTAAAATCATATCTGCATGAGAGCCGAAGGATTATAAAGCAAAGAGTATAACAATTCTAAAATAATTAGCCTATTAAGATTCAGATTAAAACCAATTTTCTAAAACATTTTTTGAAGATTTCCATTTTAAACAATGTCAATGAAGTTTTCTTAAATTATGCAGCACCCAGAGGGAGAAACTGCCCAATAATCACTGAAATGTGACTAATCTGTAGTTTTATTAAGAGATGTGGCAGTAATTCAGAATATACTATTGTCCATTTTAACAATGGACATCATTAAAAAAAATACAGATACAATAGGCCTCCTATTTCTAATCTGCTTCATTAAATATTCATTTTTCAGAAATGAAAAAAGGTTTGTTGATTCTTTTATCATGAATATGACAGCATAGTCAATAGTCATCCTCAAAAAAAGATCTTGAGATTTTTATTTTCCTTTTTTCTTTTTTAATTTCTTCTTTAAAGCATATTGGAATTCTGAATCACTGTTACAAAATCAAGCCTCCTTGGATAAGGTTAGGTCAATTTTATGCTAACTAGGCCTTATAACAAAGCCATTCAATTCAGTGAATCTGGTCATCCAAGACAGTAAATAAGCTATTCTACTGTTGCAATTTTGCTATTCAGAGAGAGACTTTTCACAAATTAATATGACTTGGGTACTTTCAAAGGGTCATTAACTCCTCCAAGATTTGGAATATGACAACACAGCAAACTGCTATGGCCTGAATCATACATAGGAAAAATTGTTATTTTTAATTTATAACTAAGAGGCACAGAGGATAGAGAACGGACCCTAGAGTCACTAAAATCTAGGTTGGTGTTCTGCCTCTGATACATATTGACTGTGGTCCTGTGAAAATGTCTTAACATCCCAGTCTCCCAACCCACAGATTATCAATTGTAAAGAAGTTGACCATATCTATAGTTGAAATTCTTTTCTATAACCTCTTTGCCTCCCTCCCTCTCTCCCTCCCTGCCTCTCTCTCTGTTTCTCTTTCTGTATGTCTCTCTACGCAAAGACACACACACACACACACACACACACACACACACATATACACACGAAAAGTGAGAAGCATAATTTTATGCAGTGGATATGGACCTAGAAAATGGAATAAAAATCCATTCTCTCCTTCTTGAATTACTTAAACACAACAGGAAACCTTGGTTTGTATTTTCTTATAAAATATATAGAATTGTGTGGACACAGAATATATATGATAATGATATAATATACCATCATAATAATAATAATATATTTTTGTGTGTGCTGTGTTTATACAATCCATGAGAGATATTAATATAAAGGGTATATCAAATTTCTTGAGGAATTTTAAAAAGAGGGAGAGAGGGAGAGAGATGGAAAGAGAGAAAGACAGAGATAGAGAAACAGAGAGGGGAAGAGAGGAATGAGCTGGGTAGAGGAGGAAGGGAGAGAATCTATTTTTATTAGAGGGGAAATCCTCTTTCCAGTCTCTAGGGAGGCAAGTTGGAAATCAGAGACATTTTAAAGAGCCAGCCTCTAAAACTTCCACCTCCCCCAAACTACTACCAAATACACTTGCATCCACAGTTTTCCAAGTGCTTTTCATTCTTCTTCAGTGTTGGTGTGTCCCCTCAAAAAATTAGAACTATGTATGACTCAAAGAATATGTTTACTCTCAAAACCTTTCACCAACTCTACCCTTAATGAAATTAATATAGGACTACATTAGTACATGTTCTTCATTAATTAGGAATTTCCTTTTGCATATGATGATGATCTATAAAATATTTCAGACCTGTATGGAACCTGGTTCTCACCAAAGGATTTAAAATGTTGATAAAGTTGGAGTCAGCTTTCCAATTGAAAGCCAATACCACTGAATTTAGTCCCACAAATATTTATTCAATAAATACTATGCACTAAGGATGGTGATAGGATGTAAGACAAAAAAAAGAGAGAAAGAAATAGTGTCTATTCTCAAGCAGTTGACATGTTACTGAAGTTACAGGCTTATGGATTAGAATTCAACAACAAAGCAAGAATTGTTAGATTGCAAGTACAGTGATACACATAACAGTATTTTTTGAAGTCATCCTTTTGGTTTGGGGCTTTTTATTTGGTTTTGTTATATAGATTTGATTTTCTTAAAAAAATCAGAGAGACAGTAATGTGTCAAATCTGGAACAAACCCATCAAGCAACACTTATCAAACAACACTTATGGTGCTTGTAAAGTCACCAAAAACAGTTTTGGAAAAAGTCAGAAATTTGAAAGTCTTTTGCAAACAACATATGCCTTAGAGCTTTTTTTTTCCCCTTCAAAATAACATATTCTTTGAAATCACAAAGTAATTGTCACATTCTGTATCACAGAGAAAATTCTTTAAAAACTTGGTGTTTGAGTCTTAGTGAAGTGGAGCTCTGATTACTGGGCTTGTCAGAAGACCATAAAAAGGGTTTTTTTAAAATGGTTTAATTTCTATAAAAAGGTTAAAAACTCCTTCTCTAAACAATCCATTTGTATTCCAAAAGGATTTCAAACAATTTTGCACTTCTGAATATATTTTTAATTTCTTTGAAGAAAGGTACAAAACAAGGAGATAAAGAGAAACATACATATATATATGCATATATATATACATATATATGCACATGTATATACATAAGAGTGTGACAAAGGGATGGAGAGGGAGAGGAAAAGAGAAAGAGAAAGAGGTGAGGTGGAATAGAAAAAGAGGGAACTAATTACTGATATCAATAGTGATATTTGGGTCAATCTTCATATATATATATATATCTTCATAAGATTTCATGACTAATTTAAAATAATAGCTGTATTCTAAGTTCTAATGAATGTCAACTGGTAAAACAATGCTATGAGTGAATTATGCAGCATAGAGAATTGACTTTTGTTTCTTATAGAATTTCTATAACTTATCCACTAAACTCTTATTGTACTGTAAAAAGACTGGAGTTATCAAATTTATAAAAATTCAAGCTATTCTCCAATTGATAAATGGTCAAAGGATATGAACAGGCAATTTTCAGATGAAGAAATTGAAACCATTTCTAGTCATATGAAAGAGTGTTCCAAATTACTATTGATCAGAGAAATGCACATTAAGACAACTCTGAGATACACACCTATCATATTGGCTAAAATGACAATAAAAGATAATGATGAATGTTGGAGGGGATGTGGGAAAACTGGGACACTGATGCATTGTTGATAGAATTATGAATGGATCCAGCTATTCTGGAGAGCAATTTGGAACTATGCTCAAAAAGTTATCAAACTGTGCATAACCTTTGATCCATCAGTGTTACTACTTGGCTTATATCCCAAAGAGAACTTAAAGGAGGGAAAGGGATCCACCTATGCAAAAATGTTTGTGGCAGCCCTTTTTGTAGTGGCAAGAAACTAGAAACTGAATGGATGCCCATCAATTGGAGAATGACTAAATAAATTATGTTATATGAATGTTATGGAATATTATTATTCTGTAACAAACTATAAGCAGAATGATGCTAAGTGAAATGAGCAGAATCAAGAAATCATTATACCCGTCAACAATAAGACAATACGATAAACAATTCTAATGGACATGACTCTCTTCAACAATGAGATAATTTAAACCATTTCCAATTGTTCAGTGATGAAGAGAGCCATTTACACCCAGAGACAGTGCTGTGGGAACTTAGTGTTGTTCACAACATAGCATTTTCACTCATTTTGTTATTGTTTGCTTGAATTTTATTTTTTTTCTCATTTTTCCTGTTTGATTTTTTTTTGTTCGGCAAGGTAATTGAATATATATATATATGCATATATTGGATTTAACATATATTTCTGCCATGTTTAACATATATTGAATTACTTGCCATCTAGGGGAGGGAATTAGGAAAGGGAGGAAATTGGAACATAAGGTTTTACAAGGGTTAATGTTGAAAAATTATTCATGTATATATTCTGAAAATAAAAAGCTTTAATTTAAAAAAAGTTTAAAGTTATAAAATCTCAGAAATGGAAGGAACTTCAGGGATTTCAAATTTCACTTTATAGTATCTTAAATTACAGCAATATGCTCATAATTGACATTTATAAAATGCTTTAATTTTTGCTAACTGCTTTATATTTATATATATCTCACAGCCAAGAAGACCTAGATTCAGATTCTTTCTGACACATCCTGACTGCAAGGGCTTGGACTTCTTATAGTGTTGTGAGTAACTAAGGATTTAAGTTGAAGAGAATGTATCAACTTTTATTGTAAAAAAGATTATCTTCATCTTGGAGTTGCCTATTTCCATTAAGTTATGATCCTACTTTCTATTTTCTTTTTTTACATATAAGGAAATGAAATTTCATTAAATTAAATATTTATAAACAAAAGATTTAGCATATGATGACAAAACCATATGAACTTATTTTGCCAGATCCAAGAACAGAAAGAAGTCAGTCCACTCTTCATACTCATATTAGAAACCTTTCAATGTTGAAAGAAGTTATGAGCATCTAGAGCTTATGTTCCATTGGCTTAACCTTCCAAAATTCAAGGTTTACACTCAACCATGATAAAAAAATTCAGAACAAGACTTATTGAAAGTCTTCAGATAAGAAGAAAACATTTTAATTTTTTTTGTCACAAAATATCAGGACACCTAAACAGCATGTAGAAAATGAACATCATAGAGGTATGCCATCAATAGTATATCAAACATTTTGTATGATAAGGTGATTTTTAAAAAGTTTCATTCATATGTTTACAATCATCTTTATGCATTCAGTTTTACCTCTGGGGAAAAATTAGACTTTTCTGTTATTGTAAAAAAAATCAACTATTGTAGGATACTATCAAGGACTTTCTCTTCCTCTTTGGGAAGACCAGAAGAAAATCATGTCCAACTTGTTACATATTCCATTATTTATGCTATGCATAAGCTATCTAAATTTCAAAGAAACCCACCATTTTCCAGAACTGCTACTAACAAAAATACTACAGCAAAAATTCTGAGATATACCATTCTCTTCTCTCTAAGTAACTACATGGTAACTTTTCATCAACAGTAAATTGCTAGCATGTGAACTATCATCAAACTTGGTGGCTTTATAAATATGTGGAGCCAAGTATATGAAGTCCCTCTGGCTATAAATAAGTTAGCATACTTGCTAATATACTCTTTTGAATTGAGGTGTTGTTGAACTGAGATTTTGTGCAGCATGAGTTCTTTATTTCTTTAAATGATCAAAGGATCACTTGGGCACAGTTCATTGGAAGAGGGAAGATTTTACTGTAAGACTATTCACTTCTTTCCTCAGAACTGTGTCCTGACTGTATCATCAAAACTGTAGAAGAGGAAAAGGAAAACTATTCCTTAACATCTCTGTCAGATATTGAATGAGACAAACCAATTCCACAAGATTTTCTAATTTTGTCAAAATTATATCTGCTGTCAAGTCAACTATCAGAATGTTCAGGCAGTAGTAAAACTGACAGTGCCGATGAATGCTCAGGTCGTGTTCTCATTTACCAAGCAAATGCAGCGAGTGTACAGAATAACAAGCACACAGAATCACCCAGGATTCAATCCAAAGACAGACTGAGTGAAATGAGGGAAGATCGTTCTAAGAGATAACTAGCTTCTAAATTTTTCCTTCTAGCAACAATCATATAGAAGCTAGACTACAAACCACGATGAAGTCAGGAAAATAGTCAAACAAGGGGAAAAAAAAAACAAAAAAAAACTAGAGTCTTCATTGCTATATAGCCACAACAAATATTTCTTTATATCCCTGGATTTACAATAATAAATGACAAACACATACCATGTCAGAAAAAAAAAAGAATTTTCCAAATTAAAAGTTAAGATGTTTAAATTAAATGATTCAATGATTTGTCTTAACCTTTTCAAAACAGTAGAGAAAATAAAGGAATAATGGAGATGAGGTAAAGTAATTAGGGAGCAAAGAGAACTGGAAAAATCTCTCAGAGAGTAGAGAAAATGAAATCTAATTAGGGTAGAAATTAGGGTAACTAAGTTACATAAGATGAGCAGAAAAGATCAGTACTGAAAATTCAGAAATCAGAGGTACAGAAAATAAAAGAAAACATTTTATGGTTAAGACAAGTCATTGAACGACAATAAGTACCAATGAGAACAGTTTACCAGAAACATAGAATGATACACACACACACACACACACACACACACACACACACACACACACACACACATGTGTGTGTGTGTGTGTTTCTCACAAAAAAAAAAAAAAAAAAAAAAAAAAAAAAAAAACCTTGTGTACTGGATGATTTTATAATCCCCATTCCAAGCAATTTGATAAGGGTAACATAGCTAATAAGATTTTGAGGCAGGATTTGAATTCAGATCATATGATCATTAATCTTTCTGATTCCAAATCCAATACACAACCTCCCAGATCACCTATCTACTTCAAGGAATAAACAAATCAATTAATAAGCATTTATTAAGGTCTTACTGTGTATCAGGTACTATGTTAGCTTATAGGAATCTGAAAAGAAAAAAAAATAACAGCTTTCATTTTAGGGCTGCTAGGAAAGGATGATTAACACAAACATGTATGTATATGTATATATATAAATATATATGTATCTATACACATATGTGTGTGAGTATATATATTCATATATATGTGTGTATTTGTATATATGTCTGCACAGATATTATACATACACAATAAATTTAATGTAATATGGCATACTAGCGGCTGGAATCATAATGAAAGCCTTTATATGGGAAATATTACTTGACTTAATCTGTTTGCGTGATCCTGGACAAGTCCCTTAACTTCTCAGTGACCTGGGCAAAATGGCTGAGTAGATTTCAAAGCAGTTTCTAATCTGCCATTCTTTATCCGTAGAGAGAATTCTCTGACTAGGAATCTCTTATATAGATGAAATCACAGGTGTATTAAAAATAGTATCATCTTATAATTGTCTCTTTTTTTTTAAAGCAAGCATTAACCCTATCATTTGATAAGTCTCACAGATGGATTCTACTTAACTGATTTAAAAATGGTATTTTGTGATTTAAAAGGGAAAAACAAACCTATTTTTCCTTCAATGTTTTTCTATTTTTGTTGTAAGGATATTTGGAAATTTTCCTTTTATATTTATCTTGCTACTTGTCAGTGATATTTTTCCTTTCCAAATCCCATAATTAACTCTTTGCCTCAGGTTTGCCCAGAGCTTTATTGATTTGTATCTCCTCCACATTATTATATTAGGAAAAGAGCAACCCCTATATTGTTATTGACAAGCCTCTGACTTAATGCTTGACCCAGAAAGAAATCCACAAATTATCACCAAGAGAAGACATCCTTGAAAGTCGCCAGAAAAGGTCTGTGTTTGTTCGGGGGAGGGTCAATCAGACTGGGCGCAGACTGAGGGCAGACAGCCAGAGCAAGACAGGCAGCTCACACAGCTCAGACCGGAGGGGGAGGGGTGTGATCTCTGTCGTTTTTGTGAAAGGGCTTTTGCCCCAGTGTGGATGCTCCTCATCTCAGATCAAGCAAAAACAAAAATTGATCTAATTAAAAGAGATAAGGAAGGGCATTATATCCTGCTAAAGGGAAGCATCAATAGTGAAGCATATCAATATTAAACATGTATGCACCAAGTGGTGCAGCATCTAAATTCTTAAAAGAGAAATTAAGAGAGCTGCAAGAGGAAATAGATAGCAAAACTATAATAGCGGGAGATCTCAACCTTGCACTCTCAGAATTAGATAAATCAAACCACAAAATAAATAAGAAAGAAGTCAAAGAGGTAAATAGAATACTAGAAAAGTTTGATATGATAGATCTTTGGCGAAAGCTAAATGGAGACAGAAAGGAATATACTTTCCTCTCAGCAGTTCATGGAACCTATACAAAAATTGATCATATACTAGGGCATAAAAACCTCAAAATCAAATGCAGTAAGGCAGAAATAGTAAATGCATCCTTTTCAGACCATAATGCAATCAAAATAACATTTAATAAAAAGCCAGGGGAAAATAGACCAAAAAATAATTGGAAACTAAATAATCTTATACTAAAGAATGATTGGGTAAAACAGCAAATCATAGACATAATTAATAACTTCACCCAAGAAAATGACAATAATGAGACATCATACCAAAATGTGTGGGATACAGCCAAAGCAGTAATTAGGGGAAGTTTTATATCTCTACAGGCCTACTTGCATAAAATAGAGAAAGAGAGGGCCAACGAATTGGGTTTACAACTAAAATTGCTAGAAAAGGAACAAATTAAAAACCCCCAGACAAACACAAAACTTGAAATTCAAAAAATAAAAGGTGAGATTAATAAAATTGAAAGTAAAAAAACTATTGAATTAATTAATAAAACTAAGAGTTGGTTTTATGAAAAAACCAACAAAATAGACAAACCCTTAGTAAACCTGATTAAAAAAAGGAAAGAGAAAAAGCAAATTGATAGTCTTGAAAATGAAAAGGGTGAACTCACCACTAATGAAGAGGAAATTAGAACAATAGTTAGGAGCTACTTTGCTCAACTATATGCCGATAAATTCGATAACTTAAATGAAATGGAAGAATACCTTCAAAAATATAGCTTGCCCAGATTAACAGAGGAAGAAGTAAGTAGTCTAAATAGTCCCATCTCAGAAAAAGAAATAGACCAAGCTATTAACCAACTTCCTAAGAAAAAGTCCCCAGGACCAGATGGATTTACAGGTGAATTCTACCAAACATTTAAAGAACAACTAACTCCAATGCTATGTAAACTATTTGAAAAAATAGGGATTGAAGGAGTCCTACCAAATTCCTTCTATGACACAGACATGGTACTGATACCTAAACCAGGTAGATCGAAAACTGAGAAAGAAAACTATAGACCAATTTCCTTAATGAATATTGATGCTAAAATCTTAAATAAGATATTAGCAAATAGACTTCAGAAAATCATCCCCAGGATAATACATTATGACCAAGTGGGATTTATACCAGGAATGCAGGGCTGGTTTAATATTAGGAAAACTATTAGTATAATTGACCATATTAATAATCAAATTAATAAAAACCATATGATCATCTCAATAGATGCAGAAAAGGCATTTGATAAAATCCAACATCCATTCCTACTAAAAACGCTTGAGAGTATAGGAATAAATGGACTATTCCTTAAAATAATAAGGAGCATATATTTAAAACCTTCAGTAAACATCATATGTAATGGTGATAAACTAGAACCTTTCCCTGTAAGATCAGGAGTGAAACAAGTTTGCCCACTATCACCATTACTATTCAATATAGTACTAGAAACTCTAGGCTTGGCAATAAGAGCCGAGAAAGAGATCCAAGGAATTAGAGTAGGAAATGAAGAAATCAAATTGTCACTTTTCGCAGATGACATGATGGTATACTTAGAGAACCCCAAAGACTCTGCTAAAAAGCTATTAGAAATAATTCAGAATTTTAGCAAAGTCGCAGGATACAAAATAAATCCACATAAATCCTCAGGATTTTTATACATTACCAACACAATCCAACAGCAAGAGATACAAAGAGAAATTCCATTCAAAATAACAGTCGATAGTATCAAATATTTGGGAATATATCTACCAAAGGAGAGTCAGGAATTATATGAGCAAAATTACAAAACACTTGCCACAAAAATAAAGTCAGATTTAAATAATTGGAAAGACATTCAGTGTTCTTGGATAGGCCGAGCGAATATAATAAAGATGACAATACTCCCCAAACTAATCTATTTATTTAGTGCTATACCAATCATACTCCCAAGAAACTATTTTAATGACCTAGAAAAAATAACAACAAAATTCATATGGAAGAATAAAAGGTCGAGAATTGCAAGGGAACTAATGAAAAAAAAGTCAGAGGAAGGTGGTCTAAGTGTACCTGATTTAAAGCTATATTATAAAGCAACAATCACCAAAACCATTTGGTATTGGCTAAGAAATAGACTAGTTGATCAGTGGCATAGGTTAGGTTTACAGGGCAAGATAGCGAATAAAAATAGCAATCTAATCTTTGACAAACCCAAAGATCCCAAATTTTGGGATAAGAATTCATTATTTGACAAAAACTGCTGGGAAAACTGGAAATTAGTATGGCAGAAACTAGGCATGGACCCACATTTAACACCACATACTAAGATTAGATCAAAATGGGTCCAAGATTTAGGCATAAAGAACGAAATCATAAATAAATTGGAGGAACATGGGATGGTTTACCTCTCAGACTTGTGGAGGAGGAAAGAGTTTGTGTCCAAGGGAGAACTAGAGACCATTATTGATCACAAAATAGAACATTTTGATTACACCAAATTAAAAAGTTTCTGCACAAACAAAACTAATGCAAAGAAGATTAGAAGGGAAGTAACAAATTGGGAAAAAATTTTTACAGTTAAAGGTTCTGATAAAGGCCTCATCTCCAAAATATACAGAGAATTGACTTTAATTTATAAGAAATCAAGCCATTCTCCAATTGATAAATGGTCAAAGGATATGAACAGACAATTTTCAGATGATGAAATTAAAACTATTTCCACTCATATGAAAGAGTGTTCCAAATCACTATTGATCAGAGAAATGCAAATTAAGACAACTCTGAGGTATCATTACACACCTGTCAGATTAGCTAAGATGACAGGAACAAATAACGATGAATGTTGGAGGGGCTGTGGGAAAACTGGGACACTGATGCATTGTTGGTGGAGTTGTGAAAGAATCCAACCATTCTGGAGAGCAATCTGGAATTATGCCCAAAAAGTTATCAAAATGTGCATACCCTTTGACCCAGCCATACTACTACTGGGCTTATACCCCAAGGAACTACTAGAGAAGGGAAAGGGTCCTGTATGTGCCAAAATGTTTGTGGCAGCCCTTTTCATAGTGGCTAGAAGCTGGAAGATGAATGGATGTCCATCAATTGGAGAATGGTTGGGTAAACTATGGTATATGAATGTTATGGAATATTATTGTTCTATAAGAAATGACCAACAGGAGAAATACAGAGAGGCTTGGAGAGACTTACATCAACTGATGCTGAGTGAAACGAGCAGAACCAGAAGATCATTATACACTTCAACAATGATACTGTACGAGGATGTATGCTGATGGAAGTGGATTTCTTCAACATAGAGAAGAGCTAATCCAATTCCAATTGATTAATGATGGACAGAACCAGCTACATCCAGAAAAGGAACACTGGGAAATGAATGTAAACTGTTATTTTTACCTTCTGAATCCAATTCTTCCTGTGCAACAAAAAATTCGGTTCTACACACATATATTGTATCTAAATTATACTGTAATATATTTAACATATATAAGACTGCTTGCCATCTGGGGGAGGGGGTTGGGGGAGGAAGGGAAAAAATCTGAATAGAAGTAAGTGCAAGGGATAATGTTGTAAAAAATTACCCATGCATATGTACTGTCAAAAAATGTTATAATTATAAAATAAAATAAAAAATTAAAAAAAAAACAATCATTTAAAAAAAAAAAAGAATTCATTAGCAAACTATCAGGCATTTCTCAATTATTTCGGAATGACAGAAAGGAGAGTAATATCTATACACATGAAAGGATGTTTTGGAATTGAATTGTGCTTTGTCAATTCCTGGAACAAGATGCTCTTTCAAGACATGGATTTGACCTATTCTAAAATTATCTATTACAAGGGAAATATGACTTAATAGCATATTTCTATATAGAAAACACATAACTTATACTTTGGTGATTTCCCAATAGGAAACTCTCTGTTGAATCTGTTAATAGAATGACTATTCTCAAACATTGTTTATATGCCTAGTTTAACCAAACAACCATTCAGTTCATGGCCTAACCACTACCAGGTGACTACCAGGGGAGCCCCTGGTCATTCCAAAACTCTGGTAAACCTTCTGGGTTAGTTTTCCACAGACATTATCTATTTTGGTCCTGGATCTTCTTCATGTTGTTGGTCCAACTCCTCACATCTCCTATGTGTGGGAAAGAACTCATTTAATGAACATTAAATCCTAATCTCGGTGAGAAAAACTTCTTCTCTTCTTTCCTTCACATTGTCCAACAGGTTTTCTTTCCCTCAAGAAGAGAGCTACATGCACACACTCAGGTGAGCTGTGCTCTGACAAGTCTTTGATTATGCTGAAATATCAATTAGCAATAATTTATTAAATGGTTACTATGTGCTAGTCACAATGGCAGGTGCTGGAGATACAAGGACAAAAGAGACATTCTTTTCCCTTAATAAGTTTACATTCTTTAGCGAGAGAATGCATGGTTGTACACTTATAAATATACATAAAATATATCCAAATTAAGTACTGAATAATGACTGAGTGGATGACTAGAAAAAAGGGAGATGGGAGAGTGGTCAGGAAAGGTTCCATCTGAACTAGCTGGTACTTAGGCAGAACTCTGAAGGAAATTTGGGATCCTAAAGAGCAAAGAGAAAGAGGGAATAAAGTGTAAGTGTAAGGGCTAGCCTTTACAAAATCAGAGATTACAAAATCAGAGTGTGAGGAAAGGCAAGGATGATAATCTGGTGGGGCACTGGAAGAGTAATGAAGTAATAAGGCCAAATAAATGAGTTGGAGTTCAGCCATGAAGCAGTTAAACTTGCAAACATTGAATTTTATTGAATTCTAGAAATAATATAGAGCTATGTTAGGCAGGAAAATTATAGTCAAACTGAGAATTTAGGAATTTTGTAATAAGCAAAATGAGGGTAACATATGAAGAGAAGTAAAAGGAAATTTGGGAAAAATAAACTACACCCTGTTCTCCGAAAAAAAAAAAAAAAGGTGCATTTACATATACACAAAATCTATTGTTAGGAACATCCTAATGCTCCAATAATTTCACCCTTATCTCAGTGATTATCTTGCATACTTGCATTCCTCATACTGGGAATGAGAAATGGAATATTTAATTTAAGGAACTACAAACAATGGAACATTTGGCAAATATGATTGTTGAGCTGCTGTCTGTGATTCTTGAAAGAGAAATCCCTGATTTTTTAAAAATAGTTTTTTATTTACCAGATATATGCATGGGTAATTTTACAACATTGACAATTGCCAAACCTTTTGTTCCAATTTTTCCCCTCCTTCCCCAGCCCCCCACAGATGGTAGGTTGACCAATACATGTTAAATAGTCAGAGTATAAATTAAATACAATATATGTATACATGATCAAACAGTTGTTTTGCTGTACAAAAAGAATCGGACTTTGAAATAGCGTGCAATTAGCCTGTGAAGGAAATCCAAAATGCAGGCGGACAAAAATAGAGGGATTGGGAATTGTATATAGTGGTTCATAGTCATTGCCCAGAGTTCTTTTGCTGGGTGTAGCTGGTTCAGTTCATTACTGCTCTATTGGAATTGATTTGGTTCATCTCATTGTTGAAAAAGGCCATATCCATCAGAATTGATTATCATATTGTATTGTTGTTGAAGTATACAACAGAAATCCCTGATTTTTAAAAGAAAAATTCCAGGGATTTCCAAAAGGAAAAAACTCAATAAAGATACTAGCATTTAAAAAAAATTAATTTGATATTGGAAACTCATTTTTTTTCTTCAGCTCTTGTCTTTTCATCAACAATGCATGATAGCTTGCTTCTCCAAGCAACAAATAGAGATCTGAAAGGAAAGCCATCAATTGGGTAATGGCTGAATAAATTGTGGTATATGATTATGATGAGATATTATTGTTTTATATGAATGAGAAGCATGATTCTCTCAGAAAAAAACTTGAAAAGTTTTCCATAAACTCAAGCAAAGTGAAATGTACCATACATAAAGTAATAGCAATGTTCTGTGATAACCTATGAATGACTTTGCTATTCTCAGCAATACAATAATTTTTGACCACTCTGAAGGACTTATGATGAAAAATCGTGTCCATACTCAGAGAAAGAACTGAATGTGTCTGAATAAATATTGAGGATGAAAAAATACATTTCCATGTTAGCCATGTGATAAAAATAAAGCAAGAAAAATAAATAAAAAATAATATGCTTCAATCTGAACTCAGACTTCAACATTTATCTTTGTGGAGCTGCATTACATATTTCATAAGGTCTTCTTAATGGTCTTAGATTATTTAATTTATCAGAATATTCTTGTTGTTCATGTATTCATGTATAATGAGCTCCTACTTCTGCTCATTTCACTTAGCATCATTTCATGTAAGTCTTTCCAGGACTTTCTGAAATCATCTTGTTGATCATTTCTTATATAATAATAATATTCTATAACATTCATGTACCACAACTTATTCAGCCATTCTCCAACTGATGGGCGTCCACTTAGTTCCCAGTTTCTTGCCACTACAAAAAGGACTGCCGAAAACATTTTTGCTCATATGGATCCCTTTCCCTTCTTTAAGATCTCTTTGGGATATAAGTCCAGTAGAAACAAATACTACTTGGTCAAAGGGTATGTACATTTTGATCACCCTCTGGGCATAGTTCTAAATTGCATTCCAGAATGGTTGGATCAGTTCACAACTCCACCAACAATGTATTAGTGTCCCAGTTTTCCCAAATATCCTCCAACGATCATCATTATCTTTTCCTGTTGTATTAGTCAATCTGAGAAGTGTGTACCACCATCTATTTCTTAGGCAATACCATATGGGTTTGAAGATTATTTAGTGTACTACTAAGCTACCATCAGGCTTTTAGATAGATACTGCTTATTTTAAGGAAACCTTCTTTATCCATATGCTTTCCAGTGTTTTCAAGAGGAATGGGTGCTGTGTTTTGTCAAAATCTTTTTCAGGGGGATCTTTCCACCAATGAAGAGGAAATTAGAGAAATAATAAGGAGTTACTTTGCCCAACTTTATGCCAATAAATTTGATAACTTAAGTGAAATGGATGACTTCCTCCAAAAATATAGGCTCCCTAGATTAACAGAGGAGGAGATAAATTGCTTAAATAGTCCCATTTCAGAAAAAGAAATAGAACAAGCTATTAATCAACTCCCCAGGAAAAAATCCCCAGGGCCAGATGGATTCACATGTGAATTCTACCAAACATTTAAAGAACAATTAGCCCCAATGTTATATAAATTATTTGAAAAAATAGGGGATGAAGGAGTCCTACCAAACTCCTTTTATGACACAGACATGGTACTGATACCTAAACCAGGTAGATCGAAAACTGAGAAAGAAAATTATAGACCAATCTCCTTAATGAATATTGATGCTAAAATCTTAAATAAGATATTAGCAAAAAGACTTCAGAAAATCATCTCCAGGATAATACACTATGATCAAGTAGGATTTATTCCAGGAATGCAGGGCTGGTTCAATATTAGGAAAACTATTAATATAATTGACCATATTAATAATCAAATTAATAAGAACTATATGATCATCTCAATAGATGCAGAAAAAGCATTTGACAAAATCCAACATCCATTCCTACTAAAAACTCTTGCGAGTATAGGAATAAATGGACTATTCCTTAGAATAATCAGGAGCATATATTTAAGACCTTCAGTAAGCATAATATGCAATAGAAATAAACTGCAACCTTTCCCAGTAAGATCAGGAGTGAAACAAGGTTGCCCACTATCACCATTACTATTCAATATAGTACTAGAAACGCTAGCCTCGGCAATAAGAGCCGAGAAAGAGATTCAAGGAATTAGAGTAGGAAATGAGGAAATTAAACTATCACTTTTTGCAGATGACATGATGGTATACTTAGAGAACCCCAAAGACTCTGCTAAAAAGCTACTAGAAATAATTCAAAATTTCAGCAAAGTGGCAGGATACAAAATAAATCCACATAAATCCTCGGCATTTTTATATATCACTAACAAAATGCAACAGCAAGAGATACAAAGAGAAATTCCATTCCAAACAAATGTTGAGAGTATAAAGTATTTGGGAATCCATCTACCAAAGAAAAGTCAGGAATTATATGAGAAAAATTACAAAACACTTGCCACAAAAATAAAATCAGATTTAAATAATTGGAAAGACATTCAGTGCTCTTGGATAGGCCGAGCGAATATAATAAAGATGACAATACTCCCCAAACTAATCTATTTATTTAGTGCTATACCAATCAGACTCCCAAGAAACTATTTCAATGACCTAGAAAAAATAACAACAAAATTCATATGGAAGAATAAAAGGTCGAGAATTGCAAGGGAACTAATGAAAAAAAACTCAGAGGAAGGTGGTCTAAGTGTACCTGATCTAAAGCTATATTATATAGCAGCAGTCACCAAAACCATTTGGTATTGGCTAAGAAATAGACCGGTAGATCAGTGGAACAGATTAGATACAAAGGACAAAAAAGGATACATATATAGCAACCTAATCTTTGACAAACCCAAAGATACCAACATTAGGGATAAAAATTCATTATTCGGAAAAAAACTGTTGGGAAAACTGGAAATTAGTATGGCAGAAATTAGATATGGATCCAAACTTAACACCATATACCAAGATAAGATCAAAATGGGTCCATGATTTAGGCATAAAGAGGGAGATAATAAATAGATTAGAGGAACAGAGGATAATCTACCTCTCAGACTTGTGGAGGAGGAAGGAATTTATGACCAGAGGAGAACTAGAGATCATTATTGATCACAAATTAGAAGATTTTGATTACATCAAACTAAAAAGTTTCTGTACAAACAATACTAATGCAAACAAGATTAGAAGGGAAGTAACAAATTGGGAAAATATTTTTAAAAACAAAGGTTCTGACAAAGGTCTCATTTCCAAAATATATAGAGAACTGACCCTAATTTATAAGAAACCGAACCATTCTCCAATTGATAAATGGTCAAAGGATATGAACAGACAATTCTCAGAGGAAGAAATTGAAACTATATCCACTCACATGAAAGAGTGTTCCAAATCACTACTGATCAGAGAAATGCAAATTAAGACCACTCTGAGATACCACTACACACCTGTCAGATTGGCTAAAATGACAGGAACAAATAATGATGAATGTTGGAGGGGATGTGGGGAAACTGGGACACTAATACATTGCTGGTGGAGTTGCGAAAGAATCCAGCCATTCTGGAGAGCAATCTGGAATTATGCCCAAAAAGTTATCAAACTGTGCATACCCTTTGACCCAGCAGCGCTACTACTGGGATTATATCCCAAAGAAATACTAAAGAGCGGAAAGAGACATATATGTGCCAAAATGTTTGTGGCAGCTCTTTTTGTTGTAGCTAGAAACTGGAAGATGAATGGATGTCCATCAGTTGGAGAATGGTTGGGTAAATTGTGGTATATGAAGGTTATGGAATATTATTGCTCTGTAAGAAATGACCAGCAGGAAGAATACAGAGAGGCCTGTAGAGACTTAAACCAACTGATGCTGAGTGAAATGAGCAGAACCAGAAGATCACTGTACACTTCAACAACAATACTGTATGAAGATGTATTCTGATGGAAGTGGAAATCTTCAACATAAAGAAGATCCAACTCACTTCCAGTTGATCAATGATGGACAGAGGTAGCTACACCCAGAGAAGAAACACTGGGAGGGGAATGAAAATTGTTAGCACTAATATCTGTCTGCCCAGGTTGCATGTACCTTCGGATTCTAATGTTTATTGTGCAACAAGAAAATGATATTTACACACATGTATTGTACCTAGACTATATTGTAACACATGCAAAATGTATGGGATTGCCTGTCATCGGGGGGAGGGAATAGAGGGAGGGGGGGATAATTTGGAAAAATGAATACAAGGGATAATATTATAAATATATATATATATATATATATATAATAAAAAATTAAAAAAAAAACCTTTTTCTGCTTCTGTTAGTTTTATTATTGATATAGTTGATTATGGTAATAGTTTTTCTTATATTGAATCAGCCTTACATTCCTGGTATAACACCCACTTGGTCATAAGGCTTTATCCTATCCTGCTGATAAGTTGCTGTGATTTCTTTGAAAATATTTTCTTTAAAGTTTTTACATAAATATTCATTAGGGAGATTTTTTTGTAATTTTCTTTTTCTGCTTAGGTATCAGCACCATATTTGTGTCATAAAAGGAATTTGGCAGTACTTCTTTATGTTTTGTTTTTCCTGATAGTTTACATAGTATTGGGATTAATTGTTTTTTAAATGTTTGGTAGAATTCACTTCTGAATCCATCTGTCCCTGGAAATTTTGTCTTAGGAAGTTCAGTAATAATGACTTGTTCAATTTCTTTTTCTAATATGAGACTATTAACAATTTATTTCATCTTCTGTTGAGTTGGGCAACTTATAACTGATCAAATTATTCACAAAGGTTTATCTATTTTGCTGTTTTTTTTTTCATAAAAACAACTTAGTTTTACTCATAGTTCAATAGTTTTCTTAATTTCTATTTTATTAATCTCTCCTTTGATTTCAGGATTTCTTATTTGGTACTTAAGGGAGATTTTAAAAATTGTTATTTTTCCTAGTGTTTTAATTGCATGCTGAATGAATTGATTTTCACTTTCTCTATTTTATTCATGTAGCTATTTAGAGATATAAAATTTACCTTATAAATTGCTTTGGCTGCATCCCATAGGTTTGGTGTGTTGTCTCATTATTTTCTTTCTTTTAAATAAAATTATAATTGTTTCTGTGATTTGTTGTTTGACTCACTCATTTTTTAGAATTTGATTATTTAATTTCCAATTGATTTTTAGCCTATTCCTGGCCCTTTATTGAATATACTTTTGATTGCATTGTGGTCTGAAAAGGAAGCACTTATTGGTTTTCCCTTTCTGCATTTGATTGTGAGGTTTTTGTTTGCTAATATATAATCAATTTTTGTGTGGGTCCCATGTACCAATTCAGTTTTCTCCAGAGGTCTAATATATCTAGGTTTTTTAAAAATCCTATTAACTTCACCAGTTTCTTTATTGTTTACTTTGTATGTAGATCTGTCTTGTAATATGATAGTATTACATCACAATTATACAGCACAACTTAGTTTGACTATTCCTCAATTGATGGACCTTCTCTCAATTTCCAATTCCTTGCCACCACAAAAAGAGCTGCTATAAATGTATTTGTACATAAACATCCTTCTCTTTCTTTAATTGTTTTGGGGTACAGACCCAGTAGGAGCATTGCAAGGTCAAAGGATATGTACTGTTTGGTAGCCCTTTGGACATAGTTATAGAATTATTATACCAACTCACAAGTCTACCAACTACCAATTGTACATTAGTGTACACAATATCTTCAGCATTTTTCATTTTCCTTTTCTCTTGGTCATATTAGTTGATCTTATTTGTGTGAGGTGGTATCTCAGAATTGTTTTAATTTTCATGTCTTTAATCAATAGTGACTAAGAGCATTTATTTTCACAGAACTGGAGATAGCTTTGGTTATTCTTCTGAAAATTGCCTTTTAATATCCTTTGACCAGTTATTAGTTGGGAATGATTCTTATTTTTTTTTTTTATAAATTTGACTCAGCTCTCTTTATACTTGAAAAACAAGGGCTTTATCAGAGAAATTTGCTATAAAAATTTCTCCCAGGCCATGAACATTTCAATAATTCTATTTCATAACTCAAAATCCCTCTGATACTTTACTTATTATGTCTTTTCTTTCATCAAATCACTGAGAATGAGATAGTGTTTTTCCTTGCTATAGTTAATCCTTTCCCCTTTGAGTCCATCCTATTCTCCTAAGAGCTTTCCCCTTGAGATATCTTCTCTGTCGTTTTCAATCTCATATTTAATATTGTTCATTTCACTCTTCCTAGAAATACTTAACTATTTGTGCTTCTTTCATTTCCTCACATTCCACTCATTTGTTATCCCTTGAAATTTGACTCTGGACAGATTCACTCTCTTATAGGTTACCAGTGGTCTCTTAGATACTTTGTTTAAATGGACATTTTTCAGTTTTGAGAATCCTTGATCTCTTTGCAGCTTTTGATTCTATTGAGCTACCCTGTGCAGGTATATTCTTCATTACATGATCTTATATGTTGCCATTTTCCTGTGTTTCTCTTCTTACATATCAGATTGTCCTTTCAACTACCTATGTATGGTTACTGAAGGCACTGTCCCCTTTTCTTCTTTCTTTCTTGTTCTCTTTGTTCTCTTATTGGTTCCCATGGACTTTAATGATCATCTCTAAAAAACTGATTCCAAATTCACTTGATTGATCACCTGTATAATATATAGACTTTTGTATAGTATCTCATTATAATGTATAGTTCTTTTAATAAATTCAGATATCCAGTATTAATCTAAGAGTTCAGGTCTATACTGTCAAGTGCTTACTAGGTACTCTATGGACAAAAAACAATGTTCAAAGACCCTATCTTCCTCTCCCAAAGCTCTTTATTTTTCCTTGAAATATCTCTGTGTGTTGAGGATATTAACCATTTACCTAGTTATCCAGGTCAATAATCAGAAAATCCATCTTTCCTTTTTTCTTTAAGCAAAGCATCCAATCAATTGCCAACCTCTTATAAAGTCTTTATTTTATCATCTCAATAGAAGGAAGGCCAGAAGGAAACATACTCAAACAGGATGGCATTGAAAACTATATGCTGAATTTATGATATATACAAAAAGAGTATAATCTGAACATAATCAATCAATCAATATTAAGTGCTTATAATGGGCCATGAATTGTGATAAGCACTAACAGATATATACAGATCTTCCCCCACCTCCAGCTTTCTACTGTATGAAATTTATCCTAAACAAGAGTGGGATTTCCTCAACTCAGAGGGGTTGGTAATAGCATAGTCACTTAATCAGCAATTTGCTTTCAGTATATTGGGATGTATTTAATTTTTTGTGCACCAAGTTAAATGGATTTATGGATTGTTTAAATTTTAACCAAACCGACTTTTTAGAAAATGGAAAGGTGGCTAAAATGATTCCTGCAAAGAAATATGTACTGAAAATATTACTAATATTTAATAATATTTATACTAACAATATAATAATAGTAATAAGTATAAGTAATATATGAATAATAGCAATAAGATATTAATATGAGAATAAGGCATGGCAGATTTGACACTTCTAACTCATGAGCTCTTCATTAGTCAAATTTTGAGGTAAAAATAAAAGTGGACTATTGAATCAGAATTGACAAGAAGCCAAGATTTTCAATACTATAAAAAAAGTTTGAAATATGAATTTATACCCAGCATTGTTAATGAATCTTAACCCAACTATATATTTTGCCTTGGGCTATTAGCTAATGATAGCATGAAGTCATCATGACTAGCAAGGCATTTAAAACATTTTTTTAAAATATCTTTTCCAAAAATGATATGTTTATATTACTCATATAACTTAACATAACTTGGGCCCAGAACTTTAACTTTGTTCAAATTTACACAAAAATCTGTACATCATTTTTTTGTGTGTGGGATTTAAAAAATGAAGAACCTGATTTAATAAGTGTAGCACATGATGTGCTTCTTCTACTTGGAGCTACATATATCTGCAAGTAATTTTTTTATAGCTATGATAGCCACCAAAAGTAAATATAAACGTGAACTTAAAGTTTTTGGTAATTGCCTGGATCATCCAAAGTTTGGTGACTTTCATGGAGTTGGGCAGCCGATATGTGTCAGGAGCTAGACTTGAATCCAAGTATTTCTGGCTTCAATGACAGCTCTACTCTCTATGCCAAGCTGCCTCTCCACATTAAATAACATTTCTGGAATAAAGCATAATTTAAGAAGAATATCATTAATGAGAATGTCTTAATGAGAGCAAAAATATTTTTTGAAATTATCTCATCCTCTTAAAAGTTATGTTTCTTTAATTTTTATACTACAAATAGCATATGATTATATTTTCCATTATATATTTTAAATAAATGTAAGTGTATTGGTCCTGGCATCCTTTTTACTTCTGTAAGTTCATATTAACAAAAAAGTAGAGAACACTCAAGTAAAGCAATATTCTGTCATGATGTGATAAATATATTGAAAAAACGGGCTTATGATTTCTCTCTCTTTTCTCTTTAAATTCTCATAAGATAATTTTAATTTCATCTTTGAAAAAAAGTCAATTTTCCAAATCCAAGATGGGGGAAATAAAACAACACAACAGTTTGGATAAAAATATCTAGGTGTTTGAAGACCTGCAAACTCAGTTTATACTACCAATGTGTCTTGGCAAAAGAAAGGTAAATAGATTTTAGGCTGTCTTGGGAGAGACATTGTGAACAAAATACTTCCCCCATTTCCCTCCTCCCAGGTCATCATACTATATTGATAATAATAGGATTACTTCTGGGTGTTACATTTTAGGAATGATATGAACAATAGGGAATGAGTGACAAGGAGAGAAACTAGAATGTTGATGGAAATGTAAGCTATGCCATAGATAGATTGATTAAAAGAAATTAGAAGGTTTGGTTTGGAGTAGGAAAAAAAAAAAGGAAAAATTTCAATATTGAATAATTTGAAGTTCTTACACATAAAATAGATTGTATATATGGCCTGCTTGTTCTAAAAATAGTGGGTGAAAAGAACAGTGAGGCAGATTTGGGTTCAAAATTAGGAAAAATTTTCTAACACTTAAAGGTTTCCAAAAGTGGAATAAGTTGCCTTGTGAGGTAATGACCTCCCCTTCTCTGTAATCATCAAGCTAAGGCTACTTTTCAGGGATGTTGCAGAAAGGATTACTCCTTTTCCTATTTAGGGATAGTTTCTACTAATATAGATGTCTTCTGATATCCAGGTCTGAGATTTTCACTCCTCTCCCTTCTTTCTGTCCTGTCAAGAATCTAGAACTTTGTAATTCAGTTCTGAACTTATTTGCTTAGCTGAAACCTACTCTTGTGATGACATTCCTTCTGAGACTGTGTGTTTACGAATGGTCTACTTTTTTCTCCTAAAAACACTTTTCTAATGTAAATGACCCGAAGAAAACAAGTCTATAAAGGACAATTGCCCTCCATCCCAGAGTTGCTTCTTTTAGGCAATTTCCTCACTCTGCTCATTCATCTTCATTTCATATTTCAGCATTCCAGGCCCAAAGCATCACTTGCCTGTTCTGCTGCTGACAGAACAGCAATGACTTCTGCTACTCAGGTTGTCATCTTAAAGACACACACAATGCTATAAAAAGAGGGCATCATAAAATCAATGTGACAGCACCAGGTTTCCCTTGTAAAAACAAATCCTTTTCAAACCGAGATTTCATCACATAGCCAAAAATATGAATCTTGTCACATGTTAGGCAAAATAACAGATGAGCCAGAAAGGAAGAGTGAAAATAACAATAGGAAAGAGAAAAATATGGCAGAAAATCATCAGGAGACATCTTGAAAAGACCATTTTGAATATATAAATATTATGTTTTTTCCTCCAATGTTTTTTCTCTGAGGACTTGAAGAGGGATAAAATATAACCATATGGTCTGGTTGCTCAAATTTAATATGCCCAATAAAGACAAAATTTTTTATTTGATTTTGGTGAGAGTGAGTATTGCATAGTGAATAGTGACATGTTCTTGGATTAAGTAAAGTATAGCAACATATTTTACCTTTGATATACACTAGTTATGTGACCCTAAAAATTAAGGCATGAAGACTCTCAATTATCAAGACAAACTCTCCTATACTTTAAGTTGTAGATGACTATTTGATCTGCATCAGTACAAAGAGTTTTACAATAGAACTTTTTCTACACTTGATAAAAATCATGTCAATATACATGCATACATACATTTATATATATATATGTAAATATATATATATACATATATGTATATATACACACATACACACAACATACCCATAAGCAGAGAGAGGGAGGAAAAATTGAGAGATTCTTATTATTATTAAATAAGAAAAGATATGTTCCATCCTTCACAGAACTAACTACATGAAGATCTTTTATTTTTAACAAATTTACAATATGCTATGCATATTTCAATAAATCTCTCCATATTACTGTGAGCTTAATTTGAATTGCTGAAGATTTTACTGGCAAAAGTCTAAAAATCATGATGCTTTCAGTGCCTGAAAGGGAATGTCCCCCAACCAAGAAGAAATCCCTTTGAAAGAAAGCCAGAAACAACACTTAATATCAATTTTGTTTCTGGCTAAATTTACCTCAGAGACCTTTTACAAACTCATTCCAATTGCTTGTGTTCAAGTGGAAATCAAATATTACAGATACAATGGAAGCTCTCTGCTACACCAAAGTAATAAGCTTGCAATACAACTTTCTCACAAGGGAATCACTAGATGCTTGAAGTGCTTACTTTTTATGACTTCAAAATAATTATATCTGTAATTTGAATACAAAAAAAATCTTTAGATCAAGCAAATCTTCTCCAGGTTTGCACTTTTATTAAAACGTTCAGCTTTGGACAAATGCCAATCACTGATCTCTAGTTTGAGGCCACTCAATTTGACAAAGCCAAAATGCAGTCAATTATTTGGCTCTCATTAGCAATATTGAGAAAAGGGAAGTAGTCAATGCTTGGCAATTTAAAAGGCAGATCTGGCAAACACAACCACAAACATGGTTGCAAATTAAGAAGGTGCCAAATTTTAGGCAAGTTAGTCACAATCTTTAGAAACGTGATAGGCAATTTTCTTTGAGGCCTTACACTGTATTATTACTGAAGAATGCAATCATGCCTGGCCTCTCTTCCACACTTTATATAGTCTTTCAATCTAGGTGATGAAGTTCTGAGAGGAAATTTGCTATCTTTGCCACCTGACTTTTCTTAGCTGAAGAGGATAAGCAACACTGGGGAATTAACAAAGTCTCTACTGTTCCCATGGCACCTCTTTTCTAGAGAGATTTAAGATGCACCTATGGCTCTGATTTCATCAAGAATTTCTCAAGGGAATCTTTGAAAATTTCAAAGAGGAATCTTTGGGCTCAGCTCTTCTCCTACCACTCCAAATGAATGAATTACCAAATTCACAAAGGCAGAATGAGAATTGAAAGAACTCTTCACAGTGTGATTCTTACTCCCAGAATTTATAATAATAATAATTGCATTAAATGAATGAATGAGAATTGACTCACCAGTTCATCACTTCTGCCTTTTCTGCTTCATCTCAAGGCTCACACCACTGCTCTCAATTCTAGAGTGATTAAAATCTTATGGTTTTAAGGACTAATTTTTGTTAACTCATAGAATACCCCAGTTTTACATCTCACTGAAAGCTCTGAAGACCAACCCTGAGAGTTCAGAGAAAGGAGGTGGGGTAAATGGAGGGTTGAGGAGGGACCTCGGATTACTGTGCTTGTCACAATTATTTAATCCAGCAAAGGAAAAAAATTAGTGAATCAACAAAAGCAGTATGAAGAAGAAGACTTTTCAGACTGGGGAATCTACACCAATTCTTTTCTGTAAATGATGGTCCTTCAACCTGATCAAAAGAAAGACTAAAGATAGTCTCCAGAAAGCCTAGAAAAATGAGACTAGAAAAGGCCAAAAAAAGAGGTGTTAGACACAGGGGGCACTGTCATCTTCTTGTGGCAGTATTACAACTGCTTCATGCCTTTTTTATTCACTTTTTATTCACTTTTCATGATTTAAGAGAATAGAGATGAGAACACATGGAATGGGGAAAGAATACAACAGTATTGAGCCAAGAGAAGGGAAAAGATTGAGAAAAAAAACATTAGAAGTTTTGAAATACTAGTAGAAAAAACAGAGTAAAGGAGTGGAGGGAGGGATACTAGTTATATTTAGAAAGATACAGAAAAGAATTTGCTGAAGAAGTATTAATATAAAATGATGAAGGTCTGAACTGGGGTAGGAGTCGTAGAAATAGAGAGGACTTCTGAAGGAGAGAGAACCAAATAGGAGTTGTTAAATTAGATACAGGAAAAAGAGGGGAAACATTCCAATATTTTTTATCTTGTAAGCCTTCAAGAATAATGGAATTCTCTTGGAGAGAAACATTACATTTGAGAAACAAAGAGATTTTGAAGGGAGAATCATGAACTGCATTTTGAATATAATGCAATTAAGTTGATGATAACAAGAGATGCCTTAAAGATAGTTGGAAATGTGAGCCTTGAAGAGACATCAAAACTGAAAATGTCAGCTTAAGAGTTATGAGCACAGAAGTGGTTGTAAAACTATTAGAGAAGATGAGCTCCCCAAGTGAGTGAAGAAGATTCAGAATAAATTGCAAACAGGAGTGTGCACAAAAAGCCAATTGTTAAATATTCTGTGAACATTTATTACTGAAAAGTAGGCAAATGCAACTAATCAGAGTTTTATTTATTCTTTATTGATTGCCTAGACTAAAAAACAAAAAACAAAAAAACAAAAAAAAAAACAAGATGGAGAGAATGTTAATGATTTGAGATTGAACTTAGAGGTGTGTCATGCTTTTGTAGAGACCTGGTGTTACATATTTACCACCACACCATTGATCATAGGGTTTGGGGGGGATGGCCCTCATAACTAGAATCTGGGGAGAGAAGAAAAATGAACTTTAAAAGGCAGACAAGAAGATATTAAAAATAATATCACTATCAATTAGTGGATTTTTTTGTTGGTGATAAACAGAGAGATTTTCTTTTTTAAGTAGAGAATCTCTGCTGTGTGATTTTTCAGGTATGCCATCTCCCCCCATCATAAAATGTCTGTTTTTGATTGAATCACATCATGTGGTTTATATTAATATTTTCAGTCACATAGCTTTTAATATCTGAAGTAGAATTTGAAACCATATAGTCTTGACTCCCAAACTAACATTCTTTCCACACTGCTAAATGTAGAATTATAGTTTCTCCTATTTTCATTAATTTTCTCTCAATAGGAAAGATACAGGAAACATTCTGAGAAGCATTTTAAATATGGGAAGCATGGGATGGTGAAAAGGAGGCCAGTCAGAGTAAGAAATATCCGTTTGATTGTCTGCAAATCAATTAACTTCTCAGTGTTTCAGGAAACTTTATATCTAAGTAATTTTCAAATCAAGTAGTTTCAACAATTAAATCACAAATACACACACAAAAAAAGACATTTTTACCCTAAAATTTTCAAAAGGAAAAAGGAAATAAGGTTTAGGGAATAACTACAACAACAAAAACAGTATCCCTGAATCTCATTTCAATCTTCTTTCCACTGATAAATCTTGCATTATAATATGTCAATCTTTACATCTACATATAATTTGTAATGACTAATCAAGAAGTAAGGTACTGTAGCAGATATAGAACCAGCATTGATATCAGATTTATATTATTTTCTGCCTATTGCAAACACTAGCTTTCTGGCCATAGTCAAATTGCCCAAACTTTAAAGGTTGTAAACAATAAAGAAAACCAATTTCAATGAGTGGAGAGAGATTCTATACTAGAAATTTCCTAGATTGATGAATTTCAATCCCTCAATACCTTGTCAATAAAACAAATAGGAACCTCTATATTTTTAATTCTTTTTATTCTCCGAAGTATTTTCCCCGATCATATAATTGTCTGGAAATGAGTTATGCCAACTAAATAAGTGTAGTGTCACAGAGAAAGCCTTGGATTCATGTCAAAGGAAGTGACTGTTAATTTTCTCTCTTTTATTTAATATTTATATGACTGAACAAGTCCCCTCTTTGGAACTCAGCTATTTCTTCTGTAAAATGAAGGGATTTACTAGATTATCTTCAAAGTCCCTCTTAGAACTACATTTTATAATTCTCTCTTCAGATCTAACAATGATAAAACCAATCATCTCAGTAGGATAAAACATAGTATTAACAAATTCAGGGTCATGAATTCTATGATGCCTCTCCTTCCTTCCTCTTCATCTGCACCCTCTCCCCCCCCAAGAAATGATGAGCTTCTTTGGATTAAAAAACATTTCCTAGGTTACAACCTTAATATTATCCATTTGCCTCATGTACCATTGGTTTCAAGGGAAAACAGAAGGGGAAAGAGATAATTGTATGTAACTCTGTGATTATTGCTGAAAAATAAACATGCAAACAAAATGAAAACAAACACTTCATAATACCAGTACTTCTATGAGAAAATCATTAGAATAGTCTTTATATGGAAGGAACTGCTATCTATAAAAATATGTTAGGCACTTTGCAAACCAAAGGCAAACACAGTGCATTTGTTTGAAGGAGAATATTAAAGAGCTGACCATCAAATTTAAAGATGCTGTAAAACTGGGAGGGATCATTAATAAATTGGGTGACAACAGTGTCTAAAAAAGATTTAAGTGGTTCAGAATAATTGGCCAAATTTAATAAAATGAAATTTAATATTAATTTTAAATATATTTCTTTAATGCTATAGAGAGGATTTTGGCCAGTTACCCAGTATACTAAAGGGCCTATTAAGTCCCTTCATACTCTGAGAATTTATAATTCTGTAAACTTAGAAAACAAACAGAAAAATCTAAAATTGAAAAAAAATCTTTATACCATGAGAAAAGTCTTTTTTTTAAAGCTGCTCACTGGTACTCATAATTTCTTTTGGAAATAGTTGTCACTTTTGTTTGAGTCCCAATGAAAGATGTTTCTATTAGGTTACCTGTCTTGATAGCATATTGCACTGTCCATGTAGAACTTTTTTATTCTTATTCTATACAGTGAAAAATGACTGGAATTATTGAGCTTATGGGTAGAGCCACCTGACAACCACTTTATAATTGAGCTAAGCTTGGAGCAGCATACTTTGCCCTCTTTTCATTCCGAAAGACTGATTATCATCAGCTCTTGTAAATTAATAGAAGAAGCAGAGTCAGATTCACTATTGACCCTATCCAAGAGATAGTGAAAGTGGACCATTAATTATAGTTAAACTCCAAGGCCAAGACATTAGAGAGGGTAGAATGGTTTGGTAGGCACTGATGAACAGGGCATCCTTTTTATCATAGTGTATTTACAGACCACAGAGTTGTATCTGTGACTTATGGCATTGGACTTCCATAAGAGAGAGAGAAGGATTTCAACAAATTAAGCTGGCCACAGAAACATGCAAAACACAGCAACACTAGAACTATGTAACCTTTTCTCAGAGGCTTTAAATCATCGGTAAATAAAAACACCCCTTGTTCTAATAGCTTTGCAAGAAAAATTATCATTCAAAAAGAAATGTCACAAATCAAACCAAACAAACAGATTGAGACCAACACACATTTATTAAAAGAAAAATTCTGTATTATATGTGAAAGGAAAGTTGATATTATAATCATAAATAATATTATATTGAATCTGTAATTCATCAGCATGGATAGCTTCTGATAGAGAAAATATATCCATTATAATCAATTGCTAAATCATCTTTAACTTATAGTCTTGGAGAGTTGATTGGGAATGAGTTATGCAAATTTTTAGTGGTTAAGCAGATAGCATGAGTCAAAGATGGGTTTGAATCTTGAATTCATGATGGTTTTACTAAACATATAGTGGACTTTCTGTTTATTGTAACTTTCTTTCTCATCTATGAATCTGAATATATTATATATGTGTGTTTCTGTGACAAAAAAAAGATAACAGTGAATGTCTTAATTGTCTCTAGAGTAATCTAGTTGTTTACCAATAAAGCTATACTTTAAAAAAAAGATTTAAAAAAACATTTTTTTTTTACATGTAGGTTTAGGATTTGGATTAGAGATAATATTTGAGTGGGAGTGTTAAGGAATTTTTAGGGTTGGTTTTACAAGTTAGTTTAGGAGTCAAGGTTTGTTTAGGAGCCCTATTATTTCATACAAAGGGAAAGATGCAGTAAAAAGCCCATCCAGAGGGTTAGGCTGAAAGTCTGATTAGGAACTGGAGATACCTATAAGAGTCTGAATCAGTCAATTAAGGTCAAATTCAGGCTTATGTTGGGGTAGAAATGGACACTTGGGATACTGCTAATATTAAAAAAATTAAGTAAATATTAACATGAGTATAAATAAGAGGCTGAGAGTTTGAGTTGGATTCAAATGTTAAATAGGAGCCAGAGGGAAAAATTAAGGTTTATTATCAGAATGCTTTTTTAGAAGGAACATGAAGGTTTAGGATTAGTATTAAGGGTAAAATATGAATGTGAGTGTTAAGGAGTTGTTAGGGTTGAATTTTAGGAATAGTCTACTAATCCAGTTTATTTTAGAAGGCTAGTATAAAAAGACTACTTCTTAAGACATATGCATACATATACAAAGATTTGTGTATATGTTATGCTACATGTCCTTACAACAATCAGGTATGTACACTATGGCTATGGACAGTTTTGAGCAAAGTAGGAGTAGGTGATATACCACCACTATTATTAAATTGTTAATAAAAGTATGAATAATGACAATTATACTTTCCATTCCAGGATTTGGTTCCCTTTTTGTAAACCCAAGTTAAATAAGTGTTTCATATTTCCACTTTGAAATATTTGTGTAATTTGACTAAACTTGAAAAAAGAGTAATAACCTATAGAAGTATAGAAGTAGATCTGTGACTATTTTGTTTTTATTGTTGTATACACATATGAATATGTATATGTATACGTGTACATTCATGCATATATTTGCTTGAAACTAATAGAATGAAATATGGTCATCTGCAAAGGATATTTGAGTAATTCATGGCAAAAAAATATTTCTGAATCCTTATTTTCAGTTCTTAATAATGGATTTGGTAATTTTTAAAAGTCCCTTTGAATCTTATGACTCTATGAATCCTCTTTCTGGGAAACCTTGCATTTCAATGAAACTATGAAACATGTGGACAAATGTCAGAATAGAATTCTCATGCATCAAAATAGTTTTTATTTGATGGAATTTATAAGATATTACAAGTTAAGAAAGAAAAAAAGTTTCATCTGTTAAATGAACCTACCTCATGAGGCATTCCTCTTTGGGAAGATATGTCCAATGTATGTGCAGATATGTGCATATAAATTTAGTACAAGTCATCATTTATAAAAATGTTATAGGATTATTACATTAAAACACAAGTTTGCCTTTGGAGGCCTGTTTCAAAATACCCAAGAGCTGTCAATGATAATGGAATTTAATTTAGCTACATCATGAGACTAAAGGATAAAGAATTACCTCTAGATTCTAGAAGTCAGCTCACCATTGGTAAGACACTGAAATCTCATGATTTGTGACCAAGAATGCTGCCTTTTTTAGGCTTCTCAAAATTTTTATTTGGTTTTGTTTTGCATCAACACTGATGTATCTTGCTAATCTCATAACTTGTGTTTGTTTAATTTAACAATTTAGATTTTACCAGTGATATAAGCAGAAATCCCCTTTAGTTGTCTAAATTACCATCAGGTTGCTATAATAGAAGACAAAATCAAATATTTCTAAAGCATTAAACTTGACTTTCACTATAAACTAATAAAAATAATTTAAATCTCCAGTTGAATGTCAAAGATTCATAATATAACACTTGGTTTTACATTATGATCTAAATAAGATTTTAGAAATCTTATAAAGCTCTAAAAAAGATGTAAACCAGTTATTTAAATTACACATTTAAATTTTTATTTTCATGTTAGCATATCCTCTCTATGTTCATTTGTCAATTGAAGATTATACTAGAGTCTTCCTAAAATGTAACCCCCTTAGGCATCAAATTAAGTACAACATACTCCTATAGTATAGCATCTTAAAGAATATTAGTTATTGGGCATACTAAAATGTTCTCATTATAATAGAGTCTGATCTAGAAATAGTTCCACATCATGGATTCCAAGATGAATAGGTTCCACAAAAGCATATTTAATTCATACTGTGCATTTGCCCAGCTACTGTCATCAACTGATGACATGAAACTTTTGTCTTTTCTTCTTTTCTTCTTTTTCCTTGTCCTTTTGGTCATTTTTATGTTGTAAAGATCAAGGCACATTACTGTATTAGTTTTGCTTTAAGGATTAACCTAGATTCTGAATTATTATTCTCTCCCAATAGACAAAAAATCTATTTGTTGCCATGAAAATGGAATAGTAAAGAACTATGGTAGCATGAAAAATGCATATATCCCACATGTTCTACTATAGTTATGTCACACAGGATTGGAAAAATACTCTGATAGTTTTTCAGTGTATTCTTCTTAATTTGGAGAGTTCCTGCAAAAGAGTCTGTTTGAGAGGGAAATTCTTCTGATAAACAGACAACATTACAAAATTTCTGTTGGTATTGCAAGCATCTGGGTATGGCTATGACATGTCCCTTGATATGACATTTGAAAACCACATAGCTAATGTGCCCTTAGAAGTTACAGAGTATTATCCAAATATATATTCTACTCTACAACTTGTCACTATTCCATTACAAAGTATACAGCTGAATCTTGATTACATCATGATATAGCTGACCTAGTTCATTCATTATCTCCTTTCCTGTCAAACCACATTTTTCCATCTTCTGGCATAGTAGTCTATAGGTATTTGTGAAGTAGCTCATTGAGCTTTTGTTTTGAAATTCATCAGAGAGAGTAAACCTCTCACATAGTTCAAACAATTTTCTCTCTTTATGTGTGAGCAAATAATTCCCAGTTTGAGACAAAACCTAAAACTCAAAGGACTTCTAATATAGGGTTAACTGTTGTTTGTTCTATTCCCTTTATACAATTAAATATATGATGCACTCTTCCGGGTCGTCTTTGTAATAAGGAAACCTCATAAAATCCCTTTATCCAACAGTCTTCTAAACTGCAGGGATATTTTTAAGTGATGAGATTATCATCCACTAATTTTATGATAATATGTATGTGGGAAAGTGCACTCCATCTAATCAGGCATTGTTTAGACATCTGCCAAATCACAGATTCCCATACATCCTTCATCATACTGTCCCAGGCGAAACATCAGATCTCAAATTAATTCATTAGTCACATGGAAGAACACACATTCTGGGGACCCTGATTTCCTATAATGAAGTGGATAAAAATGTTACATATCCATCAATTACCATCTGAAAATTATCCTTCTACACATAGTTTAAAGTGTTAGTCTTTGAAATCACAAGAGACTCTTATTTTTTCTCTCTAGCTTTGCAACTGACTTTTTTGTGACCTTGAAAAACCCTTGCCCTTTTTGTGCCTTACCCATTGAATGAATAAAATAATATCTCTCTGTTTTAGAAGAATGAGGTGATAGTTAATTAGTTAATTCCTTCTGAGTATTTTCAGCTCCTGAAGGAAGGGTAGCATATCAATTCAAGGTATTATTATAATCAAACCAAATTAACTTGCATCTTACTTGAGGTAAAATGGATGAGATAGTTAACAGTTCTACAAGTTACAGATAATGAGCAGCTGTAGTGGAAGCCTATCAAAACATTCAGTATTTATGTGTCTTTCTAGGAGCCTGAATTTTATACCTAACGTCCACAAAGTCCTTAAATGAAGACATTTTTCCTACGAAGTTCCTATATTTAATCCCACCCTCCATCTTGAGAGTTTCATTATCATCTTTAATATAAAAATCTAAGAAATCTATTGATATAAGAAATATTATAAGAAAGAAGCACAACAGGAAGAAAATAAAGTCTGATGCATAAAGCAACAGGTCAGAAGTCAGAACACCAAAACCAAAATCCACCATTACTAGCTATATGATCATGGGAAAATCTATAACTCTTCTGCACAAGAGTTTTTCTCCGTGTGGAAAAAAAATCAAAAATGTGAAAACCTAATTCTTTTCTTCTCTACATGGCATAATATTGTAAAATGAGATGATGGTGACTTTGAAATAGAAAGATCTATATAAATGGAGCATGTTCACATTTTTAGGTACTTTAAAATATTGTTTTCTTTATTCAGTGAATGAAAATATGCTATTCTATAAATTCCTACACTACTGAAGGTAACCTTGAGACCTTGAAGGCTATACCACTAAAATATGTTCTCTTAGATTCGATTAGTTGCTTAGTAAATAAGTATTTGTTAAGTCTATCATATGCTATTCACTGTATGATTAAAATATATATATATGTGTGTATATATATATATATATATATATATATATACATATGTATATATATATATATATAATCTCAAGGAGCTCACAGTCAGGTAGGGAGAAATAATATGTGAACAAAAACCTAGAAACAACATAGTCTATTATAAAAGTCCAGGCATAATAATGAAGGTCTGCACTAGAAGGGTAATAATATCAATGGAGAAAAGGAGTCATAAACACCTGTTGTACAAAGTTAAAATCAACTGCTTTGGCAACATATCGCATAAGAAGTAACAGTTAAGAGTCAAGAATGGAACTTAAGTTAAAAGTCTGAGACTACCATTGTAGTATCCTCATCAATAATAGGAAAATTCAGAAGAGGGGAAGGACAAGGGAAAGGAGGAAAAGACCATGATCTTTCAGGGAAAGATACTGAGTTCAATTTTGGATATGATAAGTTTAAGATGTCTTCTGGACATCCAAATCAAGAAGACAAAGGCAGTGGAGATGCAAAGTGGAGATGAGGAGAGAATAGTGACCAGTCAAAATACTATATTCTTTGCTCAAGAACAAACATCAAGATGTTTGCAATAAGACAATTTTGTTTTAGGCCAAAACATCTTTGGAATATGGTTTAATGAGATTTGAATTATTTATGGTCTCTTTGAAGCAACAAAAATGAATTCAAGGATTTTATGGAGAAATTATAGCATCTCTTATTCTCTAATAGCACTATGCAAATATTGCCTACCAGAATTCCTAATTTCAAAGTTCAGAAGAACTTTAAAGACTATTGAGTTTATTCTACACCTATGTACTATTAAAATATATCACATAAGTTAGTGTATGGTACGTCATATTGAAAATATTTGAAAATGGCTGGTTCTATAAATAATTTTAAATATAATATATATTGCTAAAATATCATATATATATATATATATATTATCAAGGAAGACAAATTAAGAGTTTTCAGAATATCACATCAGTCTATGTTGATAAAATAACTTATTAACAATACCATAGGAGAGCTGGAAATTATCCCACACTCAATTTTGATTGCAATGATTTATCATAAAATATATATTTATTGATTATCTATCAATCTACATATTATTCCTGAATAGCATCACACACAAACTAAAATAATTTCCACCCTCAAGGAAATATATTTTATGAAGGGAAATAATACACAACACATAATATACAATGTTAAATATAACATCACTGGTCTGGATATGTCACATCACATTGCCAAAGGCATAGATCAGGAATATAACCATTGCCCCAAATATGAACAAACATTTTTAGATAGTCTTATAGATTTTAAGGAAAATTAAGGCTTGATATAATTAAATCTTCCTAAAAATTAGAAGAACAGTAATATGAAATGGATTACTTAAAGAAATGATAGATTCTTCCTTAATAGAGTTCTTCAAGCAAGTCAAGGAAAATATATTGGAATCTATGGCTCAAAACCGAGAAGGAAAAGAGACAAGAAGTTGGGAATTAATCAGATATATCATGCCTATATTTCATGAATTTCCTTTTTCAAGTGAAAAAATGGCCCTAAAGAATAGATTAACTATATATTAATGAATAGGAAACAAGTTGTTATTGATATGGGAGTTATTTCTGAATCAATTATGTACAGTTAGAAAATGGACTAAGCAAAGATCAAGATCAACATTTTTCAAAGATGAAGGTAAGAATATATACCAAAAAATTAAAATAAATAAAAGCTCACATATTCAAAATACCTGGAGAAGGTGAAAAATTGGAAGTGAATAAAAGAAAGACACCAGAATCTATTATCAATTTTCTATAGAGGTATAATGATCATGAAAGGTTGTTCAAATAACCTTGATCAGTTAAATAGTCCTCCCTTCTCTTCTCCAAACCACTTGAAGAAGTTATAGGATGCAACAAATAGATAATAGAAATAATGATGTCTAAGAAAATCAATTTCAAAACAAGAAAATCAAAGGGGCTAAGAAACCTCCATAAAATTGAAGAAGGTGAATGGTCTTTATTTCCATAAAAATAATTCATTTATTGTTATTGCACATATGCACATTATTGCACTTGTGACATTCTTGCAAGTGAAGACCCATGATAGTCAAGTAAAACACATATTTAGAATATAAAACTATTTATAAGACTTTATAGTATGAAAGATAGCAATTAGGAAAGGAGAGGATAGAAGAAATTTTGGTTGGATGCTCAGTTAGATAGCTTAGGCCAAAAGCATTTAAAGGTGAAACTTCAAGAAGGACTGATATTGAGTACTGAAATTCAAATAATTTTAACTATTCTAAATTTAAAATATCCACAATATAACAAAATCTAATAACAAATTAAAAAAAACATATCAAAAAAGGTCTTTGATTTCTAAAATATATTTATTTCAGATTTTAATATACATCAATATACCTAAATTTGCTTTCCATATTACTTTTTTTTAAAAGTATAGAAACAGAATTCTAGAATTAGAAAGAGCCTCAGAGGAATACCGTCATTTTACAAATGACAGCTTTACATCACAAATGTGATACATAAGCAAGCTAAAACATCACAATTGTGATGTCACTGTTTCTCTTTGAGAATGAAAGAACCAAGTAACAAAAGCTTCCTAGGATTTGTGGATTTCAAATCAAGGACTATATCCATAACACAATCGCCTAAAAAGAGAGGAAATTTTATTCTTATGTTTATTAGACTAAAATGTATCTTTTTTTTAATTTAAATCTCACACATTTCAGTGATCTTAATTAAAACCTCATATTAAGTGGAAAATTCAGGAAATATTGAATGAGATTCTACTTATTTTATCTTATGTTACATTATAAGGATTAGGAGGTTAGAAGATAATTTACAGCATTTGTTTTAGTTTACAAAAGCAATGAAAATAACTTGTTGTGGTTTTTATGCCTTTCTGTGCCAACTGGGTTAACAAAACATAGAATCAGACTCTGATGTTTCTTCAAACTCTTAGACACAATCCTTGACTAGTCATAAAAAGCAATTATGAAAATGTCAAAATCATGTTATTCTATGGAATTTTCTATCAACATTTTGTAGCAGAGTTCTTTTATAATAGCATCAATTCAGCTCACTTTAAGATGTAACATGTACTGTCAATCTATTTTTCTCTACAGATGATAATTAAAATATGATTGGGAATACCCGTGCAAATGGAAGAAAAACAAGTCATTTTTAAACTTTTTACTAAATGATATAATAAAAAGAAAATGTAATCAGACAGCTTTGCAAATGGCGTAAATTTGTAAAGCTCATTATAAGTCATGGAGATTCAGAGAACATGTTTGTATTGGGCCTGATCCAGCTATCCCAATGCGAGCAACATTGCAGCACAGAAAACTGCTTAATTCTGCGGTTTAAAAGTTTACTTGTTGAAACAATTGGGAACCAACCTCCAAAGGTACCAAACATAAGAAATGAATGCCAAAGAGAATGTTATCTGCATATACACATTCAGTGAAAAGGAGAATTATAGATAAAAGCAATAGTATCTTCAACTCCCAAATAATTCTTTTAAATTTAAACAAAACCAGATGATTTTATTTATATTTCTAGAATTTTCCAGCTAGTCATCAAACCTCCTCATTATGTAGACATCTCCTTAAAGAATATGCTACTTCCTAGATGTACCAGATGTAAAACTATATTATAAAGCAGTGGTCATCAAAACCATTTGGTACTGGCTAAGAAAGAGACTAGTTGATCAGTGGAATAGGTTAGGTTCACAGGACTCTAGTGTTTGACAAACTCAAAGACCACAGCTTTTGGGATAAGAATTCACTATTTGACAAAAACTTCTGGGAAAATTAGAAACTAGTGTGGCAGAAACTAGGCATTGACCTACACATAATACCAAGATAAGGTAGAAATGGGTTCATGAACTAGACATAAAGAATGATATTATAAAGAAATTAGAAGAACATATGATAGTTTACTTTTCATATCTGTGGAGGAGGAATGTGACCAAAGAAGAACTAGAGATCATTACTGATCCCAAAATAGATAATTTTGATTATATTAAGTTTAAAAGTTTTTGTCCAAACAAAACTAATACAGACAAGATTAGAAGGGAAGCAATAAACTGCGAAAGCGTTTTTTACATTCAAGTGTTCTGAAAAAGGGCTCATTTCTAAAATATATAGAAATTGGACTCAAATTTATAAGAATTCAAATCGTTTTCCAATTGATAAATGGTCAAAGGATATGAACAGACAATTTTTGGATGAAGAAATTGAAACTATTTCTATTCATATGAAAAGGTGTTCTAAATCATTACTGACCAGAGAAATGCAAATTAAGACAAATCTACACACTTCTCAGATTGGCTAAGATGACAGGAAAAGATAATTATGAATGTTGGATGGGATATGGGAAAACTGGGACACTGATACATTGTTGGTGGAATTGTTAATGGAGTCAATCATTTTGGAGAGCGATTTGGAATTATGCTCAAAAAATTATCAAACTGTGCATACCCTTTGATCCAGCAGTGTTACTCCTTGACTTATATGCCAAGGAGATCTTAAAGGAGGGAAAGGGACCCACATGTGCAAAAATATTTGTGGCCCCCCTTTTTGTAATGGCAAGAAACTGGAAATTTTGGTTGCCCATCAGTTGGAGAATGGTTGAATAAATTATGGCATATGAATGTTACAGAATATTATTGCTCTGTAAGAAATGACCAACAGGATGAATACAGAGAGGCTTGGAGAAACTTATATGAACTAATGCTAAGTGAAATGAGCAGAACCAAGAGATTATTATACACGGCAACAGCAAGACTATAGGATGATCAATTTTGATGGACATGGGCTCTCTTCAACAATAAGATGATTCAAAACAGTTGTAATTGTTCAGTGATAGAGAGATATATCTACACCAACAGAAAGGAGTGGGGGAACAGAGTGTGGTTCACAACACAGCATTTTCTCTCTTTTTGTCTTTGTTTGCTTACATCTTATTTTCTTTCTCTTCTTCTGATTTGATTTGATTTTTCTTGTGCAGTAAGATAATTGGATAAATTTGTATGCATATATTGAATTTAACATATACTGCTACCATGTTTAACAAATATTGGACTTATTCGCCATCTAGGAGTGGGGGTGGAGGAAATGGAGGAAAATTGGAACACAAGTTTTTGCAAGGATTAATGTCGAATAATTATCCATGCATATGTTTTGAAAAATAAAAAGCTTTAATAAAAAAAAATCCTCAAAAAACAAAAGAATGTGCCACTTGCAAATAGCCGTTTGCCATGCTTCTTGATAGATGCTTCATTTTTATTTCTTTCAAAATTCATAGCTGATTCATAATAATGAAACTTACTTTTAATTTGATGTAATAAATCAACAGGCATTTACTGAGTACATAATAATATTTATCATATATATATCATATAATACATTTGTTATATATTAGTACAGACTGTTAATGATTATTGTGGTAACTGGATAAAACATGATACATATACATATATATTAATCTATGCATATATATACATATTTAATATGTATACATATAATTTGGTGATGAGCATGTATTATATTTAGATTCAATATCTTTAAAATAATAAAGCCTTTTTGAATTCCCAAAGTATAGTACTTATATATTATATGAGATAATTTTATGAGTTTTTAAATTATAAAGATAAAGTCTTTACTCTCTTGGCTTCCATGAGATGATACTCTCCTGGTTTTCCAACCTTTGTGTGTTTTTAATATCTGACCTACTCAAAATGTAATTCTGTCTTTGATTCTCTTCTTTCTTACTTTTCACTCTAAATATCTTGTCCACTTCTATGTCTTTAAATATTATCCTGATGTAAACAGCTCCCAAGCTTTATATCCACTTCTGACATTTTTCCAGAATGTTATACTTGCATTTCAAATTTCCTGGTCCAACTATATTTCCTTTTTATCACATTTAAGTCATCATACTGCAAGCCAAGCTTAACATAGTGTCTTAAATACCTATTCCCTCTTATGAATTCTCTTTTTTTCTGTCAACAGCAACATCATTTATCCATTGTCAAAATTTGTTCCCCACCTGATGTATGCCTCTTCCTCTTGGTCACCTCCTGTATCCAATCAATTGTCAAGTTTCATTAATGAAACTCTAGCAAAAAAAAAAAAAAAAAAAAAAATATATATATATATATATATATATATATATATATATATATATATATATATATATATATATATATAGTATCTGTAATGCCCTTTCTTTTTTCTTCTTACCAACTTAAAACAGACCCTCCTTACTATCCCCTGAGTTACTTTCATATATTCTTATTAATTCTTCCTTAAGTTACTGGCCCTTCTACTGCATACTTCACATTGTTGCCAGATTGTTCATGCTTGGTCATATCATTACTCCTTAAAAAACTCCATAATGGTTTATTAGATACTAAATAAAATTCAAACTCCTTATCTTATCTCCCAAATAAGGTGATATCATCTATCCTTCAAATCTTCTTTCCTTCTACTACTCAGTTGATAATGAAATCAAATTCTATGTACTTGTTTTCTCCAGTATATACCTTGTACATTCTTAATGCTTTTGGTTCATTCATGATTTTCCAAAGATATGGAATAGTTTCCCCTGTTGAATCACTGAAATCCTACCATTCTTTAACAATTCCCATAAATGATACATCTTGCTTGAAAACCTTCTTGGTAACCTGTGGAGAGCCAGGACTCTGGAGTGTGAAGTCTGGATTAGCTCCTTGGAGGCTTCAGAATCAATTGGAATCAGGATAAACAAAAGTCCTTCGTCTTTAGGGGGAGAAGGGAAGGGGATGGACAAAATTGCCACAAGCTCTCTACTGACCAACCTCTCTTCTCCTCATCTTCCTCCAAAGTGACTCTGGCTTGTCTTACTCCATCCCCTAATTCCTTCTATGCTTATCTATATACACCAACAGTTCAAGACAGCACAGAATAATGACAAAAAGGCCATTTTTCCAAGTATATGCTAATAGAGTATTGTCCAATAAGTAATTAGCCATAAGTATTTGGTTGTCTGATCCCAGTGCACCTATTCAATGAGTTTCAGCCCTTTACACTGGAGAAGTATACTTGAAGGAAGGATACTTACAACAAGGTGTTAACTTAGTGGAATTGATAAGATAATGGTTCTCTAGTTCACATATATCTAGTATGATTTAATAAATTTAATCACTCTAGTTTGATATAATGATATGATCACTCTAGTTGGCACATACTCAGTATATAGTAGTGATGTAATTGTAATAGGGTATTTAAGGACTGAGAAAACTGGGGACAGGATCAGTAAGTCAGAGTAAATGGACTGTGAAGGAGACATAATGTAAAAGAGACAGCAAAGACTTTAGACTCTATTGCTGACTATCCTCCTGGTGGCTATGCAGTTAAAACCAATGCCCTCCAGAGGACCTCCAGAAAGCTAGCCCGGACATTACAGTAACCCAGGCTTAATTTTCCCTTTTCAGATTCTTCAGAGCAATTTAATCTTTTGTTCACTCATCATGTTTTATCATAGATTCTAGAATTTTTTTACATATTCTGTAACTGTCTATTTAAATTTTTAAAATATATTTTGGCATAATGGTCTCCATCGGATATCTGGTAAAATCTCTAAATTTATTATGAGAACAATAGGAAAGGTATGTAGGACAAAGGAAAGTAATGAAATGATGAAATGTAACTATCAAAATGTATTAAACATATTCATGGTAAACAAGAAAGAAAGAAAGAAAAGAAAGAAAGAAGGAAGGAAGGAAGGAAGGAAGGGAAGAAGGAAAGAAGGAAGGGAAGAAGGGAAGAAGGAAAGAAGTTAGGAAGGAAGGGAAGAAGGGAAGAAGGAATGGAAGAAAGAAAGAGAAAGAAAGAAAGAAAGAAAGAAAGAAAGAAAGAAAGAAAGAAAGAAAGAAAGAAAGAAAGAAAGAAAGAAAGAAAGAAAGAAAGAAAGAAAGAAAGAAAGAAAGAAAGAAAGAAAGAAAAGAAAGAAAGGAAGGAAGGAAGGCAGGAAGGAAGGAAGGAAGGAAGGAAGGAAGGAAGGAAGGAAGGAAGGAAGGAAGGAAGGAAGGAAGGGAAGAAAGAAAGGAAAGAAAGAAAGGAAGGAAGAAAGAAAGAAAGAAAAGAAAGAAAGGAAGGAAGGAAGGCAGGAAGGAAGGAAGGAAGGAAGGAAGGAAGGAAGGAAGGAAGGAAGGAAGGAAGGAAGGAAGGAAGGAAGGAAGGAAGGAAGGAAGAAAGATGGAAGGAAGGAAGAAAGAAAGAAAGAAAGAAAGAAAGAAAGAAAGAAAGAAAGAAAGAAAGAAAGAAAGAAAGAAAGAAAGAAAGAAAGAAAGAAAGAAAGAAAGAAAGAAAGAAAGAAAGAAAGAAAGAAAGAAAGAAAGAAAGAAAGAAAGAAAGAAAGAAAAGAAAAAGAAAGAAAGAAAAGGCAGGTATGTTTCTAGGTAGGGGTGAGACTAGTAGATTGATTGTGCTTGGAGCATTCTGAGCTGATGTGTAGTTCCAATAAAATAAGCTCTTGGGTGTGGTGTGCTTTCTAGAGCCCCCAAATTGGGGTGCCAAAATGTATTATGCTTTCTAGAGCCCCCACATTGAGGTGCCTAAATATACTGCCTGGACTAGCTCTCTGGAGGATCTCAGGACCAGCCTGAGTCTTCGGTCTTAGTGGAGGAGTGATGAAGCTGAAGACCCACAAGGATGGTGAAAGATGGAATCCCTTTATTTCAAGTCCTCTCAGCCCCTAAATACCTTAGTACAATTACATCATCATAGCACACTGTGCAAGTGCTAACTATAAGCAACCTGTTATTAACATGAAAATGCCTATTTACATAAGTAAATCTCTTGCTTCAAGTAGAACATAGGGGATCACTCCACCTTGACTTCTCAGGAAGGGTGAGAAATCCCAAGGGGAGATGCGGAGCTAGACCAGACATTATCACCAGGTTCCCTCTGGGTTGAAGGGTCTTATACCTCACTCAGAATTCCCCCAGTATTTGTGGCTCTCTATACCAGGGGAAGGAAAAAAATTGGCCTAATTAAGAGGTCAAAACTCCATTCCAACCAGTAGTGGAATAGCCTTGCAAAAATTCACTTAAATTTTAGGTAAATAAGGAAGACCAAGTATCAAAGTAAATAAATAAAAGTTCATACTAAAGTTATGAAACAGAAAACAACAATAAAATATTGAGCTATTAAGATAGAGAGAAAAAAAAGAAGAGTTGAAAAAATGGAAGAATGAAAGGATTTTAAATGAAAGTAGTTTAGAGGAAAAGAAGTAACTTGAAGAAAAAAGTGTAGGGGAGGAAAAGGGGAAAAAACAAGTTTGTTAGAAATGTTAATATTTAGCTCCCCTCCACTCCCTTATTTAGGTTAAAGAAATTTATTTTTCTATTTCTAGCATAGACCTAAGGTGTGGCAAATTAGTATGTCTACTATACCTTTCTCCTCCAACCCCCATTCCTAGTCCTTTACTCAATTTTCAGTGTTTTCAGTCTATGGCAGTCTCCCTGGGATGATATCTTCTTTCCTTCTAACTTCGTATCATCAAAGTAAATTACTGAGCAATTTGTTCCCATCCATACAGTTTTTTTTAAACTATGTCATTGATCTATTTTTTACTTTAGGAACTTTTCAGACAAGTATCTGTTGCCAATAATAGCAGGAGGCAAGGGTAATTACTGCGATTTAGTATAAAAAGCCTCCAACTTACTAATGGCTTGTCTTCTCAAAATTTTATTTCTAAGTCAATTGTTTGAAGCTTACAATTCATTTCCCTTAGTAATGATCAACACATTTTTTTTAAACTATCTACTCTTCCAAGCCCATTTTACATATGAAGAAATTGAGATCTGCAGAGGTAAAATGGCTTGGCCAAGATTCTTTGGGAAGAAATTACTAGAAATAGAATTCAAATACAGATTGTTTGATTTTAATCTGTTGAATTTTCTGTTTTAAATCAAACTTTCCTTGGATGGAATATATTGTAAAGAAGTCTTTTCTAATTTCATGATATAAAAATGTAACAATAAATACAAAACTTCCCACAAAGGATGTTCAGTTTCTCTTAATAGAAAGAATAAATGGATGATAAACAATAGTTACATCTAGTGATATCTGCTTTGGCACCCATTGTTTATAGATGAAAAATAAAAAAAGAAAACAACAACAAATGTACATCAGGGGTAATTCTACCTAGTACCTTCATATGCATCTGAAATGTTGATGCTCATAACCCATGGATACTATTTCTGGATTGGGCAGAGGACTATCACCTCACTATTAAAAAGTAGCAAAGCTCAAAATCCTAATAAAGTTATATCTAACATATAGTATCATTATAAACCTTTTAATTAGCTATTTTTTTTACATTTTTTTGTATCGTGGACACATGGTAGCCATTTTATTCCTTCTCAGAAGAATTTTTAAAGGAATAAAATAAAATACATAGCATTATAAGGGAAACCAATTATACTGAAATATAGTTATTAAAACAGTTATATAACAAAAATTAAATGAAACATAAGTTTAGGGAATTCAACTTAAGAAATACTGCTTTAGAGTAACAATTCCCCTTTGGTTCCATGGTTCTTTGCCAGCACTTCATTTTGTCTTCAGGCAATAGACTAACATTTAATAGGCCTTGTCCAACAAATCTGTGAACATTTAAGATCAAGATATCCCACAATTGCCTTAGATGTCAAACACTCTGTAATTTTGATGTCAGAACTACAGATAACATATTTTTCAGATCTTAATTTCTTTAGTGACGATAGCTAAATTGATGTAATCAAAAGAACAACTCTTACTTAGCCCACTAACTTCATCCAATAGACTGCATGGTTGACAGGGCTAATTCTATGAAAATCTCATTTAAATGTTAGAACCTGTTTCTTGCAAACATCCTCAAACTCTCCTCTTATCCCCCCAATCCACATCTGAGGTTTTTTTGCAGTCTCTTTCTCAATCCAATCCCTTATTCAATCTCTAGTATTTAACAGATAATGTCCTGAAGTGACATCTGGAGAGTTGGCTATGGAGGTTCCTGCAAGGATTTCAGAAGCCAAATTGTGACCAGTTCTTGCTTCACCAACCTTGTTACCATATGATAGCACGGAGGATAACCACTGTGGTAAGCTACTAAAATATTTGTAGAATTTGGCACAAGATTCAACAGGTTTTATTGGCCAAATGCAAGCACTTTCTCAATCTCACTATGTTTGAATTTCTTTTTTTTCATTCTGGTCAATGCTCAATTGTCTTCCCCAAAGGCATAGTATGAGTTTTCATTAAGGACTGTAGTAGTTTCTTCCCATTCCCTCAACCATCCATTAGTCAGCTAAATGTTACCTTCTGGTTCCTAATGAGGACCTAAACTATCAGACAGCTACAAAGACATTTGTTGCAGTGCCAACATACGTAGCACCACATTTTCTAAAATAGGAATACTCTTCTCATCAGCAAAAACTATTTGGATCCTGAAATGCTCTTTTTCTCTTTGAGCTGTATCATCTCAACATGTTGAAAATGCTCCTTCTTGAATCATAGCCAGATGGATTTTGAAACAACCAGGGTGGATTCTTTTCAAACATCTGTTATCATATACTGAATTTGAAAGACATAAAGTGAAACCTGAAAGAAACTTGTAAGTTCAGAGAGGGGCCATCATGGCTTTTCTTTTGGGAAAAAATTTGTGCATGGAAAACACATAAGAAAAATCACAAGATATATCTTCCCTGTCTTGGCAGAGGAAAAGGAGTCTGCTAAAGAGCAATACAATAGGAGAGTTGTCAAGGAGTTACAGAAGAACTTGTACTTTTTTGACTTCTTTCATGAGGCTGGGTTCCAGCTTTGGTCTACTATCTCTAGAAATGTTCTAGAGTCCAGTATAGAATTTTTCCAAACCTGTTTTGTGTTGACCTCCCAAACTGCCTTTGGATATAAACTCAGAGGATGTTGACAACTATTCCCCGGTGTATATTTAATATTACACACACATACACACACACACACACACACACACACAAATATATGCACATACATTATAGAGAGCAAGATGAAAATACTATTACTTTTAGGTGATGAAACTTTGGAGAGAACTCTGATACAGTGATATACAGGGAATTTTCAGACAAGCATATAGAAGAAAAAAGTGGTTTCAAGTCATATTTTTACAGCCTAGTAAATACATTTTCTAATGAATTATAGGGAAGCTAATCCATATTAATTGTCTGCAATTAAAGAGGTTGTTCGATCCGAATAGTCTAAAAATAATTCTTTTGAAAATGAGTTGCATAAGTAACATGAAAGTGATGAAATAACAGAATTTTTTCTTAGTGAATTTTAATGATAGTAACATGGTCACCAATTTATATTTTCATTAGTGTATGATTTTTGAAAATGTCTATTTGGTTTTCTCTTCTACCTCTGAAATATGTTACAAATATGGTTGACATAGATGGAGGAAGCCTACAGTTTCATCTATCACAAAATACTAGTTTATAGGATCACAAATCATTATCATAGATATAGAGCTGAAGGAGACTAAATGTTATGTGGTTAACATCTATTTTACAAATGAGCAAACTGAGGCCAGGAGAGATAGAGACTTATTTCAGAGGCAGAGACATAATGTGAATTCAGGTCATTTGATGTCAAATCCACAGCTCTTTACACTGTTCTAAGTAGAAAATTGTCTGAGCTTTGGACTTGGATAAAGGTGAATTTATTTCATATTTTTAGGGAGAGGAAATTCATTTTTTCTCAGTAGAAAATTAACATATAAAATTCTTAATATGATAATCTCTCCTATCCATCTTAATTTATTTATCAGTTATTTATTATTTATGCATTTATTATATATGTAGTTATCATTTGTTTTTCTAATCCTTATTTCCTATTTTAAATAATATGTTTTAGGCAATACATTTAGATACATGGACAAAAGACAATTCAATGACATTATTATGCTATGGATATTGAAAATAAGAAAATATTCCTAATGACCTATTAGAAATTTTATAGATTAGATTTATTTTTTTTTAAATTACTATAGTGGAAAAGTAAAGAAGAACCTGTTATATTTTTCTGCCATTCTTTTCCCATCCCAAATGATGATTAAATCCCTCATCTTAGATCTTGTTCCCATCCTTAATTGTTCAACTAGCTGCTTGGTGAGATTTGCTTTCTATATATCTCAAAAAATGAAAAAAAAAACTTTATAGGCTTATGCTTTAATCTATAAGTATTTTTCTGTGCTCAAGCTATACTTTATGGTTGTGCCATCCTCCTTCTGATGTACTTTCTTTTGTTATTGAAGGAATAGGCCTTGGTGGCTGATGACTCTTTCAAACTTCTCAGACCAGGCAAAAAATAATATGGGTCTGTGCTCATAGCATAGGCTGACAAAAGGAGCATCAATAACTAGAAATGAGATTAAATATCTGCAATGATCTATGGTTATTTGGCACCTGTATTTTATATGAATAAAAGGCATTTTGAGAGTTCATCTAATCTGCTGTCCTTTTTTTTTTCCAGAGGGACAAATCCTATATATCCCATTTATAGAAGATTTTGCTTTATTAACATTTTTATTGCAGGAGAAAATAATAGAGTGAAATTGAAGGCAACAAATACTTTTGAGAAATGTCCAACAAATTCAGTTATCTAGAGACAGTCAGCTAGTCAGTCTCCTTCAGAAGAGGAGCCATTCCTTTCTCTGACTCATCACTTCCCATCAACTACTATGTGTGTGCCATGAGGGAAGGTGAAAAGGAATTTTGCCAGACCAAATTGCATCTACACCAGCAATAAGCAATTACTACTTCCTGATGCCAATCTGATCTAACAACAGCAAAATGCAGTAACTCTCACTCCATTGAGTGGAGGCTAGTACCTCTGGTGTGAAGGCTGCAGAGCCCTTTACAACGCTGCTTTCCATCTGATCCACCTAACTCACCTGTAGCTCCAAGAAGCTGTAGCTTGCAGAGGCCACACCTGGGTAAACCTTTTTGGCAGACAGGCTAAGCCAGGTTGAGGGTAAGCAAAGAGTCTCAAAATCTATAGTGAGTTGGGGGGGTGTCTATCCTAGGCAAGTAAAGACTTTCCCTGATGCAATGGGTGGATGAGAACAATTTGGCCATGAAGGCAGGGGAAGTAGGTCTTGGGGAGCACTTAGAGCTTGGTTAGACATCAAAAAACACCAAGGTCATCCACTGCATCTTGAGTCATCACCAATTGTCTTGACTCTGTCCTGCCATTGGATAATGATGGCTTTAGAAGAGGGAAGTGGATGACTTTATGCAACTCTGCCTCACTTAAATCTCATTTACACATGGATCAAAAGACAATACTATTTTACCATCTCTTCTGGGATCCCCTCTCTAGGGAGCGCGTTTCTTCTTATCCGCTAGTTTGACTTTATTCCACTGATATACCATTGTCTGCCCAATCTCCAGCTTTTGGAGGGAAGCAGGGAAGAGCAGTAGTGTAATGAAGCTTCTCATTTAACTATCTAATCCTGTGTCTTCCATCTTACTTTGAAATTTTCTCCTGCCCAATCTCTGCCCTCCTTTGAGAAGAGTAGAGCCTTCTACTCAAAGATGACCATTATCATCTCTGTTCCTGCCCTATAAATCCCAGTAACCCTGAAACCCTGTAGGTCATCATCCAAACCCTATTCCTTCCCTTTCACCACTTGATTCCTTATACCCATTTCCTTCAACTCTTCTCCTCCAAAGTTCAAAATTAATGCCACCCTCATCATCTTCTATTGTGACTTCTAGAATGCCTGTTCTATAAGCAAGAAACCTCCCTTTTGAAATCTTTTTCTTCTCCCACGTCTTTCATATTATGGCTATCGGACCTTGTTCTCCATGATAACACAGCTTCCCTAGACATGCTTTCCAGTACTTATTATTTATTCATTCATTCTCTTGTACTCAGTGGTTGAAATGGTGGAGTTGGAGTATTTCTTGCCTCTCATTGTCACTCCAGTTTCTCTCCCTACCTCCATCACTCGGAAACTTCTCTTCCTTCGAATTACATTCTATCCACCTTCACCATCCAAACAAACACCTGTTAGATATTGTCTATAGACTTCTAGGTCACTCCCTTTCCCTTCTCAATAAATTTAGTACATGGTTCTCATAGATTATGAAGGTCTTTAAATGCTAAACATAATGCTTTGTGTTTCCTTCTGGATGCAATAGGTAACAGAAGTTTATTGAAGTTTATTGAGTGAGACATGGGGGAAGTGATTGGACTTAAGTTTTAGGAAAATTACTGTAGTGGCTGAATGCAAGATGGACTAAAGACAGGTTGACCCACCACTAGGCTATTGTACTGGTCCAAGCAGTAGTCCAAGGTGTTGAGGGCCTGTAACAGCATAGGGTCAGTGTTAGAGAATGGATCATATTTGAGAGGTGAATCACAGATAAAATTGGTAAGCTTTGGCCACATATTATAAATGCTGTGTAAGAGATAAAAAGGAGTTTTAGATGATTTTTAGAGTACAATGTGACAGAATTGAAAGACTGATATTGCCCTTTACCTTAATGGATAATAAGGGGAAAGATAATGAGTTCTGTTTTGGACACAGTGGATATATAGTTTGAAAACTCTGAAAAAGCAATGAAAGATATGAGATTGGAGCCCAGAAGAGAAACTGGGATAGGAAAGGTAAATTTAAGAATCATTTCATTCTCATATCATATGATGATATGATATTTGATATCATATCATGAATCATTGGTCATTGACATGGTAATTAAAATGATAAGAGCTGAAGAGATCACTAAATGAAATAATATAGAAGGAGATGAGAAGAGGGGCCAGGGCAGAAACCTGAGGTATAGTATAGATAGAGGGCATGATCTGGAATACCAAAGAAGGGATTATCACTTCCTAAGATACCATAGCTAGGGAAGACTAGAATCTGGATTTTTTAATGGAGTCTGGTATACTTTTAAAGTTTATTAGTCATCTGCTTTATAAATATAAATCTTGTTATTACAAAGACAGTACAACCTCCAATAATTGAGATCTGAACTGCACATAATGCATATTCAATACATATTTCTTTATCTACTTAATTTACATTATCTTTCCTAAAAATTATTATTTTATTTTTTTATTTTTTTAGGTTAAATAGTAATCTAACTTTCAAAGCATCTTTAAAAGAAAACCCAACAATGGCTAAAATTATTTCCTAGATACATGTGAATACCTAATCTGAAGGCATTGTCAAAGCAAAGTTGTACATAATAAATAAAAGAGCAATACACACAAGTATAAGTGAAAAAGATAGAATATCTATTACCCTTTTAGTAGTCTAATTAGAACCCTGTCCTAATATTGAATGTTTGCAAAGTTTCCAAACAGTGTGTAAAAGAACATATCTGCCATGGAGAAACTAATCAACAGTTGCAGAGAAATTAAAAACAAGAAACAGCATATTCTTTGAACCAGTAAGAACCAACAAAATGTTCTCATGGAAAGGTTAAACATAGTGCTTGCTCCACAAGCCATTTTCTATAAGTAATAGATTTAAAGGTTAAATGGATTGTTCTCTTAGATCTTCTCTATAAGTAAAAGATTTAAAGGTTAAACACAGTTGTATGTGGCAAAGATCTCTCTTCTTAGTGGCAAGGTAAGTATGACCACTTAGTTTTCTATTATTTCTTGAGGGAATGAATGGTTGGGTAGTGTTTATCTAGCTAATTTGCAAACTACATATTTTGATTATTAATACTTGTTCCTCTCAGTACTGTTTGATTCAATAGTTCTTCTTAATTGCTATTTTATTTCTCTTTGATTTCCTTTGAGATATAGATGGACAGATATATATATATATATACATATATATAATTACTATATATAAAATATGATTACTATATATGTAATATGTATATATAATAAAGATATAGTATGTTTATATATATACATCTATATATCTACATATATATATATATATATGTATATATTTTATTTATTTATTTTTAAGTAATGGTATCCAGGCTCTCTTCCCTTTTTTTTTCTCCAAAATCCTTATTTCAGAGAATTTGTTATGTACACAAATACATATGCTATGCATATGTACCCAAGGCATGGAGGATCAGAAACTTACAGTCAACATATAAATTACATATAAAAACAGGTTTTAGGATTAGTGACTATGTCCAGAAGGAGTACCATCATTTAACATGAAAAGCAAACAATTTAACCATTCAACTCTATTGCTAACCTTATGATAAACATTGAGATCATAAATGGCCCAAGTTTCCTAATCAACCCTCCAAAATGAGAAACTTTAATATAATACAGTTGAGGAAAGGTGAACAACCAATGTTAGCCTCCATTTGGAGGATTTAGAATTAAACAACCTGAACTGAAACTTGAATCTAAGCTTATGGCCAAGTTGTGCCATTTACTAACTCTAAGAATTTAGGCAAGCTGCTTCCCCTCTGTGTATGTCAGTCTCATCACCTGTAAAAGGAGTAGTCTGGACTGGATGGCCTTTAAGGCACTTTCCAAATATATATCTTTCACCTTATTACATAGAGTATATATGCAGGCTGTCCTCATGTAGCAATGTGTTATTTATACATGGGATAATTTTCTATTCTACAGTCTACTGGTCAGGGAGAGTTTCCTCCTTGTTTGTAGTATATATTAATTATAGAGAAAGACGTTCAAAGAAAACATCTAAAAATAGATGAGACCTGGAGGGTTAAACCTTCTAATGACTTACATTTTTTAGTGAAAAGCAAAAGGACTGACTGTGATGGTTCTGGGCAATTAGTCCTGCCTTCCTATAATTTCTAATTACTACTTTTATTTGCTTTCCATTATAGGTTCCAAACTACACATTAGTCAGTCAATCAATCAAGTAATCAACCAACAAACACTGATTGAACATTCACTATTTACAAGGGCTTGTGCTAGGAATTTTTGGGGAAAGGGGAAGTATAAGACATCAGGGCCCAGATTATCACAGTATATTTCAAGATACAAAAACAGGCATTAGGGTCAATGACTATATTAAGAAAAGTAAAATAATTCAAGATGAAAAGGGAACAATTTAATCACCCAACTTCTTTTACTTTATCATGATAAACACTGAGATTATTTGGCATTATTTATAACAACCTGAGTTTCCTAAAATCTATTCCAGAATATAGAACATATATTACTATTGTGATTTGAGGTATGTGTAGGAAGCAATAATGTTGCATGAATCTTTCCCTTTTTTTAAAGAGAAAAATAGTACCAAATAACATGCCATTCCTAAGAAGTTTACATTTTCTAAGCAGTAAGAGAGAAAACAGGCTTCAAGGAGGAATAATGTCAATGAAGTACATGTTTTCCAGCCAGGATGATAATTCTCTTAATTACGAGTTGCTGGGAAAAATTCTTCAAAGAAATAATTAACAGACATTGGGTAACTAAATAATAAATAGCAGTCACATTTATTCTTTGGTATTTTAGTAGGGAAATGCAAAAACAATGCATTGAGAATATACTCAATATTCTTTTCATGTCTATGTCCCTCTTTGTAATGAAATCACATGACATAATGTCATTTGATGTTATGCATCCAATAACTCTTTAAATAACATCATTAACATTAGAAACAAAAGAGCTGAAACAGAGTAACTATGGGAAAGACTTCTCCATACTGATGAGCTGCATCTCACATAGGGTAAAAGTGTCTTCTTGTAACACATTTTTGACTTGCATTAGTAATACTATGTATTCATTAATGGGAGAGAGACTAGAGAATTATCAATAGCTCAATGCTAAATCATATATCTCTTCTCAAATATGAAATAAATATTATTTATCATGAGATTTAGATGTTGAAATCTATTAGATTCTATTAGAATCAAATTCTATTGGAATTCTATTAGAATTGACTGTGTCTTTATGATACTTTTCAGCATAGAATGATGGGGGAAAATACAAGACAGAAAAATCAGAAGAATTGGGTAAAAGGCCAGTTCTTTATTAACAAGATATGTGAAATTGGGCTCTGTGCCTTACACATAATAGAGTCTCAATAAATATCTTAATGTAGGGATAGATTTGACCTCTCTAGGCCTCAATTTCCTAATCTGCAAAATGAGGGGGTTGGATTTAAATGAGCTCTAAATTCCCTTCCAAGATCCTATAATTCTGCCCATGAAAATGATGCTAACTCTGCTGTCTGTAGGGATGGTTTCAAAAAGCAATCAATAATCATTCTTTCCTAGTGTCCCTTATGATCAAAGACAATCATTTGCAATATAACTAAAGCCATTCCTCTTTAGAATCTTAGACAAGAAGACACTCAAAATTTCCATAGTCTATTTCCTTGATAGCTTTTTAAAGAAACACTAGTTCTCATAACAGAAAGAGAAAGAAACAGAAAGTTAGAGGCCAAGACACAGAGAGATAGAAACACAATTTAAATTTGATTTAAAGCCCACTTCCTATATATATTGCCAACATAACTGTGTTATACCAGCAAATAAATGCATACATATTTATGCACATGTATGCACACACACATACATATATACACACATATGCATACATCCTGCAATATATAAATATATTCATGACTAACCATCTATCCAGGGACCTAGGGAAATCTGGGCAATGTATTCACCACAAAAGTGATTTGATACAATGGAAAGAATCTTGTCAAGTCAGATGTACCTGGTTTCAACTAACTACTCCCATTCCCAAAGTTTGCTACCTTTGTAACATCAGGCAAATCATTTAACTTTTATTATTAACCTAATTTTCTCAGATGTAAAATTAGAAAAGAAATGGACTATATGGTCTCTGGGATCTTTTCAATGATATTCCCCTTCCTTTTTTTTGTAAGTTATATGGGAATTTCTGCTGACAGTATGACTATAAACAAAGGAAAGAATTCAAATGATTATGTGGAAAATTCACAACTAAAATGTTTTAATAAGTAATCTATGAACATATGTATATGCATATGTTTATATAACTATATCTACCCAGACATAGATAATTGGGACAAAATTGCATTTTTCTTTTGCCTGAATTGTCCTTTTCATTTTTCATATAGATATGCCATCAAAATCCAAATAAAAACTTATTCAAACATCTAGATACAAGTCCAAATACCTCATTGTTTGTCATCTGATAGAAAAAAACAACAACATTTAGCCACATATCTGAAATTAATGAATGTTATTTAAATGTTGGTAGTTGGGTAATTCATATATATATTGTGCATCGATAACCACATTCATCTTAATTTAAACTGGAAACAATAGCAGTGGCTTACTTGGAAGAGTGCATTAGTAACTGGTGGCTAAACTGAATTTGTCCTGAATGATATTTAAAAATCATTGGCAAAGCTACTTTCTCACCTCTTTTCATGCTACTATCTGGGAACCAATATCTACAATGGTAATCAAAATTCTTAATATGGACTTAATCTGTGTCCAGATTTTAGGGTTTCTATGGACTTGAATGGGGGTAAAATAAATTTTTGATTTTCACTAAGCACATAAATTCCTCATTTGCTCCAATTATGCAGTTATACATCAAACATTATTTAGCAAATATGATGCATAAATTAATGGAGGAAAGATTTCCACAAAATATGTAAAATACAAACACAAAGACATAGACACAGAGCAAAAGGCAGAAAGAGAGAGAGAGAGAGAGAGAGAGACAGAGACAGAGACAGAGTAAGACTCCCTTATCTAAGCAATTAAAGCAGATAAAAACAGTGCTGTCCAAAATGCCAACTTATGTTCTGTTTGAAATTTTATTTTGTTCCATTTTCATTTTGTTTTGAGGGGGGAATGACTGAATATTTAGATAATTGTTTAAAGTAACTTCTTCACTATTTCTTATTTCTATTATGGAACTTTCTGAAATATGTTTCCAAGCATTAAGTTGTAATTAGAAGTCTCTGCTTTGAACTACATCTTGTGTAGTGGTATGGTTTATGTTCCTTTTCCTCTTTTTCCCAAAGAGTACTGTTTCTTTCAGTATCAGTTTATTACAAGACTCAGACTCTAAAGAATGTGATTTGTTTTAGTTGTTCTTATTGTCTTTCTGGATTCAACATAAGGTCACTGTATCAAATATTGAATCCCATAGTGATATTCTATGTCTTGAATTTGGGTGGCAGTAGGAAAGAAAATAATCTTGGAAGTCAGGTAAGAAGACTAAAAAGATACAAGTAAATGGTGAAAACAGTTTTTATTTTTTGAATATGATTATGCTAACATTGCTGCTAAGCATTTGGTGAAAGTGAGATTATAATATATATTATGCCAAATATTCAGCTATTTCTAACTAAGCAAATTATTTAATATAGCTTATAGTAAGCAAAGCACTGGGGTAATTTAATTTGATTTTATTAAAAATTTAACATTATTGAAATTGCATATATTATTTTTTCTGGTTCTGTTTATTTCATTTTACATCAATTCATATGTGTTCCTATGCATTTCTGAATATATCATATTTACTATTTCACATAGCATAGAATTACATGAATAATTATTCAAACGCTTAACTCATTTGGATAACTTTTTATAAGCTTTTATAAGTATCACATTAAGAAGAAATTATATCACTAGAGGATGTACCAATATGCAGACAAATAAATTCAAGCATCAGCTAAGTTGTGCATTTGATTTGAATGATCGTCTTGGAATACTACAAATTCAATCTGCCTGGCTCACAACTAGATAAATCCAGAATATGGGTTCCAGTAAATGAAATGACCAGTTCCTTGCATATCTAAGGTTTAAATTGGGAATTTTTTCTTTTGCATTCTAAAGAACAAAAATGGCCTAAAATACATCCTGAAGTATATTTATCCCTTTAGGTATACAGTTCAAGAGAGATGGTAGAGAAACTAGAAAAAAACTCTCCTTAGATAAAATGCTTGTCCAAGTTATAAGAATGTTTAACTGACAAATAACTAGATAACAAAATTACTAAGATAAAGGAGGAAGACCTTAGTTTAAAAGTTTATTTATAGTTAAAAACACAAACATCTTACAAATTAATGTATTTGCTGATGTTTTCATTATTTACCTATATTAATTAAGGTAGACTTTAACATACCATAAACTGTTTAAAAAGGTAGCATATCATCAGGCAAATAAAGGCCTTGCCTTGGAGTCAGGAAGATCTGGAATCAGGTTTTCAAAGTGGCCCATATAGGAGGTATGATCATGAGTAAGTCTTTTTATCTTTCAATGTCCCAAGTAATTCTCTACAATTAGAATCTTGTGGATTGGATGCACTTCTTACAAGTAAATATTAATTACCACTTTCCTTATATTTCTCAGGCTAGAAATCCCAGACTAGAGAAATATAGAAACTGAGACTCCCTAAAGTTCTCTTTGAATAATGCTCTTTTAATTCACTGAATTTTACAATAATCTAAAGATCTTTTTTTTTATTTACAGATTTTCCAGATTAGTCAACTGAGATTCTGTCTCTGTCTTTGTCTGACTCTCTGTTTCTTTTTCTCTGTCTCTCTCCATATGTGTGTGTGTGTGTGTGTGTGTGTGCGTCTGTGTGTCTTGTGTGTCTGTTTACATATATAATTGTCCAAAATGTAATAATTTTAAAAAGCAGATATTAAGTAAATCAGATAAAGGAATGTTGATACAATTTTTAAAATTACTGCCTTGGCAGAGAGGGAAAATTATCTATTTATGTTCAGTCCTATGACTTCCTTCTATATTACTATATTATGGTCACTGATGTGCAGACTATGCTAGAAATTTAGCATAATTTATCTAACTCGAAAGGTCTTAACTTTTGGGGGGATCAAAAATTACTTGGACATTAGTGAAGTTTATGGACATCTCAGAATAATAATTTTAAATACATAAAATAATATATATATATAATTTCACAGTAACCCACATATTGATGTATAGTTATTTTTCTATTCCCCACTGATGTATATGTATGTACATATTCAATTCATACAGGTTCACTAGCCCCAGATTAAGAACCCATGGACTAAGATAAAGAAGAACTGTGCTAATATCCAAATTCAAGATGTCTTCTTATGAACTAGACTATGAGATATCTGAAAAACTAAAAATCATAAAAATACACTTTTATGCTCTTTATTAGCTCAATTGAATAAGTGTTTTTCTCACATATATATGATGGGATTTTTCTTAAGAGATTGTGTTCTCCATAAGTATCATTGTATTTGATCTCATCTTTGATCCAAGGGAATTATCCTTGTTTGCAAACTCTTCCTGCACAAATCTTTCATTTTGTTTTCATTTATTGTGTTTACAGAGCAAAATATAACTTGGAAATATTGTATTGTATACTTCTCTAGAGAGATCTATGTTGCTGTTAGAACTCTGTATATAGACATATATCTTCTTTGCAGCATCTAACTTTCTTTCTATATAAATGATAAATAAAACATATTTTAAAACTCCACAAAGCCATTCTCTAATTTTAAAAAGAAATTAATTTTATTTTAAACCAGTCTGAGTGATTTCCATAAATATAAATCCCTTCTTTTGCTTTTCCAATCTTGTCCATTTGAAAAATAAAATATGAAACAATCTCTTTAATAGCTACTACCCCTCAGCCAAAAAACAAACTTATCATTCAAATAAATGTATTTTAAATAAAATATAGATTTAAGACACTTTAGTTTTTGGGGAAAAAAGAAACTTTCAGTGTAAGATAAAGTTATGTGTGTATTTGTATAGTTATTTTCCCCAGTAGCAATGAGAATCGATTTTTCAAACATGTAGCACATTCTAATGTTAAATTTCAGAAAATATGGATCAAATTTTCATAAGTTTGGTACAACTGGGAATAAACCAGTTGTCTACATGAGTTTTTATTATGAATAACATAGGTATGCACAAAAAAGTCCATATACTGCTTAAACTTAATTTTTTAAAAAATCCTAATCATGTAGCACTTGGCCTTTTGGAAGATTCTTAGAGGTATTTGGATAGAAGTTCAAGATATAAAAAAAATGGCAGAGGATAACTACTGATTTTGATTTAAAAATATTTTGTTGTTAAATTTGTTCATACAATGAGCTTTAATGGTGAAAAAAAAGTTAGGGTTAATGAATATAGCTAACAGTGAATAATGCCATTTTCTGAATGTGATATTGGTAAATTCACTAGACCAATTTTGAGAAAGTCCATCTCCAAATTAATTTCAATAAAAAAAGCTCTGTCTCTCTCTGTTTCTGTCTCTGTCTCTGTCTCTGTTTCTTCTCTCTCTCTCTCTCTCTCTTTATATATATATGTATATATATGTGTGTATATATATGTATATATATATATACATATATATACACACATATATACATATATATGTAATTTTCTATAAAGTAATAATTTTAAAAAGCAAAGATTGAGTAAATCATGTAAAGGAAAGGCGAATAATTCATGAGGTGATTTTACTATTAGGTGTTATATTGGGCAGCTTGTTGCACAGTAGATACTATACATGAAGTCAGGAAGACCTGAGTTCAAATCTAGCCTCAAACACTTATAAGTTGTTTAATTCTGGGTAAGTTACTTAATCCTATTTACTTTAGTCTATCAATTGTAAAATGGGCTGGAGAAGGAAATGACAAGCCATTCTAATACCTTTGCCAAGAACACTCCAAATGGGCTAATAGAGAGTTGAATTTGATTGAAACAGCTGAGTAACAGCAGGCTCGATAATGGATAAAGCACTGCACTTATATATCTGAACCTGCCTTAGATATTAAACTAGCTTTGAGATTGCAGGTAAATCACTTCAGCTTCAGTTTTCTCATTTGTAAAATAAGAATAGTTGATAGAACCTACCTTGCTGTGGGGATCAAATGAAACAATATAGCTAACCAGCTAGAAAGAAGACTTAAAAGGTTATATATTATTAAATATTATAATTTTGCAAATATTGATTTATGAAGTTTAGTTATTGGTACCTTTGTATTTGTTTAAAATGAAAGCATTTGTACATTCAATATTAAATTTCACAGACTCTAAGAGACCATCTGGTTCAAAATGTATCTGAACAAGGATCTTCTGTACAAAATGTCAATAAAAGGATACAAACTGTTTGAAAATCAATGAGAACAAATTCATTTTCTCTGGTGTGTATTTATTGTTGCATGAGGAAACTTTTTCTTACACCAAGTCCTAAATTTGCCTCTGTACAGCTTCCATCCATCAATCCTTATACTGTTCTCCTAGATAATGCAAAACAATTCTTTTGATACTTGAAGACAACCAGTCTACTACCTTCTTACTTGTTTTGTTTTAGACACTAATCCCCATAGACAAGATATACAACTGAACAGAAGAATATCTCATTTTGTTATCTATGCAAAACATTATATAGTTTCTGAAAATGTAAGGTTAAATAAAAATTTTCTATTCTCTGTATAAATTAAGTTCTGCAAACATCAATTCAGATGCTATATATTAAGTGTTTAGCAGACCATTACTATAATTTATTAATATTAGTATTGTGCCCTTCCAAGAAAAATATATTGAGAAGAAAGGAGAGAATAAAGTGGAGTATCATGTTAGTTTGTATTTATATAATACTTTTAATAAAACACCACATTTGATTCTCAGTGAACTTCTCTGACTTAGGTAATTGGAAGTAATATAGTAGTAAGATCACTGGATTTGGAAATAAAGAACATAGGATCAAACTCTATTTCTATTATTTACTTATTTACTTCTACCTATGTGACCTTGGCCTTGGAGATATCTGATCTGTGTTGTCTCTGGATTTGAGTTCTATATTAGTAAATCCAAAAGCCTCATTCAAATAATTGATCCAAACAAATGATATTCACTTTTATATGGTAGAAGAAAAGATAAAGGTTTTCATTAGGATTTTAACATCAGGATTTTAACATTAGGATCTTAACAGCCAAACTAAGAATTTTCTCAGCCCTTGATGACCAAATAAATTAAGGCTAGGGATTCCCACAAAGACAGGGAGATTTTTGTCTAATTTTATTTTTTTTTGCCTTCTTCTGGATTCCATAATTACTAATATCTCCTGAATTTTTTTTCTAAAACTGGTAAATGTATATCATGCTTGAATCTGATGGATATTAGATATTGATTTCTCATTATTCAAATCACAGATAATAAATATCCCTGCCTGTATTTATAATAATATTGGGTCTGTTCCCATGTTTCATCTACTAAACCATACCAACTTTTAGGTCACACCACCAACTATATTATAATTAGAAATTATTTTACTAAATCTAGGTTCAGTTATATTTAATCTCATTATTTGAAATTCTGTTCTTTGAAAACTGATAATATAAAAGAAAATCTCATTTAACTTCATGGAAAGATCAAACATATTTTATGAACAAAAGATAGTAGCCTAAGCTTTTTATTCTAAGAAGTCTTATTTTTTTTCTCAGTTTCATCTCATCTATTAATCAAAGTCTATTGTTTTAGTTGAATTAATCAACAGTAGCTAAAATAGGAATAGAAAGACCATAACATCCTGAAACAATTATCTAAGTGCAATAATTATATACAATAGGCGCTCTCTTAAAAAAAAAAAAAATAAGAATGCGAAATACTAGAAGTCTCCATGTTTCTAAGATGTTAAAAAAAAAAAAAAAAAAAAAAAAGGATCTGAAGTTCACAATAAAACTGAGGATTCAATACTGTCCCTGAACAGCTTGAATCCCATAATAAATGTCATGGAAATTTTTAGCTTCCCATTCTGTAGTGAAAAAAAAAAGCCATTTTATAAACTTTGTTCATGAATCAATTTCTTATGCTTCATAAACTTTGTTTCTGTTTGACTTTCTATCATTAAACTAAACTAATATTTCAACTCTGCTTTTCCTACAGAACTAACTGGGTATAGATTTTTGTTCTTTCACTTTTTGAGAGTGTCCATGAGTGAGATCACATGTAGTAGTGTTAAAGAAAATATCAAAAGGAAAATCCTATTCCAAACAGGAACAGCTTGTTGTGAAGATATTCTTGGAATTTCCAGAGAATATAGTCTGCACATGTTGATAGACCATGTCTTAAGTCATTATAGTCCACAGCAAAATCTCCAGAGATTTAATCATAGGCAAATTTTGTTAATATTTAACTTCTGTCAGAAGACATATCTAGGAACAGTAGATACAAGTTTCAAAAAAGTAGATTTATTTCAAATATAAAAGAAAAAATCTACTATTTCCTAAAAATGACAGCTATTAAAAAGAATGGGCTACCTGATGGAAGGATTTGGGCTGGATGATCTACTCATTGCTTTTGAGGCAACTGCTAATATAGCAGATAGAGAACTGAGTCTGAAATCAGAAGTTAGGATGATCAGAATTCGAACCAGGATTCAGATATTTACTAGTAATATTACCCTGGGCAAGTAATATCCTGCATTTGCCTCAGTTTCTTCAACTGTAAAATAGGAATGATTATAACACTTGCCTCATAGGGCTGTTATGAGGACTATATGAGAAAATATTTGTAAAGGTGATTAGCATAGTGATAGCTCAAGGAAGACAATATAAAATTGCTTATTCTCAATCATTTTCTTCCCCTCCTTCCTCCTTCAGGTCTTCAAGTAGAACTGGTTTCCCTATGCCATTTGTTGAGTATATTGGTCATTTATTTTACATATGGATTGAATTAGGAGCCACTGAGGTCCCTTCCCCCTCTCTGATTATTTTAATTCTTTTAGAGTAGGTAAAAAAAATTGGTATAGTTATCTTGTCAATAATAGTTATTTCTCAGCAGCACTCATTATAGTTGTTAAATTATTTAATTTTCCACATAAAGCAGATCATTACAGTTGAAAGTAGGACAACAAAAGCAAGCAAACTGGAAGTTTCTATACTTGTCTAGTTCCCTCTATGATTACAATATGTGTACCCACACAACCTCTCAGGGACATAGATAGATAGATCTATAGATAGATAGATAGATAGATAGATAGATAGATAGATATGTGTGTCTGTATCTACATATATAATGCTTTGCAAATCTCAAAAATGTCATCAAAATTCTCGCTATTAATATCTTCAACATCATCATAATAATTTTTCAAGCACTTGCAAATACTCCTTGCAAATATTAAATCAGGAAGAAAAAGTTTAATTATCCTATGAATAAAAGAAGTCAACTAGAAATGGAAATGTTTACTTTCAAGATATTTCTTTCTTTCTTTAAAAAGAAAAAAAATGGAAAAAGTCCATATTATTACCATGCTCCAAGCCAAAGGTAAGGAAGAATACATCAGAAATGTTTCTTGTCTCTTTAAAGTCTTTATAATTATGACATATCCTTAGCATCATTGTATTAGTGAGTCTGTCTTTCTACAATTCCTCCAACTTTTATCTTTCCATCTTTTTTTTCCAACTGTGCCAGTTTTCTGCTTATAAAAAGAAATAGATTGTTTTGATTGAAACTTTTGTTTTAAGCTTAAGAAATATTTAATACTGTTAATGCTTTGAAATTTTTATTAAAGGAACTTATTTTCTAAATTTTAATCACTTGTTTTTTTGTTTTTTTGGCAATGCCTTGTGTGTTTTTATTAGTTTTCTATGTATCTGGGACATTGGACCTTATCAAAGATATATAAATTTTAAAAAAAGTTTTGCCCTATCAGCCACTTTCCTATCTTCATTGAACTGAACTACCTCAAATAAACCTATGGTGTTGATGCTTTACTGAACATCCATTACATCTGAAATCAAATTTTAAGACAGCAAATTCTTGAAATTTCAAAGACAAGATAATATTATTCTAGAGAAGTAATCTCCTTTTTAATAATGTAAGAAAAAAATCAGAAAAAAAATGCATTCCAAAATGCTATTGTGAGGGAGATGCATATCTTATTGTGAATATGTAAAATACAAAAGATAACATAACTTTATCCTGGTTTAATTTCATATTTAATATGCAACTAATTATATGTCCAAACATGCTACATCCAAAACTATTTTTTATAATTTTCTCTAGTTGCAAACAAGATATGACCATTTTTAAAATAAGATAAGTTAGAATCACAGAGTTTTATAATAGGACACTATCTTGCTAAAATTTTAAGCTAAATTTTTTCATCCTATAGATGAAGAAATTAAGGCACAGAAAGGCAGATGATGTGGCTAAAATCATATGGCTAGTTAAGTCTACTCACTTTCAGGTAATAATTTGTTTCTCCCAATGACATTCAGATCTGAATCTCATGATTGAATTCTATTTTTTTCATACTTTGGCATAGGCTTCCCCCAGTCTCCCATTATGCTGTAATATTTCTGTTTATATTGATGGGATGTCCATACCACATAAATCTGGAAATCTATAATTTCTTTTAATATTCAGATAAACTGCCATATTTTGAAAGAATTTTCTGATTTCCCTATTGTTCATTATCTCCTCCACTCCTACCCCAATCCCTGGATAATTATTTTTAGATGTCAACTCTTTCCCTGTGAAAATGTTGCAAGTTTCCTGGAGTGATATAAATTTCTTGAGAGCAAAGATAACTTTTTTCTTTTTTTGCACTTAGGATAGTGTTCTAGTACACAAAAAGTATTTAACAAACTTTTGTGGATTGGTTGATTTTGTATTGGCTGAATAATTTCATAAACATTTTTACCAGTACTGGCATGCAAGAACTAAAGGAAACTAAAGATTTCAGAATGAGCCATGCAAAAAATAGATAATATTTAACTATTTCAAAAGATTTGTGATTTAATAAGGATAATTCCTCTATACACATACATAATAACTTGGAAATATGACCAAAGGGCAATCAAACTATACATACCCTTTGATCTAGCAGTATCATTTCTACCTCTGTAATTCAAAGAGATCACAAAAAAATGGAAAAGGACCTACATGAACTAAATATTTATAGCAACTCTTTTTACAGTGGCAAAGAATTGGAAATTGAGGGAACACATTAATTGAGCAATGACTGAACAAGTTGTGTTATATGAATGTAATGGAAGGCTATTGTGCTATTTTAAAAAATGATTAGCAGGTGATTTCAGAAAAAAACGTGGAAAGCTTTACACAAAATAGTTATGAGTGAAATAAGCAGAATGAAGAGAACTTTGTGCATAGTAACAGATACATTGTGTGGTGATCAATTCTGAATAACTTACAATGCCTGGAGACAACTTCAAAATACTCATAATGGAAAATGCTATTCACATTCAGAGAAAGAACTATGGATTCTGAATGCAGATTGAAGAATATTATTTTCACTTTCTGTTTTTGTGGCTTTTCTCTATTCTGTTTCTTCTTTCACTACATGACTAATATGGAAATATGTTTAACATGATTGTACATGTGTAATGTATATCAGATTGCTTGTTATCTTGGGGAAGAGTGAAGGGAAGAACAGAGGGAGGACAATTTGACAAAGTATTATAAAAATAAATATTGAAAACTACATTTTCATGTAATTTACTAAAATAAATTTAAAAGATATTTTAAAATACAGGTCTTACATAAATATCTGATGCACTAAAATGTAGAACATTGGGGCATTTGGAGTAAATAGATTGCCCACTTAAAAAATGCAATTCCTCCCCTCCACACAGCTTTATATACCCCATAGCTCTTTCTAAGGCTTCATTAGTACAAAATTCCCATGAACAACTGAATAGATGGAATTTACTTTAACTTTGACGCTTTATAATTCATACTAAGAAAACTAACTAAAACAATGAGTAACTACATATTTGTTGTTCAATTCATTCACCCCTAAAGAAATGAGGGATATTGGTTATAATAGCATTTTTCTACTAAAGACAATTTTTTTCACTTATATAACCAACTTTATCCAATAAGGTGGATGTTGATGAAATTGAATGACTCATCTTTTATGATTAAAAAAGTAACTAGTTATTGGACTTGTAAATGAACTGATAATGAACATGTGAAAAGCCACTGGGTAGACTTACCCTTGAATTAACCACTTCCAAGGAGATGTTCTGAGGTGCAGCACTGGGCACTGAAACAAAACAAAACAAAACAAACAAACAAAAAAAACAAGTAGAGAATGATTACCAGCAAAGTCAAAAAAAAAAAAAAACACAAAAAAACAAACAAACAAACAAACAAAAAAAATCCAACACAAAATCCTTTGGAAAGACAAGGATGTATTTGTAATCTAGTTATAATTATGCATTTAATTCAGCTGGCACTTCAAAGGTCCCCTGAAGAAATAAAAACTGACTGCATATGTTCATTTCTTCTTCTTTTTAGTGGATCAGTAATTCAGCTAGGGAGTCCCTGAAACAGTTCATCAAGAATATGCCTAATGTGACACCAAATACTGCCATTTAATTACAGCTTTCAGCTGATTACCTTCCAATGGAAAGAAATGAAAACATTTGGGAGATTTCTTTGCTTTATTTCGAATGGTGAGCATTTCAAGATCTGCATGCTTTTATGATGGAATATTTCATTCTAATGGTCACCCATGTTGTTAAATCCTGTTAATACAATTTCTTTTCTCTTCTAAAATGGAGAAAGTAGAAATTCTAAGAAACACAGTACATATTCATAATGGTTTGAATTAAGGAAGTGTGCTGAGAAATAGGCTGTGGCATACATATAATCAGCTTCTCAATTATTCTGGGAGAAAATTTATCTTTTACCTCCTTTTAAATAATTTGTAAGCCTTCCTTTCTTCTTTACTCACCTCCTCTTATACACATTTCCCCCCATTTTCTTTTCCTAGTAGGGCAACTACTTTTCAGGGACCAGGGTAAGTATATATAAAATAGAATCCTAATGTTTTTCAATAACTAATGTATCAGTGTCTGAATCAGTGAACTATAATTGCATTAGAACCATATTATTAGCCAGTAAATATATAAAGAAATATAATCTCAGCTCTTCTCTTCAATAGCCAAATAGTAAATTCATAGACTTACTACAATTTTATGAGTTAATTTCTAAATATTTTGGATTAGTTTCTTTTGATACCATTCATATCTCCTGTTTTTCATTTAAAGTTCTAAATTGAAAAGCTGATATCTCCCCAAATGCTAGATTTCATTAGCACCTGGTCAGTGCCTTTTGTTTACACATTCAATACATGTATATTATCTGTATGAATAATAACAATACACTCATTTTAGTCTTAAATATTGCTAAATTCAACTCTAACATAGGATTAAACCCAATTTAGAGACTAGGAAAGACTTGGAGGGGTTCAGTGATTTATTTAAAGTCATTCAGTTAGTAAATATTAAAGTTGTAGCCCAGGGACTAAACGCAGAACTTGGGTCTTTTGGACTATAAGTTCAGTGCTATTTATATCACATGAAATGAAAAAACAAAACAAAACAAAACAGAATAACAGGAACGATGAACAAATCAATAAATTAAAATAATAGTATCCTTTTCATAGGATAACGCAAATCTATATCTACAGCAAGTATTGTCTTTTTTTTGTATTTAGTTTGCTTCAATAAAATATCCATGTATTAAATTATAATCATGTAGGGATATGCATTAATTTTTATATTACAAAGAGTCTTTATACTTGGAAAATTGAGTAAAAACTAAATTAGAGAGTATTCTACATTTTGCAAAAACACATGTTCCCCCAATTCCTACTGCTTAATTCATTCTGTGCAATATTTTCCTTTCAAAAATAGGGCAAGTAAACTATTCAGATATGCCACTCATGTCATATTTTTAGTTGTGTATACATAAAGCAGCATGCTAGAGACACACACTGCTTGTAGCAACACAGCAGCTCTTTGAAAAATACATTTAGTCTGTCACTACCAACTGTCATTCTTGACACTTTTCTGTAACTCACATGATACTAACACAAAAGGGAACATGATTTTTAGGAGAGTACAAACTTATTATTAAAAATGATTAAGATTCCAATTAAATCAAAGTTAATTTTTTAAAATTCCCCTCCTATCCATCCTTAAATATAATTTATCTTTTTTTAAAACAAAAACTACTTTGACATTCTAAACTTCAAATATATCTGAACAAGAAACATTGTTTCTACTATTCAGTTTAATTTTCACCTTCCTTTCAAAAAATATTCTTGCTGAGCAGGGAAAAGAAAGACACCTTCATTATTCCTTTCTTCATTCCATAGTCAATATTTTACACACACACACACACACACACACACACACACACACACACACACACACACACACACACAAATACCCACACCCACTTCCAAGATAGTGCTTTCTGTGGCTATTATAGTTCTTAGAATAATACTTCTCAGTACCAGCCCTGAAGTCAGGAGGACCTGAGTTCAAATCTGGTCTCAGCCACTTAACACTTCCTACCTGTGTGACTCTGGAGAAGTCACTTTACCCTAATTGCCTCAGAAAAAAATTAATAGTAATAATTTTTAAAAGAATAATACTTCTCTATTAATCTTAGTTGTGTGATCCATGACAGGTTGCTTAACCCTTTGCCTCATTTTCCTCATCTGATAAATGAATTGGAGAAGAAAATGGCAAACCACCAAAGTATATTTGCCAAGAAAACACCCAAATGGGATTATGAAAAGTGACACAGCAAATGTAAATATGATGTTGACATATTTTTACTAACTATAAATACTGCATTAAAATTCTAAAACTAACTCCCCTGCAATTTTTAATCCTGAGAGCTGTCTGAAGCACTTAGGGAGTAAGAGATTTGTCAGAAACCTAGAGTCAGTCAATTTCAAGTGACAGATTTTGAATTCAGATGTTCCTGAGTTGAAGAGTAGCTCCATATGACATTATGCCATGCCTTAAATTTAAAGAGTGTGAGAAAAAGAGGATGCATGACAAAAACATTCCCGAATTCTATAAATCACAATACTCTGATTTCCACAAACAAAAAAACACAATAAAAATAATAACCATTTATATGGAACCTTGGGATTTTCAATACAATATATACATACATACTATATAAAAATATAAACACATTTATATGCATATACAAACATTTTAAAAGTATGGATCTATATGTTTATATATGTATGTTATAAATGTATTTTGTAAATTAAGTGTTATTATTGTCCCAATTGTACATTATAGGGACCCTAAATTGAAAGAGATTAAGTTATTTGCCCAAAATCACATAGCTTATATAGTGTCTGAACTCAGGTCTTCCTGACTTAGTCTGCATTTTGTCCATCATGTCTGCTAGCTGTTTCTCTATTATAATATACTCATCTTCTTGAATATAGCGTAATTTATCAACTAATCTGTATATGACCTGACTTGCATTAAAATTAATTTATCATATCTAATTACTAATCCTTTACTAATTCTTTTTAACCACTTGTTGACATTAAAGTAAATATTAAAAATATAATTTTATTGAAGACACTCCAGTCCTAGTGGGTAATCAGATTTTTGAGATCATAATCTTCTCTACATAGGCCTTGAGTGCCATTTAGCTTGTGGTTAAGAGTTTTTACTCATGCTTATAAAAATCTATTAGCTTCTGATCTGCAGAAGGTTGAGAATCTACAGGGCAAAGTATGATTTTTTTTCTTTATACTGCCAGATCTCAAAAGACCTAGGAATATTTTGCATAAGATGCAAATATAATGGCATGATAAAGGCATTAAAAATCATAACAAGCCAATGTGTTTTCCCTGCATGATTGTCATACAGACTTTGAAAGAGCAAGCACTTAATCTATTTTTTAATCTATAGAAGTCAGTAGCATGGTGCCTCTGAATATATTATGAAAGTATATTTAATTGGATTATATTTCAAACTCTAAATTCTCCTTACCATTTGTTTACCCTGATCCAAAGAAGTGAAAATAGAGAAAAAACAGAATTAGCCATATTGTCTGTGTGTGCATGTATGTGTAGATTTGTATGAATGTGTGTGTTTGTTAGGGAGAGGGATCTCAATACCTATGTACTATAAAGATATAATCTATAGTCTAATATAGTGCTCCTTAAACATTTAACTGCAGAAGGCAAAGAGAAAGGACTTGGTTTAGTGCTTTGCTCTTTAACATGTCAAATTATTCATCATTTACCAAATGGTTCATTAAAGATATCTGGTTTGAAAACTCCCCTCAATATGGCAGAACACAATAGTTTAAATGTGTCCTGAGGGGATCTAATTTTTAGATTAAGAAACAATATTATGTTAATAAGTACTTTAGCTAGCTTCTGGACTTGCTGTCATATACATCAAATGGCATGTTTGGGAGTATTTTAGGTTCTACACCTGGTGGCTTGGTTAAAGAAAATATGAGCATCATTAAACACAGACCACTAACATCTCAAAACACTTCGAGATCTGCAGACACTCTCACTAACTGAATCACAAGGTAGCCTCCTGTATTTATCTTGCTCTGAAAGAATTGTGTTTGTTTTTAGATGAAGCTATTGCACTATTTTTCATAACTATTGACAGAAAACTTTCTGAATGATATCTTTAAAGTAAATCTGGAACCTTATCTTACTCGAAATACGTAGTTTCTTAATCTTTTTTATTAGATTAGAGTAGACCAGTAATAACTGAAGATATTAGATCATTGTCGACTCAGGGGACCAATGATTTTGAGGAGTTAGATATAGGAAGGTGTTTTTACCTACACAAATCCCAAAATAATTAAAACGGCAATGAAAGTTTAACTGAAAGGAACATTTTAGAGCATACTATCAGAGTAGAAAGACTCTTTGACACAGGAGAATTCAAAGAGAAGACTCTTCTTAAAACCTGCCAAAGCTCACTTAAGTTTTCTCTTTCTAGATTTACACCTTTGAGGGAGAAACAAGATATTGTGAGAGCAGAGACATTAGGATGTATGTGGCTACATTCAGATAGCACAGACTCACAAAGAAAAACTCCTGTGATCGTTCTTTAATATTGCTATTGTTCAGTCATTTTTTTCAGCTATATCTGACTCTGTAACTTCATTTGAGGTTTTCTTGAAAACATACTAGAGTGGTGCACCATTTCCTTTTCCAGTTCATTTTACAGATGGGAAAACTGAGGCAAACAGGGTTAAGTGTTTTAAATAGCTAGTATGTGTCTGAAATCACATTTGAAACCAGAAATATGAGTCTTTCTGACTCCAGACCTGGTACTCTGTACATTACGGGGCCACCTGTCTGTCCTCAACATCTTATTTTTATTTGGTTTGGCTGAACTGATTGGTTGCAAATTGATTCAACCAAAATTCGTGCCTATAGACGAGATATAGCTTAAGGTTTGTGTGGCTACACATAAGATCAGCTTCTTTTCAGTAACAAAAGCAACTTGCATCCCTGTTTGTTGGTGTGGAATAGAATCTGATCCTAAAAGCTTTTCTCTTCAGTGACATTGTAGTTATTCCTAAAGAGTTGAAACATTTCCAAAAGATAATTTTTTTGGGTAATGAGAAATAATCTATCTTTCTCACTTATGACATTTAAAACCAAAGTGGAGAACAGGGCCACAGTATTACAGTTCAGAGTGTGAATTAAATCTACATAAATTATGTAAAATATTCATTTTCACTTGTTTTCTTTTGTTTTTATAATTATAAGTGTGAAGTAATTTATTCTGCCAAGATCCACTCTGTACAGCAAATGATAAGAGAATTAGATGGATGGGCATTAGAATTACTTTAAAAATAATATTGAAGAGGTGTCAAATATGAAATAATAATTTTTTTTAAGTTGGAGCTGCAAATGAGCCAGAATCTGCAATGCAAATAGTATCATGAAAAGGGGTTCAGGGAACATGAGTCTATCATCCATTTCAATAACATGCTTTACTTCACATGGCATCTTTTCACTTTGTTTAATGATACATGTCCCTTCCCTTGCTCTATTGACAGGCTATGAAGCCTGTCTACTCATATCCATATGCCCAGGTTAAAGAAATATGAGTTAGTAAGACAACAAGAGGTCATTGTGTCTTCTTCTTCATCTTTTTAAAAAACTAAATGTATCAAAGTCATACCATCACACACAGAGCATAGCCACTGTAAGAAATAATGAGATTCTGAGAATTCTTTTTCAATAGCATTTCTGTTTCAACCCCTTTTCTCATCTTTTCACATTTTAAACTATGTTCTACTTTCATTTCATATTTTTTCTAAATATTCACTTGTCTGTAATTTTCTTTTATTCTTTACACACCAAACTTTTTATTTACAAGAAATAGATTGATTTACTCTCATTTCCTTTTTTGTAGCATTTAAGAAAATCTTTTTTTTTTTGAGTCTTTCTGGCATTATTCATATACTTTAATATCTCCTTTATTTCCAGATATATTCTTTGATTCCCTCTCCTATCCAGTGAACTGTCTCTTATAACAAAGTAACAAATAATAACAAAAGAAGAGGGAAAATATTTCAGAAGAATGCATTATTCACTGATTCTGAATGAATGAAAAAGTATTTATTAAACACTACTGTTATATGTACTATCTATTATTCTGGGGCCTGATAATACAACAAAATTTAAATAGTTCATGTCTTTAAGTAACTTAAAATATAAGGGAAATAAATAAGAAAAGTATGACCAATATAGAGAGTTTTTATTTGGAGAATCATGGGAATGTTGGGTAGAGTCATAGAACAGTCCATTGTATTGTCCCTTCTAATGGTACATTTTTTCATCTCTTAATTAGGGATGAATTTAAGTATTACAATTATACAGAATTATATACATTTTGTATATATTATATATTATATATGTATAATATATACACATAAATGTATAACATTTAATGGAAGTATGATTGAAGATAGTTCAATCTTCTTTTAATCCTTATGTGTAATTTGGAAAGGATTAAATTAACAATGTAAAGGCAGAAGGGAACTCAGAGATGATCTCATCCAAATTTCTCATTTTGTAGATGGGAAAATTGAGGCTTAAGAGAGGTTAGAGTTGTTCAGGGTCACATAGCTAATGAATGTCAGATTTGGTATTTGAGTATTTGAACCTGTTTTCTTGATTTAATTATTCTATCTACTAAAAAGTAAAAAATTCATACAAGATTTGTTAGAAATGGCTCTACCACAATTATACAAGTTTAATTTTTTTAACTTAACACTGTAAAAACATATGGTTTTCCTAGTTCTAACTTACCATCAGAAAGTGTCACAACTGTGAGGTCATCGGTGGATACCCCTGGCCCGTATCGGTTATAAGCCAGAAACCGAAGGGTATACTCGGTAAATTTTTTCAACCCTTCTAGCTTGTAAGACAGTCCATCAACTTCTATATTCTGGGAAGATAAAAAAAAACAGAAATTGCTATTAAGAGGAACATTAAAGCAGATATGGCAGTCATTTTGTGGAATAAATGGATTAGATATTAGACTTTTGCTCACCAAACTACATAGTTTAAATCTTTATTTGAGTAGCTGTAAAAGGTAACTTGTAACATAGAATTCCTGACTGAAGTACTGTCCTCTGTAGTCTCCTGTTAATGTATCACTATACTATTTTTACAGTCATTAAGTTCCAATTTGCTTTACACTACACAATACATTACTGGTTTTTTTTTTCCTCCATAAATTGACTCAAGACCAGAAAGAAGCTTACTAACTCAATGAAAAGAGATTGGCTTCTGTGCTACAGAAAGAATTAGACCATAAGAAAAAAAGCGGATAAGATTCCACCTTTATTTACTACTTAAACAAAAACTTAAACATAAAATGTTTTAAAAATAAAACAAAAACATAATATTGATTGATATTAAATAATATTTTGGTTAAAATATTCAGAATTATATGATGCAGGTCAGTACTACTTTTCTATCATGGAAGGTCACCAAAGAGGTAGAGATAAAAGACTCTTTTAGAGGTTATTGATTCAAATGGCTTCATTTTAAAGATGAAGAAATCGAGGCACAGAAAAGTTGTCATGTGGTTCAGTTCACACAACTAGTAAATATTTGAATTTAGATTTAAGCATAGGTCTTCCTTATTCTAAATGTAGCACTTTTTCCACTGTATCACTGACTTTCCTTAGCAAATAAGTGACCCCTCTGCAAAGAGCATTTTAAAGTAATTTGGAATAGAGATACAAGTAATGCATTAATGACAGATCACTTCAATCTCAAAATGATGACCCTGAGACATCCAGATCCTAACTTGAGGATGCAATAAATCATGTAATACAACATAGGAAATTTCAATTACTAATGTGCAATATTATTTGTAAGTTTTATACTTGATATAGTAAACTTTAGTAAATTGAAAAAAAATAGGTTTTATTATAATTTAATTCCTTTAAAAACTTAATGAATTTGGTTTAAGTGAACAAAATCATCAATTCTGTCAGGATCATACACATATAACTTCAATGCCCTCTAGTTGAGCTACAACAAAGCTACAACAAGATAGTCAGACAATAGTCAGTCAAAGAGCTTTTACTAAGTCTTTAGTACATTTTTCCATGTAAACTTCATACAAAAAAAAAAGACAAAAGAGATTTGTCCTCAAAAAATTGATTCTAATGAAGGAGAGAATACATATGTAACTAGGAATATATAAGATTTAAATAGAGAAGATTGAGATAAACAAAGAATGAAAGGCACTTCAACTGGGAAGACCAGAAGAAGACCTCCTAAACATGAGATTTGAGAAATCCTAAGGTAATACAAAGAAATTAGTATGTAGACACAAGGAGATACTTCAGATACTTTAGACATAGGGGACAGTGACAAAGAAGTCACAAAGATAAATAAATCATGTGCAATGAGAATCAAGTGAGCCAGAAACTTAATTATAGAATGTGTAGAATTAAATTACATGATATAGAATTAAAGTGTGAGAATCTAGGAAAACTATTAAGTCACAAGGTTATTAGGAGTTTAAACATCAGAAGTTTTTTCTAGTAAATTTTATTATTTTTTTATTACAAATTGCTTTATGAATGATATTAGAAGAAAAAAAATCAGAGCAAAAGGGAAAAACCATGGGAGAGATTAAAAAAAGAAAAAGAAGTGAACATAGCAGGTATTGATTTGCACTCAGTCACCTTAGTTAGTTAGCTCTTTTTCTGGATGCAGATGGCATTTTCTGTCCAAAGTCTACTGTGATTGTCTATTTTGGATCACTGAACCACTGAGAAAAACCAAGTCTTTCATAGTTGGCCATTGTGCATTTTTACTTTTATTGTATACAAAGTATTCCTGATTCTGCTTGTTTCACTCGTATCAGTTCATGTAAATATTTCCAGGTCTTTCTATAATCAGTTTGTTCATCATTTTTTTATAGAACACTAATATTACATTATCTTTATATACCACAGCTTACTCAGCCATAACCCAATTGATAGGCATCTACTCATTTTCCAATTCTCTCACACTTTAATTCTATACAGTGTAATTTAATTCTATATACTGTATAATTCTTTATTACATGCAAAAATAGCCTCTACAAACGTTTTTGCATACATAGGTCTTTTCCCCTTTTTTATGATTTCCTTGCAAGTACAGACCCAGTAATGGTACTTCTGGGTCAAATGGTATACACAGCTTTATAGCCCTTTGGTTGGATTCTTTCACAACTCCACCAGCAATGTATTAGTATCCCAGTATCCCCACATCCCCTCCAATATTCATCATTATCTTTTCCTGTCATCTTAGCCAATCTGAGAATTGTTTTAATGTTAATTTCTGTAAGCAATAATAATTTAAAACATTTTTTCATATGACTATACATGCCTTTGATTTTATCATCTGAAAATTGTTTGTATATATGCTTTGACCATTTATTAATTGGGGTATGACTTGTATTATTGTAAATTAAACATTATTTTAAAATTATCAGAAACACTGGTTATGAAATTTTCCCCAACTTTGTATTTCCCTTTTAATATTGTTTCTGTTGGTTTTGTTTGTACAAAAATCTTTAATTTTTTAATTTTAATTTTTAATTAAGGTAATCAAAGTTGTCCATTTTGTCTTTCATAATGTTATCTAGATTTTCTTTGGTCCTAAATTCCTCCCTTCTCCAAAGATCTGCTAGGTAAATTCTCCCTTGCTCTCCTAATTTGTTTATGATATCATCCTTTATGCCTAAATCATGTATCCATTTTGACCTTATTTTGGTAAGGGGCATGAGATATAGGTCTATGCCAAGATTCTGACATATTATTATCTAGTTTTCCCTGAAATGTTTGTCAAATAATGAGTTCTCATTACAGAAGCTGGAGTTTGCAGGTTTATCAAATACTAGATTACTATAGGTCCTGATTATTGTGTCATGGGTATCTAATCTATTCCATTGATCCACCACTCTGTTTCTTAGCCAGTGCCAAATGATTTTGATGACTGCTGCTTTGTAATATAGTTTTAGGTGTGGTACTATTAAGCCACCATCCTTTGTGTTTTTTTTTTTTCATTAATTCTCTTGATATTCTTGACCTTTTTCTCTTTCAGATGAATTTTGTTATTTTTTCTACTTCTATAAAAATAATTTTGGCAGTTTTATTGACACAGCGCCGAACAAACCAATTTAGGCAGAATTGTCATTTCATCCTATTAGCTCAGCCTACCCATGAGCAATTGATATTTTCCCAATTGTTTTAATCTGGATTTGTGTGTGAGAAGTATTTTATAATTATATTCATATAGTTATTGGGGTTTTCTTGGCAAGGAGACTACCAAGTATTTTATTTTGTCTACTGTAATTTTAAATGGAATTTCTTTCTATCTCTTTCTGATGGGCTTTGTCAGTAATATTTAGAAAAGCTAGCCAGAAATTTTTAAAAGCTTTAAAAGAGGATTTATATTTGATCCTGAAGGCAATAGAGAGTTAATGGCATTTATTGAGTACTCAGATAAAAAGGTTAGCTCTACACTTTAGAAAAAGTCATTTTGGCAATTGGATGTAGAAGATGAATTCAAATGGACTAAAACTTACAAGTAGGGAGACCAGTTGAAAGAATGTTGCTATAGTCTAGCAGAGAAATAATGAGGGCCTTTACTGGAGTGATGGACATGTTGTAAAGAGCAGGGACCACAGACAGGAGAAATAAGAGTTTGTAGCAGCTTTTATATTTGCAAAGTACATTTGAGAAATCACTGAATTTGCAGGCCTAAGTGCCGGGAAGAATAGTAGTGTACTTACCAGTATTAGGGAAGTTTGAAAGAAGGGATAATGAGTTTTGTTTTGTTCTCCTTCTTGTTAAACTTAAAATGTCTATAGCCATCTCATTGGTATCATGGGAATGAAAATTGGAAGAAAGATTGGGGCTAAAGACAGCAATTTGGGGATCTTCTATATAGATCTGATAATTAAATCTATGAGACCTGATTAGATCCCCAAGTTAAGAGACTAAAAATTAAAAAAAAAAAAAAAAAAAAAAAAAAAAGAGAGGACTCAGGTAGTCTCAGGGAACATAAAAAGTTAATAGTCATGACAAAGATAATGATTCAGCAAAGAAGAAGAAGAAAAGATTAAACAAATAGGAGCTCTAAATGTTCTTCAATAATTCTTTATTGTTTTCTAAGATGGCTGGAACAAAGTCACTGATCTCCTAGCTCTGAATTAGATTTTTATTTCCCCTCCCATAGCCTCACCTACACTAATTTTTTATAGGGGGATGGAGTTTACATTTAAGTCACTTTAATTTTTATTTAGATAATTGTTAGTGATTTTAAATAATTTTCAGCTGTTTTGTGAATCAATCATGTTTCTTCATTTGAAAACTGTTTTTATCCTTTGTCCACATATATATTGGGAAATGGCTGTTAATTTGATAGACCCTTTCACATAGAAAATAATTAGAAATGGAAATGACTTTCAAGAGGCTGACACTGATGAAGACTGTGACCTCAGATGTTATATAAATGTTAACTTTTATTATTATTTCCCACTTTTTCAAAACTGCTAAAATATAGGTGCTAATATAAATTACTCTATTTCCTATACCACGCTGCCTTCCAAGAAATGTACACATTGAAGAAGTCATCTGCCTCCAGAGAGAGACTGAATATGGATCAAAGCATAGTATTTTCACCTTTTGTGGTTGTTGTTGGTTTACTTGTTTTTATTTATTTCTTGTGTTTCCCTCTTTTTATCTGATTTTTTTCTTGCATGGCATGATAAATGTGGAAATATATTTAGAAAAATTGGACTGTTTAATCTATATTATATTATTTGCTGTCTCAAGGAAGGAGAAAAATTTGGAATGCAACGTTTTGTGAAGATGAATGTTGAAAACTACCTTGGAATGTATTTGGAAAAATAAAAAGCTATTAAAAAACAAATGTGCACATGTATGTATAAGTGTATATTATGCAAATAAGTAATTTCACTTTTTTTTTCAAAATGAAATTCAGATGGACTCAATCTAATGCCAAGATTTTTATAATTTCCCTCTTCATGTGTGAAGCCAACAGTAACAATTATCTGTTACACCTATAAGAAAATTGGCATCTTCTCTATTAACTTCATTCTAATGCCCATTTACCTCTCTAGCTCCTTGTGTTACAAGTAACTGCGGCAATCCTGGATCCAATTAAATTATTCAAACTTTCAATAACAATTATTTTAAAACTAATAAACTATCCAGTTAATATACTCACTTGAATTAAACACTTTATTCAGCTTCTGGAAGATTTTTCTTAAACATTTTTCCAGCTCAAGCACATTCCTTCATGCAATGCTATGATTCATGCTCTTTCCTACCTGTTCTTTTCCAGTAGAAGCCTCAGTGCAGAACAATCTGTAACCTTGGACTGGACCATTTGCATAGGCAGGGGGTTCCCAGGAAATAAGAATTGAGGTAGGTGAGGTAGATATAGCTTGCAGATTTTCGACTGGCCCTGGCACTTGTACTGTTGACAAGAAAAATAAATAAATATTAAAGAATTTCTCATTACTCAAAATTATATATATATATATATATATATATACATATATGTATATATGTATATATATATATATATATAATTTGTTTATTTATTTGTATATAGGTATCTGAACTTCTATGTGCTTCATACCACATCACACTGACTTGAACTTAAATAATTAGTATAGGGAAGATCTATTAAAATATTATAAATTAGGATATATATATGTATATATACATATACATACATATATATATATGTATATGTATATATATATATATATATATATATATATATATATATATATATATATATATATATATATATATATATATATATATATAATGTGAACTATTAGAGGTAGCATGGTGTAATGGCCAGAGTGTTGAACTTAGCATGAGATTTGCTTGGGTTCATGTCCAGCCTTCTGACCTATATTATCTGTGTGATCTAAGGTAAATTACTTACCTTCTCAGTGCCCTAAATAATCAGCTGAGACAAAGTTGCTGAGTTGTTTTGATAGCAAGGGTTTCTTCCCTGGAAAGCTTTCTACACCAAAGTAATCATAGGTCCTGATGTCCTTCTATCCCTCCCCCTAAGATTACATACATTTAAATCATGAAATAAGCACATTTATGAATGTTTTAATAATCTGCAACCATTCTTATATTCCAGCATTGGAAAGGAGTGGCTGACTGTTATAAAACACAAGTATAAATTATTGGTATTACTTACTGTTTCTGACAACCTTAACATTTCTCAGACCAAACAGATGTTTGGATGTTTGTAGTACATATTCTAATTTATGAATATGTTAAATGGCCTTTTGTCAGTTAAATGTTTTGCCAACAAAGCTTCTTTAGATTGATTCTGACATTACTCATCTGCTACATGAAAGAAGAAATCTATTGAGAAATTCCTTGAAAGCTTTCTTCTCAATAGCTTCATCTAGACCCCTGGTTTTCATAATGTTTTCCATGGAATTATCGTATCTGATTTTACCCTCCAGGGTTCACCAGCCTGGAGTGATCTAGCTGAGATTTATTTACCATTCTAAATTTTACAATATACTTTACAAAAAATGATCTTTTTTTGTTCTCACAAAAATTGTGACAAGTAGGTTCTATTTCTATCACATTTTACAGATGAGGAAATTGAGATTGAAAGAAATTAAGTGGGAACTGAAGCCTTCCTAATTAGAAGTCCATTTGCTTATAAAGATGGCTTTCATATTCAGCACTAGTGTTTGAGAACAGTTATATCAGAGTATAGGTGTCCCATCCCATTGAAAATCCAGCTTGAATCCAACTGTAAAGTAACCTATCCCTTTGCCTTAGAACCCTGGAAAAGTTAGAGAGAGAAGTATCAGGCAGTGTTGTCCTGGAAAAAGTTATAGTGATCATCTCTCTTTATCTAGAGACATGACAGAAATAAGATCAGAAGATAAGGCAGCAAGACAAACAGGAGAAAAAGTCCATACCTCTAAATTTCAATATTCTGAGGAAAACCCTGTCATAGAACTCTAGTTAAAATACTTTGTTAACCTAAACATAACACCAGCCCCATGATCAGTTTTTATAATGAGCTTAAAGTTTCTATACAGGTTCAAAGAAATTGATAAAATAAATCAAGGCAAGAAAGTAAAACATAAATTCCTTGCTTCAATACTATACCAAATGAAAGAATGAGCCAAGATTTTGACTTTTTGTATAGGAGGTGTATTTGTTTGTGGAATGAAATTATTGGTTACAGAAATTTGAATTTTTGCAGGTGTTTATAGTTTTGAAACATAATTGTAGAAAAATAGAAAAAAAATTAAAAATAGAAGGAAAGCATCATAAAGATGATTTGATTCAACCCTCTCATTTTATCAACGTCAAAGAGGTAGTAAAGAACTGAACTACCATTTAAATATATCTTCTGATTTCAAATCTAGATCGCTTTATATCCTTTCTATACTGAAGAATCTGTATGTGATTCATCATAGGGAACTAGTCAATAACACTTTCAGAATCTTTTCATTTTATTACTTGAATACTGAGGCATAAACACAAGAGTTAAAGCAATGATTTGCACATAGCATCAGAAGGACAGCAAAGGAAATGTAGTCATCATTCTCCCCTTCCCTGCCTTATTTTACTGAGGAGCAGGGAACTGTCTGTCTGTTTGTATGTATATTTGTCTCTGACTCTCTCTCTGTCTCTGTTTCTCTCTCAGGGGTCTCTGTCTCTTTCTTTCGCTCTCCACAGACACGTACACACATACACACACACAGTAACAGAGCTGAAATTTGAATCCAGCTCTCCAAATTTTAAATTCAGAAAAATTTTGATGGTATCTTGGGGATTAATAAACAATGGCTTATTGAAAGAGGATGTCAAACTATGGCCTGCAGGTCAAATCTGACCCTTTTTCCTGTGTTGGCAGAGACCCTGACTAAGAATATTTGATTTAACCTACAAGTCATAGTTTTCCTGACCCCAAATCATATGACTGTAAATTGTAGTAGTGTCCTGGGCATGTACTCTTTTTTTCTCTTTGCCCCCCTCCCTTTTTTAAACTGATACAAGGTCCTCAAATGTTTGCAGATATTCAGACTCCTTTTCTTTTCCAAGGTTTTGTGGTTATATAGCATGACAATTTTGAAATAAGTGATAGTGTGAAAATATTCCAAGAGAACAATGTATATGTTTTAGCATGTAGATTAATTTATTTACATGTATAAAAATATGTGTTATGGACGTGTCAGAACTACTGTCCAGCAAAAAGATGAATTAGTGCATTATTAATTAGGGCTCATAGTGCACTTCTGTTGACAACCTGACCATCTGTTTTTCCTAGTTAAGGTCCTCTACTTGATTTTGTTTATTATTATCTGTCAGCAATTACTGCTAGTGCTAATTTCCAGGAGTTCATAATTTTACAAATCTATAAGTGAACCCTTCAGCACAGGGTATTTAATCATGATATTTGGGAATTGGAAAAAAAAAAAAACAACAACCTCAGAGAACTAATCTTCTAATAAATGCAGGATCCCTTCTACAGCATTTCTAACAGTGTGTGAGTACTTTGACTCATTTGTAACATCCAAAATCAAGGCACAGTGTTTTTATTAGGGCTAACAAATGGTTGTCATTTATGAATGTGCGTTCTTCTTCCATTCTATAGACACAAGATTCTATACAGAGTTTAAGTATATGAATGAATAAATGAAAACATACACAAACATATATATACATCTGTGTCTGTCTGTCTGTCTATCTATCTATATCTATCTATGTTCCCTGATTGCCTCAGTTTTCTCATCTGTAAAATAAGCTGGAGAAGAAAATAGCTGAATACTCCAATATCTTGATAAAAAACAAACAAACAAACAAAACAACCCTAAATGGTGTCACAAAAAAGTTTGACAATTTTCTCACAAACTGCATCCAATTTCTCTTCATAGAAGCTAACTATTGAAAAAAATGGAAAGATTTCTGAAGAGATGCATAACTCAGGAAAATAAACTATCAATCACTATCATTCCAAACAGACATCCTCTTAATGTTCAAAAACCTTACAAAATTAGCAGAAATCCATCTGAAGATAAGAGGGAAGTAAGGGAATAAATGTTTTTATGGAGCCTCCTATATGCCATAACTATACTAAGTTTTTACAAATATTTACTTGTATTTTATAAATATTTTTCCTTTTGTTCTCACAACAACTTGTGTAGGTATTATTATTATCCCCATTTTAGAGTTAAGGAAACTGAAGTAGAAGTAAAGTAACCAAAAAGGACATATCAGCCAGTAAATATCTGAGACTAGATTTAAACTTACATCTTTCTGACTCCAGATCCAACACTTTAACCACATACTACTACCTTTCTCCCTGGAAGCAAATGATGTTTCCTATAGGATACAGAGAGATGTCATGCTCCTCCTCTGCCCCTATCTCCCCACTATTATTGAAATAAGGAACAGTATTCTTCCATCATATATTTTAGTACTTTCATGGTACAGGTAATAGAAATTAAAGTCAGGGTCTGAAGATAGAGCCTGGAATCAGGAATATCTGAATTTAAAACCAAGCCTCAAACATTTATTAGCTGTGTGACTCTAGACAAGTCAACTAAAGTCTTTTTGCCACAGCTAGCCTATCTCAAAAAGTGGATATTAATAATAACACCTACCACTACTGTGAGGATCAAGTGAAATAGTAATTGTAAAGTCACAGTGTCTGACACATAGTAAATGACATATATTTATACATGTGTGTTAGCTATTATGATGATGATGATGATGATGATGATACAGTTTTATTTAATGTAAATGCAAAGAAGAAGGGAAAATGGGGAAATTATTATTTTTTCTTACAAAGCATTATTAATTATATGCCTTTGACTACATATATATGTAAGTGTTCTGAATTAAGGGATTAAGAGGCAGGAGATTTCATTTTTAAGACATGGTATTAATTGTTTGACTTTGAGATAATTAGTTAACATCTGAAAATTCTAGTGGCTGAAAGTAAGAACCTGGATGAAGTGTTTTCAAGTTCTAAGCCCTTACTGCTATTAAGAGACTCAGGTCTCTGAATCTATACAGCCATTAAATAAATTATATTGCCTTTAAGAAGTGGCATAATAATTTATGTTATTAATGTATGAAAACTATGATATTCACAGTTTGTCATGAGGAAGCAAACCATTCTGTGAATATAATGTGATATCTTCAACGTTTAATCAACCATAATCAGTTTGAATAATGTACATTTAACTTCCTTCAGGAACTTTAATTTAACTCTTTAACTATCTCAAGCACAAGCAAAGTCACAAATCTCTGATTCATTTAACATGTTAATACTTGTTGATGCAAAAGAAGTCATAAGGAAACTATTTAACATGTTATTTAACATGTTAAATTTATTTATTAAATTATGTTAAATTTAACATGTTAAATTTATTTATTAAATTATTTAAAATTTAACATGTTAATACTTGTTGATGCAAAAGAAGTCATAAGGAAACTACTTCCCTCCTCTCCTCTGCTTTCCTCTCCTAATGCTTCCCTCTTTTGCTTCCTTCCTTCCTTCCTTCCTTCCCTTCCTTTCCTTCCTTCCTTCCTTCCTTCCTTTCCTTCCTTCCTTCCTTCCTTCCTTCCTTCCTTCCTTCCTTCCTTCCTTCCTTCCTTCCTTCCTTCCTTCCTTCCTTCCTTCCTTCCTTCCTGTCATTCTATTTCTGTTTCTTTATGTTTGTCTCAGTCTGTCTCTCTCTCTGAGTGTTTATTTACATATCTGTCTGAATCTCTCTCTCTGACTTTGTCTCTCAGTCTGACAGTCTGTCTATCTCTCTTCTCCCCTCTCTCCTTTTTCTCTCCTCTCTCTCTATATATAAATAGATAGATAGATAGATAGATAGATAGATAGATAGATAGATAGATATCCCCCCCTCTGTTCTTCTCCTCTGCCTTCCCCTTATCTGTCCTTCCCTCTCCCACTCCCTCTATTGTCCACAGATATCTATGCTTGGTAAAAACTTGAAATGTGTATTGTCTTTTTTTTTTTTTTCTAAAACAAACTTAGCAGATTAAAATGAGCGTCATCTCCATAAGAATGCAAATAAATTCACTTTGCAGAACTCCTTTAGGAGGCCTAGGACATGATGTTGTGCAAATGAGCCTAGCTCTTTATGATCAGACTGATGTTGCACAACTAGGAATCCAAAATGAAGACAAATGTGAGTGTCACCAAGTGTGCCATTGAGCACTTGAATATTTAAAATCTTTTCACAGTGACCATTCACTGTAATGGATGCAAATATCTCTAAATCATCAATACAACAGTCACCAAATCACATTTCTTTGAAACAACCCAAGTAAAAAATGCCTTTGACATTCTTGCTTCATAAGTTTACACTCAAATGATAAACTATTTCTCATATATCCAATTTTGGCTAAGGGAACTAAGGATTCTAAAAGCTGGAAAAAATTTTAGATATCATCTAATGCTATCTGTTCATATGATCAAAGAGGAAATTGAGTCTCAAAAAAGGTTAAATGATTTTTTTCCAAGGTCATATAGTGAATAATTTGAAGCTGGACTTTGAAGCCAGATCTCTTGAGTGTTTATCCACTGCTTTCCCAATATATAGATTTGGGTTCTTCACTTTTTGATTGTTTGATTGATGGTTTCAGAATGATTTGGAGGCCATTTTCGGTAATAATGGCAGACAGCCATGGCTCAGCAATTACCTCTAGTTACCTATGTCTTTGGCACTACTTCTTTAAACAGTAGGTTTCAGTGGTTGACTCCATATTGAACATATTTCAAATGCAAGCTATTTGGGAGATGACTTAGATTTATTGATAATACAGTACATATTCTGATTGCTTCTTTTATTTTTTTTTCTCCTGTAGTTAACAGCTTTAATGATATTTATTTGAAATCTGTTTCTATTCTGTATGGGGTAGACAACTTCAAAAAGCCTGCAGGCAATGTAATTATTAGCATAATGAAACCCCTTCTTGTCTGAACTCTATGTAGTTAGGAGATGTGACAGTAATTTGGCAAGAAAGAAACACAGTACTACAGGGTATGTTTCTATTTCTGATCTAAACGAACCTGACAAAATTTGGTTATATTTAATGTCTATCAACTTTTTGTTTTCCATTTGGTTTTAATATGATCTGCCAAGCCACTTTAGAGTGAACATTACTTTGCTGTAAACATATAAATATTTTTCTTTTTTCATGTATTATAGGTATATAAAATATATAATAGACTTATATAAGTATATATGTATATACTAAAATGTAATAATGTTTTGTAATACAAGTATCTACTATAACTCATATATGTAATATAGGTATAAATACTTATATATGCACATGCAATAAAAGGGATATCATAAATAAATGTATGATATATTTATAATATCTAACCTATATAAATGTATTAAATGAAATACATGATATACCTAAGCACAAATGTGTATATATAATACATACATATGTGTTCATCATATATTATCTATAATATATGCACTTATATGCATCTATAATATACCTATATGCTCTAATAAATCATATGGTACTTTTTTGATAATTAATACAAACTAGTACTATAGTATATGCTATGGTCAGACATATGGTCATGAAAGCATTTTTTAAGGTCTCTCTTTGACAGTTTAGTACTAAGACCATGAGCAAACCCATTTACTTTTCAATGTCCTAGAAAACTCTTTAAAATTATGTTACAAACAAAATAAAAATTAAAAATGCTTTTTTCAGAAGAAACAATAATATAGAAAATATATTTTTATTAATCATACTCAATGAGGGAATGTTTTTTAATAAAAGGAGTTAAAACTCTAACATGATAAGAAAAGGACCATTCAAGAGCTTTGCTGAAAAATCATTGAAATAATTAAATGTCAACCCTGAAGATATTTTAGAATATGGCTTTTTAAATTAGCATCTGGAAATTAAAAAATATCGAAATCTCAATGTTTAACCTTATAATACTGGGTATTTTATTGACTACATTAAACTACCTTTATAATAATCATACCTAGCTTCATAAGACTGAGCCTCTGAAAGAAAAAAAAAAAAAAAAAGTTGAAAATTCTAATGAAGACAAGTCTCTTGATTTTACCTGGGAAATAATAGGCAGTGTCTACTATGATAAGTGGAGAGGGTAGAAGCTATTAGCTGGATGATCTGGTTGCCAAACTATGTAAAAAGGGAATATTTCAACAACATAGAAATACATCTTTGTTGCTATGTAAGTTTGAATGTTCTAGAAAATAGATTTAACCCTTTATTTTATATGAGCATAAGATAACAGACATCTCAGGTAAAAGCTGCTAACTCAGCCATGTGTGGACGCAAAAACAAAGCCATGGGCTTTGTGCACTGTATACAAAACATTTACTTTATTCTTCCTTTTATTCATGTATTTGAAATCTTGTAGAAAAAAAGAAAAAAGATTAATTTGGAGAAAATTGATATACTGTATGTTTTTATAAAAGAGGAAAAAAAAAAAGTTCTCAGAAAAAACTGTCTGTATGAGAATATTTTAGCCAGGAAGTATGTTGTTAGTGGAGCTAAGATGAAACACTGGTTATAAACAACTTTGATTTCTTCAGGATATTCGTTTTAAGACATTAAGACTCAGCTTTCTTTATGTAGACCTAGAATCAGAGAGGCAGCTTGATTTATTTAAAAGTTGAGTTCTCTTAAACATAATTATATATATATATATATATATATATATATATATATATATATATATATATATAACTATACATATACATAACTGTATAGCAAATATACCTCAATTCCCATTCAAAATATATATTTGGAATTAAAATTCACTTCACAAATCACAGAATGGTAGATTTGGAAAGGATGTTAGCAATGATTTAGATTACTAATTGTAACATGCAGATGAAAAGATAGATTTGGAGAACTGGATCCAAATCATTCAGCTATTTAGTAACAGAGATAGAACTAGAAGTCAGATATTCTGCTTCTGAGTATTGTCACTTTACCATTATGCCTTTTGTGGAATATTTTCCATTTTATAAGGCCAAGTTTTTACAATCATCAGGTTAGGTTCTCAGTTCTAACTCATACCACCAATGTGGTATTTTCAAAATGAAGGGGTGGGACTGCAAGGAACCTGAAATCTATTCTAAATCTACTTTCAAGGAGAAAGTGAGGCTTGAACAGCTCTCCTTCCCTCACATATTATTCAACTGCATATCATGGTGTCACTTTCCTGATGTCATGATTCTCTTTGAGATGGAAGGACAAACTAACACAACAACAACATGACCAGTCACTCAATCAACAAGTATTTACTAAATACTAGCTTAGCATCTTACTAGAAACAATTGACAGCTTTAGTCAAGTTTCAGGATATAAAATAAACTCACAGAAATCACCACTATATCTATATATTACTGACATAGCCCATCAGCAAAAGATACAAAGATAAATTCTATTTAAAATAACTGCAGACAAAATAAAATATCTGGGTGTCTACCTACCAACAAAACACTTCTCACATGAATAAAGTCAAATCTAAACAAATAGAAAAATATTAATTGCTCGTGGGTAGTCCAGGCTAATATAATAAATATGACAATTCTGTCTAAATTGGTCTATTTATTCAGTGCCATACTAATCAAACTGCCAAAAATTATTTTATAGAACTAGAAACAATAACAACAAAATTCATTGAACAAAAAGATCAAGAATATCAAGGGAATTAATGGAAAAATAATGCAAAGGATAGTGGCTTAACAGTACCAGACCTAAAGCTACATTATAAAGTAGCAGTCATCAAAACCAAAAATGATGGGAAAACTGGAAAAATAATATGTCAGAAACTCAGCATAAATCTATATCTCACACCCTATTAAAAAAAATAAGGTCAAAATAGGTACATGATTTTGGTGTAAAGGTTGCCATAGTTAAATTATTCCTTGCTCTTCTAATTTGCTTATTTGATCTTTGGAGAAGGAATGAATTTATGACCAAAGAAGAACTAGAGAACATTTTGGAAAAAAATTTGAGCAAATAAAACCAACAGAAATAAGATTAAAAAAGAAGTACAAAGCTTGGAAATTGTTTTCACAGACAGTGTTTCAGATAAAGTTCTCATTCTCAAAATATATAAAGCACTGTGACAAGCTTATAAGAATACAAGTCATTCCTCAATTAATAAATGACCAAAGGATATGAACAGAAATTTTCAGATGATGAAATCAAAGCCTTGTATAGTCATATAAAATGCTCTAAATCACTATTGATTAGATAAATGCAAATTAAAACAACTCTGAGGTACCATCTCACAGGTCTCAGATTGGCTAAAATGACAGAAAAAGATGTGGGATAGGATGTGGGAAAATTGGAACACTAATGCATTGTTGGTGGAGTTGTGAAATGATCTAACCGTTCTGGAGAGCAATTTGGAACTATGCCCAAATGGCTATAAAAATATGCATACCCTTTGACTAGCAGTGCCATTACTGGATCTGTATCCCAAGGAAGTCATAAAAAGGGAAAAAGACCCACATGTGCAAAAATATTTATTGAAGATCTTTTTGGGGTGGCAAAGATTGGAAAATGCCCATCAATTGGGGAATAGCTGAACAAGTTGTAGTATATGAAGGTAATGGAATATTATTGTTATATAGAGAATGATGAACAAGCTGATTTTAGAAAGGTCTGGAAAAATTTACATGAACTTATACAAGTGAAACAAGCAGAACTAAGAATTCATTGTACAGAATAACAGCAAGAATGTGTGATGATCAATTATGAAAGACTTGGTTCTTCTCAGTAGTTTAGTAATTCAAAGTACTCTCAATAGACTTTGGATAGAAAATGCCCTCTACATCCAGATAAAAAACTATAGAGATTGAATGTAAATCAACACATGCTATGTTCACTTCTTTTTTTCTGCTTTTTTTTCTCTCCCATAGTTTTTTTCTTTTTTATTCTGATTGTTCACTCTCAACAAGATTAATAAAGCAATGTGTATTAAAAATAAGTAAATAAACAAATTAAAAAAGAAGTACTAGCTCAGCACAATGCATTGTGCTCAGTGTTGTTGTTGTTACTATGTTTTTGCCCTTTGTTTTGTAAAGAGGCCACTGATATCCTTAGGTGATTTCTTGATTTGTGAGTTAATTTGATTTAAGTGAGACAAGAATTGTACAAAGTCATTCTCCTCCAGAGTCACCAAAGTTCAATTGCAAGAGAAATATTTGTCAAATGACTGACAATGGTCTGGGATGCAGCAGGTCACCTTGGTGTCTTTGATGTCTGAGCAGGTCCAGGCATTTCACAGGGCCTGCCACAAACACCTTCATGGCCTCTGGAGCAAAGTGTTCTCATCTATCCATTCCCCTAGAAGAGGTCTTCACATGCTTGGGGTAGACACTCTCCTAATTCAGTGGAGGGTTTCGCTTAACCTTCAAACTGTTTTAGCCTGTCAGTCAGGTCAAATTTACTGCGGGACAGATGCTACATGTTACAGCTTCTTGGAGCCAAAGGTGAAAATTGAAGGATAGGTAGACACCATATTTGTATGAACAACCCTGAAAAGGGCTGGCAAGGTCTGACACTAATGATACTGATTTTGCTTTAACAAGGCACCCACACATTGTGCTCAGTACTAGGGATAGAAAAAGTAAGGTGAAATAGTTAAATAGAAGCTAGAATTGTATAGATGCATGCTGTAACAATATAAAAAAAAAAGTAGTATTGTGAATAGGCAATTCTAGAAGAGCAAAGCAACTTCTTTTTAACTTTAAAACATTAGTTCAATTTTGAGGAGATCTATGGATTTTGCAAAACAAACAACTAAGAAAATTAAAAAGTTCTGATCACAATTTTATTTGTTTAGCAAATATCTTATCAAATCACACCAAAGGATTCCCCTCCTCTCACTGGAAGAGCACCAAAAAATATTGAATCCAATTAAAGTTGAACTTATTTTCTAAATTATGATTTGAAAACATTTCACTGACTCTTGGATAGTAAATTCAGGACAGCTAGATGGCACAGTGAATAGAGGACTGGCCCTGGAGTCAAGAAGACCTGAGTTCAGACAAGAGCTATTGAGTCAGTTAAGCCGGTTGCTCCAAAAAGAATATAACAAATTCATAATTATAATTCTAAAAACATGGTAACTATTTAAAGCAACAAAACTACATTCTTATGGCCTTGGATATCTGAAAAATAATGCCTAAGATTAAAACAACAATATAAAGGATAGCAATAATGCTACATCTGCAATTCTTTGTCAAATTTTCAAATATCATGTAAAACAAAACAAAAAAAAATTAGGGGAAAAATTTGGCTTACTGTAAAATTATTATAAAGAAGAGTTTTTTTAAGGAGAAAAAGATGTCATAAAAATGAAATGGATACTTCAGAAAGGATATTATGAAGAGGAAAAATGTTTGTAAATGTAACTATTTTCCATGAAAATGTGGAAAGAAAGGAAAGAAGACAAAATTTTGGCTCTGAATTATCTAGATTATTGCTTCCATTCTCTACACCATTTCCTGTGAATTAGAAGTGTAATAGAAGAGATTGTATTTCATTGACAAAGTGATTTTTTTCAAGACAAGCCAGTGTGAATAGTGCACACAGTGATATCTATTAAGGTGAGATGATACAAGGGAAGGAAGCTGTAAAATTATGTATGATTTTTTGCACTTTCACAGTTTGAGTAATAAACTAAAGATTTTAGCACTGGGAGTTAAATATAAGCTTAATGAGATTTCGTGAGATATCACTCATAACTAGAATATATAGTAATAGAAGAGTCCCTCTTGTTCCAAAGAAGTGGATTGGAAGAAGCAAGAGAATGCTAAGCTAGTGCTAAGCTAGTACATGAAAAGATTATTCACTAGTGTTGAAATCCATAATCATACAAAAGAGATGTACATGATAAGAAAGAAGGAGATACAAACAATACAGTGATGGAAATATACTACACACTGCCATGCCACTGGGACTGGATAATTAGTGGGCAAAGCTGGAAAGAAAGTAGGATACAGTTTTGTTAAGGGACTTCAAATATCTGAGCATTTCTGGAAGGCTGTTCTCTGCTAAAAGGAGTATAGCTGATCTATCTATCATCTTCTTGTCCTGATAATTATATTTTAAGAAGATACAGGAAATAAGTAGAACTGCTATTCTCAACCAAATTTTTACCAATAAGGAAGAGTTAGATGGTGAAATGTAAAAATAAGTGTTAGAAGAAATTAACATGCAATCACAAAACAATCAACAATAAGATTTTATTGATAGCAGTATGAAGATAACTCCATCTCAAAGGCTATGACCACAGAAGTAGAAACACAGGAATATTGAAAATCAGCAAAGAGCTCTGCAAGGATATGAGAACCCTTGGGTTTATATTATATTTCAGGGATTTGTTTTATTTGTGTGAATCAACAAATCTCCCAGACTCAGTTTCCTCATCTTTTATTTCTTCTTATTTTCCTCTTCTTTAAAATTGGGTAAATAATATCTGTTCTTCTTAAGGTGATAGCTTTATAAAGCATCAAATATTTTATGAATATAGCATGTATTACCACATAAATCTGGAAAGGTTTTAAGTATGGATCTGGTAAGAGACTATATCTCTAACTCAAGGTCCATTCTAGCAGACTTAGAGAAAATAATGACTAAATTGGTTAGAAAATAATAAATATTTTTGGTCTTAGAAACTCAGGAAAACCATATTTAAAGATCATCTGTTCTTATTGGTTTAATTATTCTATGCAAGTTATTTCTTGCTATCTCCCTGCATGTCTCTACTTGTCTATCATCATCATCATCATCATGTATTTCTCTCCTTCCTAGTTTCCCTGCTTCTGTCAAGGACATCATCATCTTTTCTCTTGCAAAGATTAACAATCCCAAAGTCATTTTTACCTTCTCAAATTCTCTTGTCCCCCATATCTGGTAAATTGCCAGATCATACTCAGTTCTATATTCACGGCATCTCGCATGTCCCCTTCTTTCCACTGCAAGCCTCACCATTGTAATTCAGGTCCTTATAACATTTTGCCTGGAATAATGTGTTAGGATTACTAAGTGAGAACTGAGGTTTTCTGGACAATTATAAGGTGAGAACTCAGGTTGACTTGATAGAGGGGGCAAGCTCATTGGCTGGGGTGGTTCTTCCCAGAAGCCCTTGCATTATCCCACGCCCATTCTCTGGGAGGATAAAAAGAGACAGCAGTGGGCGCAGAGAGCAGATCGGCCTGAAGAAGGATAAGAGTTGGAGGAGATTCAGAGCCAGGATTCAAGAGAAAGACTTTGCATTACATCTGGCTTGACGGGGCTCTCTGCAGGAAGGGAAGTCACTTCTAAGGACAAGAGTTAACAGCAACTGCCTGGAGACAACGGTTCACTACAGGAAGAAGAATCTGTCTGAAAGATTTGAGTAGACACAGCAGATCTCTTCCCAGAGAGTAATCCGGCAGCTTCTAGAGACGACAGCACGCTACATTTGGCGCCCAACGTGGGGCAAGGACTTTTGCTTATCCTGACAAGAGGAGCTAGACCAGACCTTCGCAACCGAACAGGGACAGACACGGTCCTGATTCCAGTGGAAAAGCTTCCGATCTAGATCTCAGTCTCTCTGACCCAGAACCGTGAGTAACGAGGAAACTTTGTTAAAGATTAAGTGAGTGTGCTAATAGATAAATAAGGAACTTAACTTGTTAAGGGCTAAACCAGGAATCTCTTATAGTGAAATGGGGCAAACACCTTCTGTTCAAGGAAAATGTTTAGAGAGCATCATCAAGGTTATGAAAAGCCAAGGATTGATTATAATTTTAGAGGAGATTACTGAACTTTTAAGAACTGTGAAGGTTATATGTCCTTCTTTTTCTCTGGAAGAAGAATTGGATCCAGATGAATGGGAATTAGTAGGAAAGCAATTAGGTGAACACTATAATTCCAGGCCAAACTCAATTTCCAAAGATACAATTCATACCTACAATTTAATCCAAATGGCTTTAAAAAATGTTATTCTAAAGGAAGAGATGAAGGAGCAAAATGGGGAGGTGTCAACTAAACTAGGTGAAAAGGATGAATCAGATAACAATGAAGTTAAGTACAATTCTGAGCAACAGCAACAGGAGCACCTCCCATCTCCTCCCTCAATTAACCCTTCATGGGTGGAGCAAGAAGAAGGAGAGGAAGAGGCAGAAACACAAACAGAATTGCCTGTGAAGCAGCCTAAGCCTATGACAAGATTAGAAAAAGCATTGGTTAAAGCTAAGAGAGAAGGACAGGATATAAGTGATTTTATACATGCATATCCTGTGATTGAAAATATTGATTCTGTAGGTCATAAAATGAGAAGATATGCACCTTTAGATTTGAATAAAATTAAGGATTTGAAAAAAGGTTGTACCCTTTATGGGACTACATCAGCTTATGTCAAAATGTTACTAGATGGTTTGTCTTATGAAGTCCTAACCCCGAATGATTGGAAATCCATAGCAAGGACATGTCTGGAACCTGGAGAAAATTTATTATGGCTTGCGGAATTTCATGAATTATGTAAAATTCAAGTCAGATGCAATTTGGAAATAGGAGTTAACACACAATTCACTTTTGAGCACTTGGCTGGTGAAGGTCGGTATGGAGAGAATTCAGAACAGACTGATTATACCATGACAATATATGAACAAATTGCTAAGGCTGCAATAAAAGCTTGGGGTGTCCTCCCTGGACAGAAAGATCGCGGAGAGGCTTTCACTAAAATACAGCAAGGTCCCAATGAAACTTTTGCAGATTTTGTGGGACGTTTGCAAACTGCTGTCAAAAGAACTATTGGAGAAAATTCAGCTACAGAAATAATGACCAGACATCTGGCTAAGGAAAATGCCAATGAGATTTGCAAAAGAATTATATGGGGATTAGACAAAGATGCTCCTTTAGAGGAGATCATAAGACGCTGTGCTACAGTGGGAACAAATGCTTTTTACACCTGGACAATGATGAATGTGGAAAGACAGGGTCCCTCCTGGCAAGGGACTTCTAGAGAAACTCGGAGATGTTTTCAATGTGGAAAAATTGGACATCTAAGTATATGGGGATTAGACAAAGATGCTCCTTTAGAGGAGATCATAAGACGCTGTGCTACAGTGGGAACAAATGCTTTTTACACTCAGACAATGATGAATGTGGAAAGACAGGGTCCCTCCTGGCAAGGGCCTTCTAGAGAAACTCGGCGATGTTTTCAATGTGGAAAAATTGGACATCTAAGAGCTCAGTGTAGGTATGGAGATACAGTGAGAAGACAGGGTGAGAGAAGACCTAAAACCCCATGTCCAAAATGCAACAGAGGACTCCATTGGGCATCAGAGTGTAGAATAATTCAGGGAAATGGGATGAGGGGCCCAGGTCCAGGGCCCCAGGCAAAAAAGACTTGGGGCATGATGGCAGCTGATGTTACACCTAAAGAGCCTTTAGAAGGCCAGGACTCTGATTTAATCAATCAGCAGAGAAGCAATCACATGGCAGAAAGGGATTACCTGATAAGTCAGTCAAAAGGCAATCAGATTGCAAAAATGGATTACACTTGGGGAGAATACAGGCCTTTTAAACCAACAGGGCTGTGCCCAGTGCAAACAACTCCAATGTAATTGTCAGATGATGAGAAGAGATTTAGAAAGTGGTAAATAGAAGAAAATTAGGTAGGTTAACTGCCTGGGAGAGAGGGTTTGCTTGTATTTTAACAGACAGAAGAAAACAGATGAAGAAGGAAATAGATGGGTGGCAACAAGCACCTGGAGAGAGATAGAAAAAGAGAAAGACCTCAAAATAAAGGAGAAGATCTAAGAAACATCTTACACCGAAAGAGCATGGCTAATAAAAAGACTGTTAAAGAACTTTAAAACCAGCAGGAATCATTGGACTTCCTCACAAAAGATGAGAATAATGGACAATAGACTTATGGACATTTATAAATTTTCAATTTATGATTATGATTATGTTATATACTTCTAGCATGTGTTATGTTACTATGTTACTATGTGCTTATGTAATTTATGTAATTATCTGTAATACTTCCCATATTGATGGATTTATGTTTCAAGGTCATGACTGTCCTATGTTCTAAATCAAAAGAAAGGGGGAGATGTTAGGATTACTAAGTGAGAACTGAGGTTTTCTGGACAATTATAAGGTGAGAACTCAGGTTGACTTGATAGAGGGGGCAAGCTCATTGGCTGGGGTGGTTCTTCCCAGAAGCCCTTGCATTATCCCACGCCCATTCTCTGGGAGGATAAAAAGAGACAGCAGTGGGCGCAGAGAGCAGATCGGCCTGAAGAAGGATAAGAGTTGGAGGAGATTCAGAGCCAGGATTCAAGAGAAAGACTTTGCATTACATCTGGCTTGACGGGGCTCTCTGCAGGAAGGGAAGTCACTTCTAAGGACAAGAGTTAACAGCAACTGCCTGGAGACAACGGTTCACTACAGGAAGAAGAATCTGTCTGAAAGATTTGAGTAGACACAGCAGATCTCTTCCCAGAGAGTAATCCGGCAGCTTCTGGAGACGACAGCTCACTACAATAATGGAATAGTTTCCTTTAAAATTAATAGACTTCCTTCAATGTATTGCTTCTCCAATCCATTCTCCACAGAGCTGCCAAAGTTGTATTTCTAAAGCACATGTCTAACCACTTCTCTTTCCTTATCCAGTGCATCCTTGCCACCTTTAGAATAATTGGTACTTATACGCTGCCACAATTTGACTTTAGGCTATGTTTCCAGTTATTACATATTGTTCCCCTTCTCAAAGACTATGGCACACTAAAACGGTTCAACTTGTGACTTCGAGCTACAAACCTTACTTCAAATCCTTGCTTTTTTCTTTACTATTTGCATGCCTTTGGACAAAGCATTTGGATTCCCTGAATCTTGCTTTTATCATTTGAAAAATAAGAGACTTGGAAAAGATGGTTGCCAAGTCTTCCAAGGTCTAAAATTTATCATTAAAAAATCCCTTTGGGGAAGAAAATGGAGAAGTAGATTAAAAAATTAAAAAGCTATTTTGATTAATAAGCCCATCAAAAACCTTCCATTTTGAGGAATATAAGCCAGGTTAAATAAAAAATTGAAGATAAATTCAAAGGAATGACACATTCCTTTAAGAATCTTTTCAAGAATTTAAAGTCCTTAATCAACCAAGGCTTAGGATAAATGCAAAGCACAACAAAGTTGTGTTTGTTTTAATATCAGGAAAGGAACAAAGTTATTGGGAAAATTATATCAGATAGTCAAGAGACAGCAGAATTTTTAACTCTTTTTCCTATCAAATAGAATAGGCAGCCTGATGTAACAGAGTTCTGAGAATTGTACTACAACCTTGTTTTTGGCCTTTACAGGTTATATGACCCTGAAAAGGTCATTTAACCTCTGCCTACCTCAAGGAAAAGCCTGGTTTATTTATTGAGTCATTTCAGTCTATTTGACTCTCCGTGATCTCAATTTGTGGTTTTCTTGGCAAAAGTATTAGAGTGATTTGCCATTTCCTCCTTAAGTTCATCTTATAGATGAGGAAACTGAGTGGAAACTCAGTAAAGTGACTAACTAGCCTGGTGCTACATGGCTAGTAAGTAAGACAATGAATTTGAACTCATAAAGAGAGTCTTCCTGATTCTCAGCCCAGTGTTCTTTCCACTACAGAGCTAGCTAGCTGCCCTAACTGCCTTAGTCATAGATGACTTGATGTATGGTAACCATTACAAAAGAGAATCTCATATCAAGGATATTTTCCTTTATGTAGGCTGATGGCATCATAGATTCTTCATGTGTTGTCTTTCAGAGAGAATGCTCTTCAGACCACTAGTGATATAATATAGGGCTAATATAGAACTATAATAAAAAATAAGTAAGGAGATGAAAATATCTACTTGTCCCCAATATATTCTAGTTCCTTGATATAGCTTAATTATATCCTAGGGTGCTAGAAGTACTTTAGATATATTTGTTGAATCACTATTGGTAATCTTGGGAGAATTCATAAAGCCCGGGTAAATTGAGATTAGAGGGAGGCAAATGTCTAGATTTCCTTTTAAAATAAGGAAGAACTTGGATATAGTTGTGGGGAAAACAACAAAAGCAACAACTACCTGATTATTGGATTGGGCTATTTTGATTCAATTATCCTGCCCCAAATTCTGCGTGACACTAAATAAACAAAACTTAAATGTATACAGCTACCTTATCTTACTTAGGCTAAATACATGAAGACCTGAAATTTTTAGTTATAATTGATCTTCTTTTACCCAACAGAACATGGGTTTTCTAGATAAAAAAATTTTATAAGGGTATACTACATCCATTTATTCATTCAAATCCCACCAAAAGCTACTAATTAGATATTTATTTGAAGCAGTCTTGAAAATGCTATATAAGCCAAAATCTATACTTCACTAGCAAGCAAACTTACTTAAACATGCTAACAGATTTCTTTCTCTTTCAGTTTAGTTATCCAGTCTGGTTACTCCTCAGGCAAGTAAAATATCTCCAGGAGGTCCAATTATCTCCTGACCAAGAAATTCCTCCACAATATTTCAAGTCTGCATTTGGACTGTTTTGTTTTTTTTTTTTTTTCTGAACTTCAACATACCTCATGCTATTTTTCTAAAATTATGCTACTTTTCCACCCATTCATTCTCAATTCCTCACCTTTGCTTAAAAAAAAAAAAAAAAAAAAAAAAAAATTGAGTTAAATTTAAAAAAAAAATCTCTATTCATCAACTCATTCTCTTTAATTCTCTTAATAAAATTCCAAAACATATTTTTCAAGGGATATTGTTGATTTTCTTAGACCTTTTTAAGCCTTTTTTATAGGAAGATGATCTCAGCAAAAGAGAATTTTGGATTGAAGAGATGTAGACTATTTCAATCAGCCTAAATAATCCACATATCTGAAATAAACTCTCAACTAACTTTTATGCCTTGGGCTAACTTCATGACTCAAATCAATAGTTACTTCCTCCAAGAAGAACTTCCTGATTCCTCCAGTCTGATTGATATGGCCCTTCAAGGAGATGTTATCATCCAGAACTTGAAACAAAGTACTGAGTGGAATTGAGGAGACAATGGTTAAATCTAATTTAGCATTGATTTAATCCTACAACAAATAATGGTTCCCTCATGATATAATGATTGGTGTATACTAAGTGTGGGACATATAAGATATAAGTGAGAAGCTCTCAGAACTTCAGGGGGTTTCCAGGAGATTCACAACTAGGATTGACTTCCAAGATTCACAAGCCCACAGAGTCAAGATTCATTGCCATTTCCACCTTTGTGCTGAGTGGAGACATTTGAACAAGAGCTCTTGGGAACCAAGGAGAGAGGAAGGCCTCCAGAAAACTAGCCGAGCCCCAAGTGAAGGAATTAAGATTTTTGAAAGGATCTGGATGCATTTGAGGTGATTATTGAAACTTAACTGAAGCCAAGGCTGCCTCCAGAAGCTTCCCAAGAGATCTGCTCCCAGAGAATGATTATAATTTAGAGAAGAGAACATCACAGAATATAAACTCTTTTAACAGCAATTTTTTCTCTTTTTTCATTTGAGGGCTTAACGTAACAAAATGCCTAATTATAGTATATACTTATTAAATGCCTGGTGAATAATTATTTGTTAAGAATAAGTTATGCATGCTGGTGGTATTGTGAACAAATCCAACCATTCTGGAGAGCAATCTGAAATTATGCCCAAAAAGTTATCAAACTGTGCATACCCTTTGACCCAGCAGTGCTACTACTGGGCTTATACCCCAAGGAAATACTAAAGAAGGGAAAGGGACCTGTATGTGCCAAAAATGTGCCCTCTTTGTAGTGACTAGAAACTGGAAAAATGAATGGATGACCATCAATTGGAGAATGGCTGAATAATTGTGGTATAGGAATGTTATGGAATATTATTGTTCTGTAAGAAATGATCAGCAGGAGGAATACAGAGAGGCTTGGAGAGACTTACATCAACTGATGCTGAGTGAAATGAGCAGAACCAGGAGATCACTATACACTTCAACAACAATACTATATGAAGATATATTCTGATGGAAGTGGCTATATTCAATATAGAGAAGAGCTAATTCAGTTCCAATTGATCAATGATGGACAGAATCAGCTACACCCAGAAAAGGAACACTGGGAAACGAGTGTAAATTGTTTGCATTTTTGTTTTTCTTCCCAGATTATTTGTACCTTCTGAATCCAATTCTCCCTGTGCAACAAGAGAAACTGTTCGGTTCTGCACATATATATTGTATCTAGGATATACTACAACATATTTAACATGTATGAGACTGTCTGCCATCTAGAGGAGGGGGGTGGAGGGAGGGAAGGGAAAAGTTGGAACAGAAGGAAGTGCAAGGGATAATGTTGTAAAAAATTACCCAGGCATGTTCTATCAAAAAATTATTAAAAATAAAAGAATAAGTAATGCAGGTTAATTTCATTTTTTGATGCCTATGTCATGATTCTTCTAACAACTGACAACTGGAAGAACTGTTTGAAGAGAACTACTAGAGCAGGTAATCAATACTTCCCAGACAGTTCAAATAATGCTTGGATAACTCTCTACTTGTTAGATTTCTCCCTCTAACAAAGGACCAAATCTAACTCTTTGTAACTTCTACCCATTGATTATCATCTGGCCTCCAGAACCAAGTAGAACAAATCAAATTGTCTACTATATGACACTTCAGATATTTGAAAAATACCATATTTTTGCAATGTCTTCTCTCATTCAAGCTGAACATCCTCAATTATTTAAATAATTCTAGATATGCATTCTCTCCAGCTCCAAAAAAAGCCCAAATAGAATTATGAAGAGTTTGACATGACTTGAAAAACAAATGAACAAAATTATTTATCTCTGATGCATAGTCTAATACTGCATCAAATATTGGCCTTTCCATAACTGCAAAATCCTTTCTATATCTCAGAATCTCTGATGGGGACTATTTAAGTTTGTCATTAGAAAATTAGCAAAAAGAAGAAAAAAAAAATGAACTAAAATTATTGAGATCACCTATCTACCATAGATTAGCTAACTCTCCCTTTTACTTGTCATATTAATACATGCTACATAAATATGCACAGTTCCATACTTTGCTCTATGAATTACAATCATTTATTTCTGAGAAATAACTCATTGAGGGAAAACAGCTCAATTTTTTTTTTTTTTTTTTTTAAGGCTGTGGGAAGGTAAGAACATCATATAAGCCAGAAACATGTAATTCTTCCTCTGCTTCTTCACGTTGATGTTCAATTATTTTCAGTTGTATCCAACTCCTTGTGACTCAATTTGGGTTTTCTTGGAAAAGATACTAGACTGATTTGCCATTTTTTCTCCAGGGCCATTTTATAGAAGGAAAAACAGGATTTAGTGTCTTTCCTAGGATAACATAGCTACTAAGTTTCTGAAACCAGATTTAAACTGATGAAGATGAGTTCCTGACTCCAGATCCAGCATTTTATTCACTGTATCTCTCCTTTCTTCCCTCCCTCTCTCCCTCCCTTCTTCCCTTCCTTCCTTCCTTTCTTATTTATTTATTTCCTTCCTTCCTTCCTTCCTTCCTTCCATCCTTTCATTTCTAGTATAGTATGAAGGGATTAACATACACATATACAAAGGACCTGGATTTACACTCTACCTTTGTGAAATCCTACTATTTGATCTTGGGCAAGCCACTCAACCTCCTAATCCTCACTTTCTAAATCTTTAAAATAAAGGGATTGGATTATTGATATTGTTGCTTTTGTTGATCCTTCATTTTTTGAATAGACATCATAGAATGATGTCTTGACTCATATGTCAATTAGATTAAAGTGAGACAGAGTTGCACAAAGTCATCAGCTATATTTTCTCTTCTAGAATTATTGAAGTCCAATGGTAAGACCCAAATCAAGATGACTGGTAATAATAGTGGATGGCCAACCTCTAAGCCTCCAGAGAACCTGCTTCAGCTGCCTTCATGGCTGTGGCTTATGAAGTCCCTTCCAACTTTCATTCTATAATACTATGATTCCTACATTCACACATATGCTACTCTTAGGTGAATACTATCAATTCTTTTTTTTTTTTTTCTGTTTTAAAATTGATATGAGTAACATACATTAAAAAAGTCAATTGAATTAAAAATATATGATCCTCTGGTACTTTATTTAGATCTAGCTTTGTTTCTCTATTGCTATAGGTTCATCTATCTTCAAGCATTAAAAAAAAATAATAATTACAAATGATTAATAATTCAGATGTCACCACCACAAAGGAATTCCAATTTTTTTAATGTCTACATTTTAAGATCCCTGAACAGTTTTTCTACCCTCTTTTTGACACCAGAACAAAAACTTTAAAAATGTTTTCTAAAAAAAAAAAAAGAGAGAGAGAAATTACAGCAACTGAAATAGAGTAGACATCTGACCTTGACAGCATTGAAATTAATATTCACTCTGAGAATCTTTTGACATTTATCACACTGGAGCGCCTTTAAAACCCCAACACACATGTATTCAAGGAAAAAGATTGATAATCACACTACCAGGGCAATAAAACCTGGTTGTTCCATATCTATCTGAAGCATCTTAAAGGCTCCCGGTCTGCTGACTGAACCACTGGGAGGATTAAGTTTATTTTATTTTCAGTATTCAAAAGATAAGGAGTTCATTAACCACATGGAAGATTTTAGCTTGTTCTGAGATAGCTGTAAGAAGACAAATAGACTTCAGGAGTAAATCATTTCACAGAAGTTTGAGAATGGCTTTAAGTAAAAATGAACATTGTTATACTTGTTTGAATCAAAAGCTGAGCTTCTTTCTAACCCAACCCCCTTGGGGCAGCTTTTCCGTTGAAGTGATAAAGTACAGACCAATGGAAATAGAACCTCATTGTAATATTATCAAAAGCATCAATTTTGTTGATGAAAGAGATAGAATAATTGTAACATTACAAAGTTTGCCAAAATAACTGCTTAAAGAAGAGTTTCTTAATTGACTCATGTCTTTAAGAGCTGTGAGATTCAATAGAATGCTTGATTCCATTCTGGTTAGTTATGTCATTACCGGGTATTTGTACAAGCTATGTGATTGAGATTATTTGAGAGATTTCAAATTGGAATAGAAAACAGAAAAAATAATATATTACTTCCAGGTGGGCATTTGAACTGACAAAATATAACATTTTTCTTAGATGGAGATATAGAATAAAATGAGGATTATATCTGTCATTAACAAAGATCTAATATAAATGTGCCATTTTTAATCTAGCAAGATGCATTCAAGAACCTTCTGTGTATAAATAAAGTAAAGATAATTTAAAACAAATAAAGTAAGTTATACTTGAATTTTTAGTTTTAAAAAAATCTTAACATCCTTGGTTATAGGAGTGATCAACAAAAGTAGTAACACTTCTGAGAGATCTAAATTTACTTTGTGAATACTTATGATTGATCTTTCAGATGGTCTTAATCATTTCAAAGAGTGAGAATAACAGTTAGCATTTTCATTGATTAACCCTATAGCAGAAGAAGTTTAGATATCAAGATACAACTAAGAGCAAAGGCCAGGGTAGTGATTTATATAATTAAGAAGTTAAAAAAAAGAAAAAGAAAAAGAAAAAAAAAAAAACCTGTACAAAAAAACCTGCTTTAAGTTAATATAACTTTTTAAGAATAGGGTGAAGTTCATTGTAAAAGTGATATTAGCAGTAGTAGTAAAAATAGTATAAATGGTAATAATAGTAGTAGAAGAATGTTATCAATAATTAGTAATATAGCTATTAATATGTAACTGGCTTTATATATATATATACATACTTGCATTTATTCATGTGTATATAACTTTAGTGTGTTCATACATATCCACATATGTAAATATAGATATATATGAAAACATTTATCATATTCATATGATATATATATCATACTTATGTATTATATTTTATAATACTTATTATATATAATATTTAATACCAATTATTGAACTCATATGCATACTGCTCTGATTCATTAGAAAATAATACTATCTTTATAATTGTTTAAATTAATTTGTTATTTCTTTCCCCTAAATTACCTTACATGATTGTGAGGCAACATAGTATAGTGAAAATGACACTCTAGATTTGTACTTAGATACATAGAATCTTATCTTAGACATCCTCAAGCTGTGTGACTCTGAGGAAGTTACTTAACCTCTCTGCCTTCTCCTCCACTATGTATAGTGAGGGTCATATGATAATATAGTCAAAGAGATCTGTAAACCTTAGATATATATCAGTGGTAATAGTAGTAGTGCAATAACCAGATTCACATGATTTCTTCTACAAAGTTGAAATCAATGAAGTTACTTGATATTTTCTGTTTAATACAAAAGAAAAGAATCTACATGGAACAAATAAATATGGAATTAAAAAGCCAATAGAATGTAAAAATTTAGAAAAGCAAAAGATATTTTTATATATTTTTAACTTTTAACAAGGATGTTTAATATAAGCATTAATATATAAATGTATATATATAAACATATATTTGTGTGTAATATATATGTATATATATATATATATATATATATATATATACATTACACATAAATCTTTTAATTGGGATTTTTTGTACTTTGATGGACAAAATTAAGATAAATCTATAATTTTCAACTTGATAAGACTTTCAATTCATAAAAATTCAATTTTTTACTTTTTGTAATTGTCCTATTGATTTAAATATCATATTTCTGAAGTTGATCATATGGTAGTCTATAAATGGATGGGTGCTCAAATGAATGATATCAGTGATACCAAATGCTTTAAGGGATGAATAACTGGTGGTTTGGAGAGATAGATAATACTGTGGTAAAATAGAAGATATCCTTGAGTAGGAATCATAATAAAATACTTATTCTGAACATAATATTAATTGGTTATGGGTGATTGGACAAATGTTTTTATGAAAACCCTTTATTCCTATTGTTTTATCTCTAAGAAGATAACAATTTCTTCTCTTTTTATCATTCTAAACTATTTTAAGGATCAAAGGAGAAAAAGAAAGTTATCCCTTCATGCAAACTTGACTTAAAAATAAAATAGATAAAATATTCTGAAAGAAATCTACATACCCAAAAAAGATATGAAAATCCTTGTAAAGCAGACCACTATAAGATGCTGAATGCTGTCGCCAGTGGATATGATAGTGGATATCTGAAAAGTAGCTTTAAATCAGTTTCTGAGTGTCCACAGAATGAGTGATACTCTGCCCCTCCCTGTGCTCAATAGTGAGGCTCCTATTTTCACTATTGTAGGCAGAAAATGTTCTCTTGAGAGGAAAAATGAACCATCTCATTAGCATAAGCATAAGCTATATGCTAGAAGTACAGGACCATTAGACTTGGAATGAACTATCATTAGAAATGAAAATCACTAGAAAATATGATAGTATGTGACCTTAGTTTTGTGGTTGGAGGATGTTGTCCAGATAAAGGAGCATGCAACAGGAAGTGTTTGTATGAAGATGATTTGTCTATGCAAAAAAGGAGTTATTTGAGAGCTGGAGAAAATATTAACTATGTAGATAGAAAACCAGATTCAGAAAAACTTTTTCTTTAATATTGATGACAATTCAAGTCAAAGTTCAAAGTCTCTTTGAAGGTTTAGAAGTAAAAAACAACAACAAAACAAAACTTAAAAAAAAAACTCTGAAGGAACACAAGTATTTATAGGAAGCAGTGGTTGATTTGAACAACTTAAAAATCATGCAGGATTTCATAATGTTAAAATGTCATGAGAGGCTACTCATATCAATATTGATTCATTAAAGAAATTCCCAAAGTTTCTGCAAAAAAATAAATGATGAAGATCCTTACTTGTTGAAGCAAATCTTTAATGTAGATTAAACCAGCCTATTTTATCAAACAATGCCATCTCAAACCCAAAAGTAAAGTAAAACAAAACAAAACAAAGCAAACAAAAAGGAAAGAAAAAAACTTTGCCAGGACATAAAGGTTGAAAAATAATACTATTTTCCTTGCAGGACATGCATCTGAGACATGTAAATAAACCTGTTCTTGTGTAGCCCTCAGAAAATTATATTTCATTGAAATGAATCTGCAAGTCAATACTAATTAGACCTTAAGTCACTAATCCTTTTTTTTTTTCTAGTAAATTTATTTTTAACACACATTGCTTTATGAATCATGATGGGAGAGAAAAATCAGAGCAAAGGGAAAAACCATGGGAGAGATTTAAAAAAAGCACAGAAACAAAGAAGTGAACATAGCTTGTATTGATTTACATTGTCTCCTTATTCTTTTTCTGGATGTAGATAGCATTTTCTGTTAAAAGTTTATTGAGATTGCTTTGGATTGCTGAACTAATGAGGGGAAAAAAAAATGCCTTTCATAGTTGATCATCGCATATTCTTGCTTCTATTGTGTACAATGTGTTCCTGGTTCTGCTTGTTTCACTAAGCATCAGTTCATGTAAATCTTTTCAGGTCTTTGTATAATCAGCTTGTTCATCATTTTTATAGAATAATATATTCCATTATCTTCATATAACACAACTTGTTCGGTCATTCCCCAATTGATGAGCATCTCTATATTTTTCAATTCTTTGCTACTACAAAGAGTAATATTTTTGCACATGTGGATCTTTTTTTCTCCTTTATGATTTCCTTGGGATATAGACCCAATAATGGCACTGCTAGGTCAAAGGTTATCCACATTTTATATCCCTTCTGGTATAGTTCCAAATTTCTCTCCAGAATGGTTGGATCATTTCACAACTCCTCCAACAATGCATTAATATCCCAGTTTTTCCACATCCCTTTCAATATTTATGATTATTTTTACTGTCACCTTAGCCAATCTGAGAAGTGTGAGGTGGTAAATTCACTAATTCTAAGGTATGAATAAGCCTTATCATCTTTGAACAATCATTTATGCCCAGCTTCATTCCTAAAGTCAGGAATTTTTGTAATTATAATAGTATTGCTTTCAAGATTCTACTTATTTTGGATAATATCTCAGGTCGTCCTCTTCATCTCTATGATTTTAATGAAAATTTAAAAGTGGTGTACATTCCAATATTTTTTATTATTACAATCCATGGATCAGGGAGTGATTGTGATTTTCAAGACATATTATTTAAGCACTCCATTTGCCCAGGTAATTGCAGCTTTGGATACAGTTAAAGATTTGACATTGAGAGGTTTCTGGAAGTCTTATAATATAATATGCAATCTAAAATGTTGTTAAGATATGGTAAGATGTAACAGAAATGTTTACAAAGAGAGTTTGGGAAAACAAAACAAAACAAAACAAAACAAAACAAAACAAAACAAAAAAAACTGTGCTTTCAGTTTGAACCTGATTTTGACATAGATAAAATTTTTAAAGAAGTGAATAACAAAATTCTTAAATTCATAAAAAAATTAGAGCTAGAAGTGGATGAGAGTGATGGAGGAGTTTATTGAATCTCATGCAGAAAAACTGTCAACTGAGGATCCAATTGAGTTGCTAGCTGCAAAGATTTCAGAAGAAAAGAGAAGGTTTTAAAACCGAGGTCAAACCAAAATGAAACAGTCTGAAGAAACATTTCATCATCTGAGTAAATTTTTTGTATTGATAACTTTAAGATTTTATTTTAATTTTCAAAGAGTTTTTGAAGATAATATTGCTTGCTCTTGTTAGATACATGAGGGGGAAAATGGAACCAATGTCCAAATATCTCTTCATAGCATCATAAAAAAAGTTGTGTAACCAAAGACCAGTGATAATGACGAGATTCAGTAGATGGGGAAAAGGCAGCATACTATGTATGCCTTGTTAACTTTACAGAACTATGCACACTTTATCATTAACTTTATTTTTCATTTCATAATTTTGTTTATTATCATGCCACAATTGTTAACATGTCAGCATTTTTGGTACATTTTATGGTTTGTTCAAAGGCATTAGTTTGTGTATGCCTTTATTATAGAGACTAAGTAATATTAAGTAAAGTAGGGTTAACTTTGTATTACCAAAAAACAAACAAACAAATAAACAAAACAACAACAACAACAACAAAAACAACACTGTAAATGGAGGTCTGGAGAACTGTCCACATAACTTAAAGTGAGAACTATCTTTACATAGTGTGAAAGTACTTTGAAAAGAATAAAAGCTTAACAATATTGACACTGATATAGTGTCAGCATAGAAATAAAGGCAGTAGAAGTAAGCAAAATAGATAATTTAGACTCCCCCACAATCATTATGCTTGATAATGCTTTGATATGATTTATTCTGAGGTCATTCAGGACATAAATTGAAATGTACAAGTTAGTTGTCTTATTGATTAAATATAATGTATAATGACCAAACATATATTCCTAGAGTCAAGAAGACTCCTCTGACTTCAAATTTGTAATCAGATACTGACTAGCTGGGTGACGCTGAGCAAGTTACTTAACCCTATTTGCTTCAGGTTTTTTTTTTTTTTTTTTTCCATGTATAAAATGCATTAAATTAGGAAATGGCAAATCACTCCAGTATCATTGCCAAGAAAATTCCAAAAGGATTACAAAGAGTTGGATATTACTAAAAAATGACTAAAAAAACAACAAATAATGACTAAATAGCATTTCCTTTTAGGATATATACATATTCTTCTCAAAAATCCCGTTCCAGTGTCTTGTAATAGAATAGAAATATTTGTAGATTCTTGGCATTTTTGCCCATATAATTCCTGGTAGATTCTGTCATTCCTGGAGAAAACACAACAGCTTTTAAGATGAGTCTCATTTTTTGTGGTCTTTCTGAGAAATCACCTAGTTAAGTATGAGGACTTGGTGAGTTATATTTGGTGATGGTTTCTTTGGCCATGGAAAATGATGAAATTAATACTTCAGCAAACATTCACTAAGAGCCTCCTATGGAATAGGTTTTTGCTGTCTCCTATGACACTACATACAAGATTTTTATAATGAACTTTGTTTAGGGGGAGCCAAGATAGTGGAGTAAAGTCAGGAAGCTGCTTGAGCTCTCTTAGTTTCCCTTGAGAACCACATGAAACAAAGTATTTGAACAGAGTCTGCT